>NC_040098.1:28848499-29154214 GCF_003369695.1 Bos indicus x Bos taurus
CCAGAGCCTGGCCCCGAAAGTAGGGTTTCCATCCCTGGGTCTGGTAGGTGAGGGGCCTCTGGAGTCAGGAAAGCTGGGGATGGAATGGAAGCTGGTCTGGCAGCCTGCCCCTGGTGATGGGGTGGATTTTAGCAGGCTGGGCAGAGGGGTACCAGGCATCACAGTTTTGAAAAGTGAAAGTGTTAGTCATGTCCGACTCTTTTTGACCCACAGATTGTAGCCCGCCGAGTTCCTCTGTCCATGGGATTTCCCAGGCAAGCATACTGGAGTGGGTCGCCATTTCTTTCTTCAGGAGATCTTCCCAACCCAGGGATACAACCAGGGTCTCTGGCATTGCAGGCAGATTCTTTATCATCTGAGCCACCAGGGAAACGAATCTGCCCAGTTGTCTAAATGGGAACTGCCTAGGTTCCTGGACTGGGATGCTGGAGGACAACGGGGAAGGAGCCTGTTAAGAATTGAGGGGTAGCCCCAGTGGGACTTGACACATACAGCATAAATGTGTTTGAGGAGTTGAGAGGGTGGCTGGTCTCAGGTGCCAGGGTGTCTGGAGAGGGGTCCTGAAGAACGTGCAGGGGGTATGGAAGGGACCCCTCACCCCTGGTGTATGTGGGCCTGGGGAGGGCTGGGCAGCCTGTTGGGAGCTGGAAGTGAAGGCCCGCATGGGGGACCTGCACCGAGAGTCTAGGAGTCTGGGGCCTGGAGAGGGGCCTGGGTGGAGATCCCTGGCTTTCCCCTTCCAGACACCACCGCCACCAGCAGGCAAACACCCTCCGCCTCAGTTTCTCCCACCCCCACCGTCCCTTCCCCCCACCCATCCAGGGGGCGGGGCCAGAGGTCAAGGCTAGTGGGTGGGATTGGGGAGGGAGAGAGGTGTTGAGCAGTCTCTAGGAGATCCCTCGTTTTCCTAGGCCCCCGGCTCGGGGTGCCTTCCTTCCCCATGGCGGGACACCTCGCTTCTGACTTCGCCTTCTCGCCCCCGCCGGGCGGTGGAGGCGATGGGCCGGGAGGGCCAGAGCCGGGCTGGGTTGATCCTCGGACCTGGATGAGCTTCCAAGGGCCTCCCGGTGGGTCGGGGATCGGGCCGGGGGTTGTGCCTGGCGCCGAGGTGTGGGGGCTTCCCCCGTGCCCCCCGCCCTATGACTTGTGTGGAGGGATGGCCTACTGTGCGCCGCAGGTTGGAGTGGGGCCGGTGCCCCCAGGCGGCCTGGAGACCCCTCAGCCCGAGGGCGAGGCGGGAGCCGGGGTGGAGAGCAACTCCGAGGGGGCCTCCCCGGACCCCTGCGCCGCACCCGCAGGCGCCCCGAAGCTGGACAAGGAGAAGCTGGAGCCGAACCCTGAGGAGGCGAGTGAGCTGCTGGGGGCGGGGGGCCGGTGACCGCGTAGGCCGGGGGCGGCCACGCGAGGGGAGGTGGTCGGGGACCCAGGACGGGAGCAGGCGGAGGCGGCTCCCCGGGGTAGGGACCAGTGTGTGGCGGCTGCAGGCCGCTCTGAGCTGGAGCCAGGTGGGAACCAGGGGCCGGAATTTAAGAGAGAACCGCAGGTGAGGGCAGGGCGGCCTGGGGCGGTCGGAAGCCGGCCTTGCTTCCCCCCTCGGCCCTTGTCAAGTAGGTCCTTCCACTTCCTAGGTCTGACCTGGGTCGGGTCACTCATTACCAGCCAGCACCAGACCTAGCTTGGGGTCTGAGCCCCTTCTACCCGGATCCCTTCTGGGAAATTTGCTCCTTATCAGACCCGGGATCTCGGGCCTTAGGGTTAAGTGTGGCCTGAGGGTGAAAACAGTGCTTATCCCAGGGTTATTGTTCCTGAGAGTCTAGGGTGTGACTGGTTTCTGATAGAAGCTCCTGTTTGGGCTGTGTGGATGTGTGGAGTCTGGGTTTTCCTTCCATCAAGTTTAGGGCTTGTCTTCCCTTGACCTCTGCCTTGCGCCCAACGAGTCACGGTCAGGCAGAGCGCACACCCTGACACCCCCTTATAAGAAAGCTGGAACACCAATTTCGCCGTAATTAAGTAAGCAGTGAACAGGGGGAGAAAAGGGGAACAAGTCATCTGCAGGCCATTCCTCAAATGGAGGGTTTGCTGAGGGACTGAAGTCTTCTGCATCTAACCCGCTGGGGACTATTAAGGATGTATCTTCTAGTCTGAGGAAGAGACAAGTGCAAGCAATTAGAGATCAAGTACTAAGCCTTTAGACCTCTCCGGAGGAGGTGTGATTGGTTTCAGCTGACCAAGTAGCTCTAGACGCTCTTTGCTGGAGGCGACTGCTGAGCCTTGAATAATAATGGCTGCCAATCGTGGTCCATTTCCTAAGTGCCTGGCTGTGGGCTCAGTTTCTACATCATTATCTCATTAACCGGCACAAAATCTCCTAGGGAGGTATTCTTAACCTGTTTCACGGGTCTTAACTGCTAAATGGTGAAGCTAGAATTTGAACTGAGGTTTATCTTATTTCAAATCGCCAAAATATGATTCAGAAAAGCCGAGATGGGAAGAGCTGACATTTACAAGTTTGCAACATTGGTTGAGCAGAAGTTGGCCTATTTTGAGTTTGAAGGGACTGACATCCCATCAAACAGTGGGTTGGCCACAAAGTTCATTCATGCTTTTCCATAACCTCTTATGGAAAAGTGCAAATGAACTTTTTGGCCAACCTAATACTTCTTTAGGTTTCTAGGACTGCACGGAGGCCTGGCTACTCTTCTCCATCTTCTGGCCACAGGCCTGCATTGGAGAGGCTCCATTTATCCACCTTTGCTCTGTCTACCTTTCCTTTCATCCACTGTCAAGGCTCAAATGTCTTGTAGACATAACCACCACATGTTCAGTCTCCTTCTGGGATGGCTCCCTGCACTGCCCCCTCTCTGTCCATTACCCAGAAACTCAAGGCTCAGATTAGTCCTCCTCATTCTTTTCACATCCTTACATCCAGTCCTTTGGAAATACCACGATCTTTACCTTGGATAGACATCCTGGTCCCTGGAGCCTTCCTGGTCCCAGTTGCCATCATCTATGCTGGGATTGCTGCAGTTGCCTCCTTACTCTGTGGTCAGTACATCAACTGGAGTGATCAAGAGTCAGGTCATTTCCCTGCACAAAACCCTTCAGCGACTTTGCATTTCTCTGAGTAAAACTTAGTCATGGTGGCAGCTGCAGGATCTGCGCTGCTCACTTCTCTGATCGCGTCAGCTGCTCTTCCCTTTCCTCAGTCCTTTCACCCCCCTCCGGCCATGCTAGCTTTGTTGCTGGTCTTGCTGCTGACTTTGCTACTGCCCACCTCTGGGCCTTGCCACTTGACTCCTTCCTTTTGCTCAAACATGACCTCTGACTGTCTTATTCAAAGTTGTCCCCTTCCCCATAATTCCCTACTCTGCTTTACTTCTGTCCATAGCACTTCTAACCTACTGAATAAGAATTATTTCATCACAATGAAAGCTCCATGGGGCCAGGGTTTTTTGTCTACTTTGTGTAGCCACTGGCTTACAGAAGGTGCTTAATAGATCTGTGAAATTTGTCAATGAGGATGCTTTTATATTGCAAGGAAATAAATAAAAATATTTTATTTAAAAATAAGGGATAATCAGGTTTTTAAAAAATTGAGCACTGACTATATAAAAAACTTTATTCATACCTCGTATGACATCTGTTTTGTAGTGTGCGTGTGTTTGTGAATGTGCGTATCTTGTGGTTTGTGGGACCTTCAAAGTAATCTGGAGAGAATCAGAGACATGGTGCTCTGTATTTCTCTAGATGCAAAACTTCCTCAAATTGGGTTAATACTAGAGTCAAAAGCTTTTGTGAGTACTAAAGAACTAAAAGGCAGGAGCCCCCTTCCTAACCTGACATGTGTCCTCATTGAGGTTAGAGCTTCTCTTTGCGTTATTGAATGGTGCTCTGCATCTGGTGGATGTTGCTTTCTGGGCTAGATGACATTTGTGTTATTTCTGGTTGTTAGGTGGGCAGCTTTGAGGCAGAGATACTCTCACATACCTTGGGGCCCCAGTGGAAGAGGGGGTGAGGTGGATAGCTGTCATATGTTCTTACATATCCTCTGCCTTTTAAAATGCAGTCCCAGGACATCAAAGCTCTTCAGAAAGACCTTGAACAATTTGCCAAGCTCCTAAAGCAGAAGAGGATCACACTAGGATATACCCAGGCCGATGTGGGGCTCACCCTGGGGGTTCTCTTTGGTGAGTCTCCTACAGCATGTTTTGACCCACAAAACACAGGGACGACATCTGCCCTGGAATGAACATCCCTGAATTGGGGCCTTTCCTCCCCACCAAGGGAGTGGTGGAGGGTGGGGTGGAGGGGAAGATACTCGACATGGACTTTTGAGTTCTCTGGGAAGAGTAGCCGGTGTGGGGTCTTGGAAGGGTGGGAACAGGTGGCAAGGCCTGTGTCGGTCTTGTGGCAAAGGGGCCCTACCTGCTACCTCACTTTGCTTCTTCCAACCCACCTCCCCAGGAAAGGTGTTCAGCCAAACGACTATCTGCCGTTTTGAGGCTTTGCAGCTCAGTTTCAAGAACATGTGTAAGCTGCGGCCCCTGCTGCAGAAGTGGGTGGAGGAAGCTGACAACAACGAGAATCTGCAGGAGGTGAGGGTGGGAGGGAGGCACAGTGACTGCCCTATCTCAAGTCTGATTTCCACTGCTTTTATCTCTGGCTGGCAGCGCGCCCTCTAGGAGCCAGTGGCCCTCAATGGCATGAAGTGTGATTCCTCTGTTCTGCTGAGAGAAGGTCCAGGATCACTTGTCTAAACCTATCTTTCCAGGATCTTTTTCATACCTCCTGGCCCTAGTGACAACTGGCTGGTGCTCCTGAATAGTTGGCTCTTGAGTCATTGTCCCCCTGATACTGGTCCTGAGCAGGTTTGGGGCTTGCCTGCCCATTTCTTTCCTTGTCATCTCCTCCCCACCTGCTCAGATATGCAAGGCAGAGACCCTTGTGCAGGCCCGAAAGAGAAAGCGGACGAGTATCGAGAACCGAGTGAGAGGCAACCTGGAGAGCATGTTCCTGCAGTGCCCGAAGCCCACCCTGCAGCAAATTAGCCACATCGCCCAGCAGCTCGGGCTGGAGAAAGACGTGAGTGCACCTGTCCCTGTCCCTGTGTGCGCCGTCTCCTCCTCCCTGGTGTCACACCTCCCAGATCTCAGGACCAAATGCCCCTCCCGTGTCCTCCACTCCTAGGTGGTCCGAGTGTGGTTTTGCAACCGTCGCCAGAAGGGCAAACGATCAAGCAGTGACTACTCCCAACGTGAGGATTTTGAGGCTGCTGGGTCTCCTTTCGCAGGGGGACCCGTATCCTTTCCTCTGGCGCCGGGGCCCCATTTTGGTACCCCAGGCTACGGGGGCCCTCACTTCACTACTCTGTACTCTTCGGTCCCATTCCCTGAGGGTGAGGCCTTTCCCTCGGTGTCTGTCACCGCTCTGGGCTCTCCTATGCATTCAAACTGAGGTGCCTGCTCACCCCAGGAATGGGGGGCAGAGGAAGGGGAGAGCTAGGGAGAGAACCCTGGGGTTTGTACCAGGGCTTTGGGATTAAGTTTTTCATTCACTAAGAAAGGAATTGGGAACACAATGGGTGTGGGGGCAGGGAGTTTGGGGAAACTGGTTGGAGGGAAGGTGAAGTTCAATGATGCTCTTGACTTTAATCCCCACATCACTCATCACTTTGTTCTTAAATAAAGAAGCCTGGGACCTAGTAGGTGGATATTTTTGTCTTTGGTTTATCCTCTAGTTATTGAAGAGTGGATAGGATATTAATAGTGGGTATTAATAGTTCTCTGACCCAAATGACCCCGAAACGAAGGTTGCTGTTTACATTGCGCAGAGTCACAATGTCAGAGGGAGGTGTGGGGTTGGATCCCAAGTTTATATGGATAGGGCTCTTTATAAGTGTGAGCTAGTTCTTAGGAGCCTCTGACTTGCGGTCCTGCAGAAATTGGAGATGAACACCTTTGCCCAAAGATGCAGTTATTACATAGTCTGTTCCCTATTAGGATCTGGTTTTTTGCTTTCCCCCATTCTACTCTGTAGTCCTCAGTGGCTATGTGCTAAGAAATCAAACCTTTACTCGTTTCTTCTATCACCCCAACCAGAAACTCCACTTTGTGCTTTCTTGATACTGGGGTCCATTTGGTTTTCACTTAAGGTTTTTGCCTTGTCTGTGACTCACCTACCACTACACACACTTAGTCCTGACTCTGCCACTTCCTAACTGGGGCTCTTCCTCTGGAGCTTTTCTTTGATCCGTAAAAAAACTTGGGTTGGTAAGTCTAAGTAGAGAAGGAAGGGGATGGACATGCAGGGTGCAATAAGATAGGTCAAGACAGGACTTTCCTAGTAAGAACTATAGAAACACTGCTTTGACAGTGTGCTGACTTGGTGTGCAACTCAGAAGAGACTCAATGTAGCATATGTGGGTTTTATTGATACTGCACCAGGTTGACATCTGCTCTAGCTGCTGTCTCAGGTTTTCTCTTCTTGGTAGTACCGATGAAACTTGTAGAAGTTCCACCACCCTCATGAATTTGATCAAATCCAAATGACATTTTAACGGCAGTGAATGTTTTCTTTTAAATTAGCAACTGTAATTACCTAGATCCCCTATTCCTGTTTTCCTCTGCCTCATCTGCTTGTCTCTTCCTATAAGTATCTGAATTAATTTTCCAGACTAACCAACTCCATTCTCTCAAGAACTAGAAAGCAAGGAGTATCAGACCCACACAAAGAGTAAATACTTTAGAGCGTATAAAGATGCTCATTCTTTATTTGGAAATGGAAGCAAAGCTCTGAGAAGTCAGGTCACAGTGATTGTGGTCAGCAGCAGGACCACCCACAATGTAAGGAAGTTTGGGGTCTGTGCTCTAGGTTTTCCCAGAGATGCCTTAGGGATACCATCAAAAACATTAAGAACTTCCTTGTTCAAGGCTGGGGCTTATAACTTCCCAGGCATGACCTCTACAATTGATGGATGCTCTTGACCACAAACATTCTAGTGTCCATGACAACAAGGACCTACAGCTTGTGACAGTGGGTATTTCCAGCTCACTGGTAACTTCCTGGAGGCAGCAATATCTTTGGCAGGAAGCCATCTCTTCTGTCACCTTGGCCACAAGGCCCTGCTCCAGGCCTTGAATTGATAATCCACAGGAGTGGACCCTTCTCCTGAGTCATTCCCTCCTGGAGAGGCAAGGATAGAAGAGGGCAGCTCTTAGGACCCATTGGCACCCTCACTGTCCATCCCTGGCCTGGAGGTGCTGGCTCTGTCCTCTGGTGCTTTGGCGGTGGGCCTTAGGTCTGGATGCCTGCACGACAGCCTGGGCACCGGAAGTCGGCCTCCCTGGCAGCCTGAATGCTGCAACCAACACAGGCCACGTGGAACCAGATGTCACAGCCATCACACTGAACCCAGGCCACTGTCTCTTCTTGGGGTAGGCAGCAACAAGGGGCTGCACAGGGCTCCCCGCCCCCAACTGCAGGGGGAGCCCTGGGGTTGCTCATTGGGTGCTTCCGAGGACGCCCGCGTCGATTTCTGAAGAAAGGGACACAAAAACCAAGGTCACTGGAAACCTGCAGAAGCCTGGAACTTCCCCCTAGATAACTGCAGAGGGAACCCATAGAGATTCACTAGACTAATGGTGAATCTGGCTAGCACACCTAACCCAGATTTTGTCATCACAACAGGTGTTCCACCTCCCACCCCCACCACCCAAGCAGATAGGTACATCTCAGCCTAGGGCTCTTAAAAAACCAAAGGCAGTGAAATAAAGCCAAGTTGACTTACCCACTGGGTGTCACTGGGGTTTTTTCTACACGGAGTTTCTTCCTAGGCTCCGGCAGGACTGGTGAGGGGCTCTTGGGAGCCTCTCTCTCATCATCCAGTTCTTCCAACACGCGGTGAGCTGACTTCCTCCGGTTTCTTGGGGGTGGGGCAGAAGGGGCAGTCCCCACTTCCCCAGTGGGAGTGGGACCAGGCGGACTCTGTGGCCCACCCCCACTCCGTGAGAAGGTGAGGGGCTGGGAGTGGAGCTTGCTGAGGCTGCCAATGGAGTTGAGGATCAGGGTTGCTTTGGGGGCTGGGGAGAGGGTGCTGAGGGGACGCTGTGGAGCCCCCTGGGAGGGCAGCATGGGCCGGAAACCAATCCCGGTTCCCTCTTCTCCCCTAGACCGCGGGGTGGTAATGGCAGCAAAATCTTGAGGTTTGACTCGGACTTGCTGAAACAAGTAGAACTCTGAAGGGCTGGTTCCTGGGGGCCCTTCAGGGCCAAAGGTCAGAAGATCACCATCACTCAACTCCAGCCTGTGACCCCTTGGGAGTCGGACATTATTGACCAAAGTCCCTGTTGATTGTGGGGCACCAGACAGATACAGAGAATGACAAAAACAAATGACTGGTCAGCAGTGGAGAAATCTGGTCCTGTCTGGTTTTCTGGGGAATACGAGGAAGAACACATGCATGTCATGAAATCCTTACATTCTAAGTCCCTCAGTAGTAGGTGTCATCAGATAAGAAACTCCCTGTGAGCTAAGAATATTATTATTTTTCCTTATGCTCTCCCTCAAGGCACATGGAACGAACTTCCCTCAATCCACTGAGGTCTGGGTCTCAGAGACGCTCAACTCTCAGCTCCAACTCAGCACTTATCAGCATAGCTCAGACTATCTGGGTTCAAATTCCACCATTTACCTGTCATGTGACCCTGGACAAGTCAGCCTCTTTATGTTTCATTTTCTTTGTAAAATGGGGCATTTGTGCTCACCTATATTTAATGCACATAAAACAGTTCTTGGCTCATAATAATAAACAGGAAATTAATGTTGGCCAGTTGAAATTATCCAATACCCACAACACTCCTCACTCACAAAGACATATTCTAGGAAACTAAGACCTAGAGAGGTGGAGTGGCAGGTCTGAGTGACGTTACCAGGGGCCAACAGCAGAACTCATGTAAACCCAGGCCTTCTGAGGCTGCCTAACTGCCTCCAAGTCAGGGAGTAAGGCACATGTCCAGATAATTAAGATAATTCAACAGATTTCACAACTGCCCTAAGGCAAGAACAAATGTCTAAACAATCTAGAAACTGAAGTCTAAGCTTGCCCCCTCACCGCCCACCATGGTCTCAGAACAACCCCACTGTGATGGCTCCAGTCTGTGGATCTACCTCCCACCCCCTCTATGAGCTAAACAGGATCAGCCCCACAAAGAGCTTCTGACACTGCACATTTCTGGTGGAAAGACATAAGTCTGCATGACAACCGTCCATCCAACCTGATGGGGAGTTTGGGAGGCCGGCAGAATCCCTGTTGGGTCTTTTAATTCATTATAGCCCAGAACTGCGACTGCCCCAGCATAAGGCTGCCCTGCTCACTCCTCACCTTGGCTGCTGTGGTTCTCCAGGCTGACCCTCCAGTCATCACCCTGGCGCTCCGCATGCAGCTCTGCGTGGACCCCAGAGATGAAGCCTGGCTCGTGCTGTGGCCGCAGGGTCACATCACAGAGATCGGCCCTGCAGCCCAAGCGGTAGGTGCAGCCAGCTCCACTGGGTGGGTGGAAGGTGTGGAGATCGACACCCTTGCCGACCCCAATGCGCAGCAGCTGGAAGCAGGGCAGCATGGGCGGGGCCCCCTCGGCACCACCACTTCACCTCAGGAATCCATCACCTTGTCCACTCCCTGGGCCGTGCACAGCTGGCCTAAATTCACTTTCCGTCTGACGCAAACTTGAGCTATGTTTTGTGCAAGTTCGACTTTGAGCACACTCCCTGAGTAGGGCAAATTCAGGGTGCAGGGAGCCTAGGATGCGATGTAAAATTGGCTGTCAACAGCTTTGCAACTGAAAAAATTTGGTGAAAGTTCCAGTGTAGTGCAAAATAGAACGCGTCCTGTGGCACGAAGTTGAATCGGATTCTCAGACCGCAAAATATTCCAGGAGCCTTCAATCTGGGCAAGTCAACAATACATTAGGCAGTTTCTAGGGAAATTAGAACTGTAGGTGTGTGTGTGGCGGGGGGAGGGGTGCTGCTTCTGTGTGATATACTAACTTGCCACTTCAGTGTAATTTGGAGAAGAGAAGCTTCTTCCTGTCAAACCTGCTTTTCCTAATAGAGTAACCCTCCTGCTAGCTCACGCTTCACTCTTCTAAACCAATCCCTCATTCATAACTAGCTAGTTTGAACCCCAGTGGGAAGCGTACTGTCACCCCTCAAAGGCAGTGCAAACGGGGCTCTACGTTGTCCAACAAGGTGGAGCTAAACCCCTGCTTTCTGGTTTCTCCAGGTGGGATAAAAACAGAGGAAAGGGCTTCCCGGGATGATTCAAGACAAATCCAGCCTTTTCCCTCCCCGCCCCAGCCCGGATTCGTATCTACCGCGCTGTGCAGTCTCGGAATGGTTCCCTCTCCAGGCAATGCCAGCTTATGCCGCAGCCCAGGACCTCTCGGGATCCGGCCGGGGTTGGTGCTCCTGCGGCTGTTTGACAGCGAAGAAGCCCGGGCCAGGAGGGGCGCGGCCTCCGCGCGCGGGCATCGCTGACCCCGCCTTCGGAATTCCCGGGTCCGGACTTCGAGCGGAGTGAGCGCGTCCCCCGAGCCGTTTTTGATTGGCCATTTCGTTTGCCCTCCTTCTCTCCATTGGGCGACGCTCTGGGATCTCCCGCCTTTCGCTTTTTCTGATTAGTTCACAAGTTTTCCCGGGTTCCCGGAGTTGGGAGGAGCCGCCAGGGCGCGGAGATGCCCCTAACGCCTTAATTGGGCCTGGCTTTAGACACTACTGCGCCTGCGTGCGCCTTTTCCCCGCCTCCTTCAGGAGTGGTAACCCTACAGGCTTAAGAGCGTCCCGCCAACCTGCCCGCTTTGCGCAGGCGCGGTTAGGGACCCAAGCGGCGACCGGGAGCTAGGTGTAGGGGGTGTGGCCAAAGGGCTGTGGGGGTCTCTCGCGCTGGGTAAGGGGCATTCGGGAAGAGTCAGTTGGGGGCGGGAAGGGGCTGAGAGGGGGTGGGCGGAGGGGTGTAAGGGCAGGGTAAAGGAACAAATGAGGTGGTCAGAACAGCCTTAGAGCTCAGCGTCCAGCAGGGCGAAGACTCAGGAGGATCTGGGGGAGAGGAGGGAGGGAGTGTAGGCTACTGAGACATGAGAGGGTGAGGGGCCAGCATAATTCCTTCAGGATAAAAGCAAATAGTGATGTAGGGAGGAGTAGGGATCCCAGATTGGGAGGAAAAATAGATGAATTCGAGTGGGAGGGTGGGGAGATCTTAACAAGCCCTCTCTCTGCTCTAGGACTCTGGAGAGGCAGATGGGAGGCAGGAATGGAAGCTGAAGGGACGATAGAGAGAAACTGAGTGGAAAGTTGCTGGCACGGTTTGGATGAGATGTCCGAAACTAGCTGGCTTTTCTGCTAAGGAGTCTAGGCTGCCTGGATTCCCCCAGGGGTTCTGGGGAGGTATCCTGTGCTACATGTGGCCACATTCATCAGGGGCCAGGCCTTGGGCCAGCGCTTTGATAGGGAAGGACCCTGGAGTCATGGCTTGGTGGTGTCTGGATGGGCTTCCCCAAGGCCTTGGTGAGCCATGGAGAGAACTCTGGAGACTGGGCTCACGGCCCCTGCATCGCATACCTCAATTGTCACCTTCATTCAGGAACTGCAGAGACCATAGAAACTTAAGGAGGAGGGTAAAGGCACTATCCAGAATTCTAAAAGTATGAGTAAAACTTAACAGCCCCTCAGCCTGTCTCAGTAAATTCTCTCCACCTCATGGCTGTTGCCATAGTCTGTCAGGAACTAGACTGAGACAAGCAAGGGATCTTGGGGTACTTCTGCTTCTTTTGGGAAATAGGATAAGAAAAGCTATGAGTTGGATGGACCTGGCTGTTATTTAAGGATTATGACTTTGTTATTGTAGGGGCTCTCTCTTTGGAAGAAGGCCTGAAAATTGAATTGGAGTGTCCTTGTTTCTCCTATTGTTCAGGGGGTCATAGATGGCTGTACACCGACTCTAGAGACTTCAAATAATGTGGAGATGTTTCGACCTTCAGGTTAGTGGGATCTGGCATGGGGACTGGTGATTGTGTCTCCCTGGAGAACTGAGTACCTTTGTCCTTATGATTCTTTAGGTTCCACTGGGCTGATTCCCCCATCCCACTTCCAAGTTCGGCCCCTTCCAACACTGCCGAGAATGGCTCCCACATGGGCCTCAGACACTCCCCTGGTCCAGCGCCCAACCCATCAAGATGTCTTAGAGAGGCGGCCAGACAACCAGAGACCTCAAGTGACCATGTGGGAACAGGAAGTTTCTGGCAAGGGGCAGGAACCAGAGTGGAGAGGCAGGTACGATCTAATGTAACTGTTCTCTTGGACTTGCTTGCCAGTGAACCTTCTTCACTGTAATAGAGTCCTTACCCTATTTCAACCCTTAGTTCCACAATTTGTTCATTTTTTCCAGAAGCAATTGTTGGTGTCTACAATGCATAAATAATAGCAGTGTGCTAGATGCTAGGGACAAAGATAACAAAAATAAATAAGAGATCCTGATATCAAAGAATTTTAAATCCTAAGGGAAGAAATTGGTTGACCCATAGCTGATTGTACTAAGTGTAGTATAAGGCAGGCTGAAGAAGTGTGGGCTGGGACACAGACTGGGTGCTGTAGTAGTATGAGTTCATCTGGTGGAGCTGGCCATGCTCTCTGTCAGTGTGTTGTCTATGAAAATTCTTGATGTTTCGTGTGAGTCTTTTCCCACATGTACTGGACCATCCTTCTGCCATTTTGTTCTTGAGTAGGATTGCAGTTGGGTCTCCGTGGGACCCTGTCAAAGGGAAAGAAGCAGGATGATGAAAGAGGAGTGTGAGAGCGTCAGGGGATGGAGACTCTCTGTGGCTTGTTTGGCTACCCCCTAGGGGTCCTTTGTCCAGTCACTTAATTTCTATAGGCTACAGATCCTGTAAAAAAGTACTGGGGAGTCCAGTGGTTAGGATCCCAAGCTTTCACTGAGAAGGACATGGGTTCAGTCTCTGCTTTGGGAACTAAGATCCCACAAGCTGCACAGCACAGCGGAAAAAATAATTTTTTTAAAGTGCTTTGGTTCTGGGCCTCAGTGAGGGAACTGTGTCAAGAATCATCTTATAAGCTGGTTTCAGCTCTCTAGAGGTTGGGACTTTGTGATTTATTGAGGTGCTGCCCTCTCAGACTTCTCATGCAGGATATCTAACAGTTAAATAATCTTAACTGGCGCCTGGCTTTGCCATACTGACACTGGAAGCCATCACCTCTCTTTGTACCTCCATCAAACTTTTCCCTGCCCTTAAGTCAGAATTCAGCAGTCTCAGTGTCCTTCAGACTTCTCTAATTCAGAATGCATAGCCTAATGATGTGCACGTGTGATGGTTAACACGTCTGTCTGTATATTGCCTTCGAGAGAGGTTATGGTCCATGAACTCAGCTAGCTTTTCAAGTCCTGTGGACCCAGATATGCTTAGTAGGGCTGCCTTGAATGATGATGGTGATGGCATGCAGAGATCCCCATGGCCCAGCTTCATTCCTTGCCATCTCTGCGCATAGGAGCAGAGGGATCCTCTCTTCTTCTCCTGTCTCCATTTATGCCTTGGCCACTCTCACCACCAGACTAACCTGTCTCACCTATGCTAACCTGTCTCTGAAGGTGCACGGAACTGGCAGGGTCACAGGCCCTGAGCCAGCAGGCTGAGCTGATCTCTCGGCAGCTGCGAGAGCTGCGGCGGCTGGAGGAAGAGGTCCGGGTGCTACGGGAGACCTCACTGCAGCAGAAGCTGAGGCTGGAGGCTCAGGCCGTGGAGCTGGAGGCACTGGCACGGGCGGAGAAGGCTGGTCGCGCTGAGGCCGAGGGCCTGCGTGCCGCCCTGGCTGGGGCCGAGGTTGTCCGGAAGAACCTGGAAGAAGGGAGCCAGCGGGAGCTGGAGGAGGTTCAGAGGCTGCACCAAGAACAGGTGAATTTGGATGTGGGGAAGGCTCGGCTGCCCAGTGGAGCTGGGTGGGAGCTCCCCAGCAAAGAGCAGGCTTTGCCGAAAACAGTGATGAGGTGTTTGGTGAAGGTAAAAAAATACAGGTGACCTGGAAAGAGAGAGAACTTGGGTGTGTTGGTCTTATTCAGATTGCCCTTTTCTCCTTAGACTCAGGTGACCTCCCATCACCTGAAACCCTGCTTCCTCTTCCAGGGGGAAGTAGTTTGTCTTCCTACTTTACTCCAGGTACCCAGTTCCTCTGGGAGCATTGGGAAGGGGAGTGAGGGGTGTGAGAGGGGTCCTGAGGTGGACTGGGAAGGGGAGATTATTCAGTCAGCAGGCATACATCCGTGCTCCCTCTTTGCCATTCCTGAGACAAGAGCTGGGACACTGGGGTGAGCAAATCAGTCAACTCCCTGTCCTCGTGGGTGGAGCTGACAACCCAGTGGAAGACACACACATTCAGTGCCTTATTTAACTATAATTAATTAACTGTGATTGGGAGAAGTACTATGAAGGAGGACAAAGGAGCCCCACTGGTCTAGAGGCTGGGGAAGGCCACCCAACCAGTCGATGTGTTCGGAAACGGAACTGTAAAGATACTGAAAGAAAATGAGGGTGAATTCCTTTGTGATTTGGGAATGGGAAAGACTTTCTATCTATGAATCAATCCAGAGCCATTAAAGGAAAGATTGATATATATTGACTTTATAATACCAAACTTAGGAATGACAAAGTAGAATCAGAGGGTAAATCACGGGCTTCCCTGGTGGCTCAGCTGGTAAAGAATCCGCCTGGAATGCGAGAGACCTGGGCTTGATCCCTGGGTTGGGAAGATCCCCTGGAGAAGGAAATGGCAACCCACTCCAGTGTTCTTGCCTGGGAAATCCCATGGACAGAGGAGCCTGACACTACAGTCCGTGGGGTCACAAAGCGTCAGACACGACTTAGCAACTAAACAACAACAAAAGGGTGAATGATAAGCTGGGGGAGAATATTTCCAGTTCATACCACAATAAAAAGTTAATATCCCTACTATGTAATGTGTGCCTAGAAACCGATAAAGGAAAGACAGCTATCCAGTCGAAAAATGGACAAAAGAGGTCATTCAAAGAAAACTCTTTTCAGTTCATGAAAGATGCTTAATGATAAGCAGTCGACATTTGTGTTAAATCAAAGTTGGCTGGTGGGTAGGCCTGGGGGGAGGCGATGGGGCTGGTGCATGTAGATGTGCATGGGAGGGGGCCAGAGAGGCTTGAGCACAAGCGACAAGACGGGCCCTGGGGCTGTGCTGGAGGGTGAGGGCTTGGGCCTGTTCAACTTTATAGTTTACCTTAAGAGCAGTGGGCAACCACTGAAAGGTTTCAACAAGGAAATGACATGATCAGATTTGTATTTTGTATGTAGAAGTTTTGTGATTCATGTCCAAAAAGCTCACAGTGACTGTGGTACGGACATAGGGCTAGAGGCAGGCAGGCCGGAAGTGAGGGCAGCCACTTCCACTCCTTCACCCGCCACAGCATGACTCCTTCAGCGTATCTGATACCTTTACCACTGCTGGAGGTGCTGTGAGAAAGAGACAAGCTCCCTGCCTTCCTGGGGCTTCCTTCCGGATGGCAGGAAGTAGATAGTAAGCAGGTGCAGAAGCAGGATCATTTTGTAATGAGAAGTGCAGGAAGGGCATGAACAGATGACAGGACTGGGTGGTGGTGGGTGGGGAGTAGTGGCCCCGGGAGGCGATGTCATGGAGATCTGAGGATCTAGGGGAAGCAGGCCTCTGGGTAGACTCTGAGGTGGGAAGGAGCAGACTTTTGGGGCGGGGGGCGGATGATGAGAGAGCACTGTGGCTGCAGCAGAGTGGGCAGTGGAGAGACAGAATGTGAGCTCAGAGGCCAGGAGCTGGCAGAGGCCGAGGCCTGACACAGGCTTCACAGACCCAGGGAAGATGCTGGTCTGAACGCTGTGGGAAGCCACTGGAGGATTCTAAGACCAGTCAGGAGATCGTTGCCATTGTCCAGGCCAGAGATGAGGTGGTTTACCTAAGGCTGGTGGTCCTGGTTATGGAGAGAAGTGACAGTGTTCTGGGGGGAGGCCTGACAGGAACTGCTGACGGACTGGAGGGTGATGGGAAGTGAAGCGCCAAGGATGGTCTCTGTTTTGCCATGTGCAGTTAGATGATTTCTCGGGTGATTGTCCAGGGTCACAGAAAGTGGGAGTAAAGGCCAATGATGAAGCAGGGGGTGGGTTTGGAAAGCCCAGGTGTGGGCCAGCTGGCCCCTGCTGAGTCTTCTCTTCTCTCTGCAGCTCTCCTCCTTGACCCAGGCTCACCAGGAGGCCCTTTCCAGTTTGACCAGCAAAGCTGGGGGCCTGGAGAAGTCTCTGAATAATCTGGAAACCCGGAGGTCAGGGGAAACCAAGGAGCTGGCTGCGGCCCAGAGGGAGGCTGAGCTGCTGCGGAAGCAACTGAGGTGAGTTCTGGGGGGTGGGCGACCCCAGGAGGACCTGGCAAGTGGTGGGTTGGTGGGGAAATGGGTCTCCAGGGTGGCCCCCTGATGGCTACTCTGCTCCCACCCCAACCCTAGCAAGACCCAAGAGGACTTGGAGGCTCAGGTGACCTTGGTTGAGAACCTGAGGAGGTATGTGGGGGAGCAGGTCCCTCCGGAGGTCCGCAGCCAGGCATGGGAATCAGAGCGACAAGAGCTTCTAGAAACCGTCCAGGTGAGAGAGTGCCCGGCCTGGGATGGAACACGGGGGCTCAAGTCCTGGGCAAGGGGCCCTGGAGAAGAACACAGTCCCCAGGAGAAAAGGCAGTGCCATCGAGGGGTGCGCAGGTTGGGCGCCACCCGAGGGCCACTGGCAGACCTGACGGAGGCGGCTGCCCTCTGTCCCCACCCCTCCCGCAGCACCTGCAGGAGGACCGGGACAGCTTGCACACCACTACCGAGCTGCTGCAGGTGCGCGTGCAGAGCCTCACACACATCCTCTGCATGCAGGAGGAGGAGCTGGCCCGGAAGGTAGGCCCCTGGCCCAGGCCCCTCGGCCCCTGTGCACAGGAGGGGTTGGTGTGCCACTCCCAGAACCTGCTGACATCTTTCTTCCCCTGAACACCTCTCCTTGCTGTGGCTCCTGATGCCAGGGCAAGATAGGAGAAACCTTCCTCTGCTCCCCCAGGATCCCCCATTCTCCCTGCTTCCTCCCTGCAGGTTCAGCCTTCAGACTGCCTGGAGCCTGAGTTCACCAAGAAGTGCCAGTCCCTGTTGAAGCGCTGGCGGGAGAAGGTGTTTGCCCTCATGGTGCAGCTGAAGGCCCAGGAGCTGGAGCACAGAGAATGCGTGGAGCGACTGAAGGGACAGGTTGCCTGGAGCCCACTTCCTCCAGTGCTCTCCCCCAGCTCCCTGCTCCTTGCGGAAGGGATGGCGTTTATTCACCAGATATTTGGGTGGCTCCCCTGTGCTGGCTGCACAGCCCTGAGCAAAGGTCCACAAAGACCTGCTCTCGTGAGGCTTACACTTTGTGAGGTGGGCTGACCTTAGGTAGGACGGCCACTTCCAGGAGGTAACAGTGTTCAAGGACCGGTGGGTGGCATGGGCCAAGGCTATGGGTCCTTACGGGCAGGTCACAGGGCAGTTCCTCAAGATGTGGGCACATGGAACATGCTTCTGGAAGGAAACCCGGACTCAGACTCCATTCTCAAGAACTGGGCTTCTTGTCTGTCAGCGTGGCCTTTCAGAGATCTCTGCACCTGCCCCTGCCTTCCCAATGCTTCCCCCACCCCCACCTTACAGCTTTCTGCTCTGGACCTGCCTCCTCTCCTTTCCCAGGTGGCAGAGCTCCAGGAAAGAGTGGAAACCCAGTGCCAGGAGCAGGTCATCCTGCAGCGCTCCCTGCAGGACAAAGCTGCCGAGGTGGAGGTGGAGCGGATGGGCGCCAAGGTCAGCTTCTGAGACAGGCAGAGGCTGAGGGATGGTAGGGAGACCCCAGGCAGGGGACCCCTTTCTTTACCTCACCCTTCCTAGGCCCTGCAGATGGAGCTGAGCCGCACTCAGGAGGCCCGGCGCCGGAGGAAGCAACAGGCAGCCCCAGCGGAGGAGCAGCTGAGGCTTGTGGCCAGTGCTGTCAGCAGGTATCTGGGGTGGAGAGTGGGTGGAATAGCATTCCTGCTTCCCCAGCTTCCTGGGCATCTTGAGGTTTAAGAGCCTCGGGCAAGCGGGGCTGCAAGGCTGGTCGTCTGGAGGAAGCAGGGCTGGAAGTATCTAGCCCTGTAAAGTCTGTTTGTTTTTTATGGGGCACCACCCCCCCTGCCCCGCCACCTTGCCACATTCTCACCAGGGTCACTTGTTAGGACTCCTACCCACTGCATGTTTGGCTGAGATGAGGTTAACTTCCTCCTGCAGTTAATAACAGCTTGAGCTAAACAGAGCACCTAGTAGGAGATGTAAGAGATGTGGGTTTGATCCCTGGATCGTGAAGATCCCCTGGAGGAGGGCATGGCAACCCACTCCAGTATTCTTGCCTGGAGAATTCCTTGGACAGAGGAGCCCGATGGGCTACAGTGCATGGGGTTGCAAAGAGTCAGACATGACTGAAGTGACTTAGCACAGCACAGGAGGATCTCCACTTTCAGAACTGTTCAAAGATGGGGAGTATAGACACTTGATCTTTCTTTCTTTCTTTAAAATTTTGCAGGCATGCCCTGTTGAGTTGGAAAAAAATTTAACCAATTTTTTTCTTTTAAAGTTGAAGACCCACAGGCGTACCTTGTTTTATTGTACTTTGCTTTGTCATTGACAGATATTGCATTTTTTACAAGCTAAAGGTTTGTGGCACCTCTGCGTCAAGCAAGTCTATTGGGACTATTTTCCCCAGCAGCGTTCTTTTCAAATTAATGCTGTCTTTAAATGTTTAGTTGTTTTTTAAGACATAGTGCTATTGCACACTTAGTGGACTACAGTATGGCATAAACATAACTTTTATAAGCACTGGGAAACCAGAAAATCTATTCGACTTTTTCTTTGCGGTACTGCTTTGCCGTATTTGCTTTGTTGCAGTGGTCTGGAACTAAACCCACAGTATATCCGAGGTCTGCCTCTACTTGCTTACTAGATATTCCATCTGTTAATAAAGCGTATGCCAGTTTCCTTTTTAATCAGTTGCAAGCCTGTCTCTCATACCAACTTCCTAGGTGTTTCCTTCACAGCTTTTGTTGTAGAACCTTTAGAAACTAGACTGCTGAGAAGCACAGGTTTCTTTGCACAGGTAACAACCCTTCCTCGGCTTTGGATGTCGGCTTCAGCTTCTCTTTCCCTTGGGCTGATCCCCCTTCCCTACTTTCTCCATGTACATAGCAGCACAAGATAAAGGGGGTTGAGTCCTTTTGGAAATGAGGTGGGGTTGAGGATTTGGTGACCTCGTGTCCTCTCCAGCTTTCAGACCTGGCTCCAGGGCACCGTGGCCGAGGTGGAGCGTGCCGCAGCCCGGCTGCCCAGCCTCAGCAGCCGAGTCAGCTATGCCGTCCGCAAGGTCCACACTATTCGGGGTGGGTAGGGCGACTGCCAGCCGCGCCCTGCCCCTGCCCCTGCCCCACCAGCTCTCTCATCCTACACCTACCCTCCTGCCTCCTCCTCCCCGGTCTGAGCATCTCCTTACGCCCCTGTTTCCCCTCCTCTTTGCAAACGCACCTCTCACGCTCTCTGCCTTTTCTCCCCAGGCCTGATGGCTCGAAAAGTGGCCCTTGCTCAGCTGCGCCAAGAGAGGTGAAGTCCGGGCCACTTTAGATTTACTGGGGGGCAGGAGTGGGGCTTTAGGGTGTTGGTTGCTGGGACCTGAAAAACACGAGGATGGAGGAAGGATAAGGGCTTAGGGGTCAGGCAGCTGGGTGATTTCCCCCATCTCTGTTTCCCTTCCTGTCTCAGCTGCCCGCCACCCCCACCGACCACAGACATGAGCCTTGAGCTGGAGCAGCTGCGGGAGGAGCGGAACCGTCTGGACGCAGAACTGCAGCTGAGTGCCCACATCATCCAGCAGGAGGTGGGCCGGGCCCGGGAGCAAGGTACGCCTGGTGCTTCCAAGTCAGCGAGCACAAGCCGGGGGCCAGAGTCATGGGGCCTTGGGGAGAAAGAGGAGGAGGGAAGAGCTGGGGTCTAGGGCAGGGAGGAACTTGAGTGGGCACCTCCTCTTCCCAGGGGAGGCAGAGCGGCAGAAGCTGAGTGAGGTGGCCCAGCAGCTGGAGCAGGAGCTGCAGCGCACGCAGGAGTCCCTGGCCAGTCTGGGGCTACAGTTGGAGGCAGCTCGCCAGGGCCAGCAGGAGAGCACGGCAGAGGCTGCCAGCCTCCGGAAGGAGCTGACCCAGCAGCAGGAGATCTATGGGCAAGGTGTGCAGGAGCGGACAGGGGCAGTCCTGGGGTCGGGAGCGGTGGGAACCATGACCCCAGGCTCCCCTGATGCGCTGTGTGCACCTCCACCCCAGCGCTGCAGGAGAAGGTGGCCGAAGTGGAAGGTCGGCTGCGGGAACAGCTCTCAGAATCAGAGAGGAGACTGAACGAGGCTCGTAGGGAACACACCAAGGCTGGTGAGAGTGGCTGGGAGGCACGTGGGCTTCCAAGAAGGAGGAGGTATTAAGGCATGAGATTATTGTCAAAACTATTTTGAAAGCTTTTTCTCTTTGAAGTATGCAAGTCATGAAGTTATCAAGGAAGATGAATTCTCAAGTGGTAAACACACCTGTATAGCCAGTGCCCAGATCCAACAATAGCACTTGACCAGCCTCAGATCCCCCCAGCTCGTCCCAGTCACCCCCCAGTCACAGAGGCAACGTGACATACCAACGATTACCCCCAATTCTTATTGGGAAGAATTTCAAACACTTAGCCAAGTTAAAAGAATCATGTGATGGATACTCATCTACCTTCTCCCGTTAGAGCAGCAGTTTATAACCTTTGATCACATTTCCTGTCTATCTGCATATTTACACATATTGATACATATACATTTTGGGGGGCAGTTATTGAGAGTAAGCTGCAAACAACCTGACTATTCAGCTGCATATCCCACAAGGAGAATATTTTCCTATGTAACCTCAATACCATGGTCACACTTTAAGAAAATGAACACAAAATCTGATATCCAGTCCCTATTCAGATTTTCCCTCCTGTCCTCCAGGAAGCTTCAGGGATGGGGGAGGTACTTTGGGTTCATAGATTCACAAGATTCTAGAGCATCAGCCACCCCTCCATCTGTACAGAAGAGACTGAATGCCACAAAGCATCCATGGCTCCCTGAGTCACAGAGCTGGGGACCCCGTGTGCCGCCCATCCTTCTAGGCTTGTGTTCTCAGTGCCTCGCAGCCTCTAGGCTGCCAACACCCATCCCCTCTGTGGCCTGGCTTTCCTGCAGTGGTCTCCCTACGCCAGATCCAGCGCAAAGCCACCCGGGAAAAGGAGCGGAACCAGGAGCTCCGGCGCCTGCAGGATGAGGCCCGGAAGGAGGAGGGGCAGCGGCTGACCCAGCGCCTGAAGGAGCTGGAGAGGGACAAGAACCTCATGCTGGTAGGAGGCGGAGAGACTGGGCCCTTGTGGGCTGGTTGGGGAGCAGAGCTGTGGAGAGGGGAGGGGGCCCTGCCTGGGCTCGGTGGCATTTAACCCTCTCCTTCCCAGGCCACCTTGCAGCAGGAGGGTCTCCTCTCCCGTTACAAGCAGCAGCGACTGTTGGCAGTTCTTCCTTCCCCGTCGGATAAGGGCGTACCTGCGGAGCCCAGCCCGAAGCCCTCAGAGTCGTCAGCACCCACACCCCCAGCAGCGGCCCTCTGCACCAAGGAGTCCATCAAAGGTAAGGGACGGAGGGCAGGGGGACCCTGGGAACCTTTCCCCCAGGCCCTCTGCAGGGCTTGAGCCTTGTTCTCTGTGACCCTGGAGGCCCACAGCCTGCCTCAGGCCAAGAGCTCTCTCCCTTATAACCCTCACACATCCGGTAGCTGTGCTGTTCCTCGGCACTGTGACTGACACCCTTGTCCACCTCCCGTCCCTCCAGGATCCCTTTCTGTCTTGCTCGATGATCTGCAGGGCCTGAGTGAGGCCATTTCCAAAGAGGAAGCCATTTGTGAAGGGGACAGCCAGACCTCCTCTTCAGTCTGCCTCTGACCAGCTGTGAGGACCAGGAGGATGAGGATGGAAGGGGAATGGGTCGGGAAGGGGACTTCCTCCAGCCGCCCTTAGGGACACCAGCCGCCAAGATGTCATGAATTCTCCCGTGGCTCAATAAAGATGACAACAGTCAGAGTCATGGTTTGGTCACTTCTTTCTGGGAATATAAGGAAGTTTTCTCCCCGTAGCCTCTCTTGTCCGGGAAGTGTGAGAACCAGTCCCTCATACAGCTCTTCCTCTAGATGGTTCCTTTTTCAAAACCCCTTTCCTAGGCTGCCCAGGAGGTTTTTGGAGAAGCTCCAGGTTTTGTTTTATTCTTAACTTTTATTTTAAAACTACCTCTGGAAAATGGTCAGGGCAAGGGCACGAGGCAGATAGAACATTCACGTGCTCAGCAGGACTCACAGAGCCAGGCAGCGTCCTGCCTTGGGGGGCCACTGGTGGGTTTGATTAACGGGTAGGTCCCTGCTCCAGAGACACTTACCTTCTGGTGGGAGAGACAGACGATGGGCGGGTACCTACATGAACAAACGAATGTTTCAAACAAGTGCTGTGAAGAGGAAAAAATGACAGTGGCATGATAGAAACTAGCTGTGTGGGGAGGGGTGACTTTAGATGAGGGACAGGCAGGGCTTCTCTCCGGAGGGATGTGCTGCTGAGGCCGGAGTGCGGTAAGGAGCGGGCTGTGCAGCCACCTGGGAGAAGCACCAGGATGGACAGGTCCTGAGGCTGCGGGGAGCCAAGGGAGGGTGCTGCAGGGAGAGGCCAGGCCTGGTGGAGCTTGGGTTTTACTCTAAGTCAATAAAAAGCCCTTGGAGGGACGTTCCTGGTGGTCCAGTGGCTAAGACTCTGCGCTCCCAAAGCAGGGGGCCCGGGTTCGATCCCTGGTCAGGGAGCTAGATTTCTACATGCCACAACTAAAGATCCTGTATGCCACAACTCAGACCTGGTCCAGCCAAATTAAAGTAAATAAATAAATAGACAGCCCTTGGAGTACTTTTTAAACTGAGAACAGCCACACAATTTGACTTACATATTTAAGAGACCCATCAACTGGCTGTGGAGGATGGGTTTGGGGGCATGGGATGAGGAAAGAGAGGAATGGAGTCTTTGAAAACTTGAGCCGCAGGGGACTGGTAATCCTGGCCACTGGGGAGCAGACCAGGTTGTGGAGGAAGTGAGTTCAGTTTTGGGCATTTGCTTCTGAGCGGCTCGGGAGATCCTCACAGAGGAGTCCTTGCTGCAGAAAAGTTCAAGGGACATCTCTGAGCGGCTCAGACCAGACAGACTGATGTCTGAAAGATGAGGGGAGAGAAGGGGGGCGCAGAGAGTTCCCACCAAGGACCAGGGGAAGGGCAGTGAAGATGCTAGAGGGAGGAGGAAGAGGCTGAGGTGCCAGGGGGAGCTGAGGCAGCTTCTTCCAGAGCCTCTGGGTGTGACTGACTGGAACCAGCCCTGGCGTGGGGAGGAGGAATCGGGATGTCGTACTTCCTCCTCCACCTGCAGTCAGCCCAGGTGGCTCCTGGATGAAATTCCTCGTGTGTCACTACTTGGGAGGCCCCATTCGTGCCTGGAGAAGGTGTACGCTGGGGAGTGCAGATTCCAGGAAGAACTGAGCCCCAAGAGGGTTCACCCTGGGGCGGGTGAAGGAGGCTCGGTGTACCAGCTGAGATGGCCCTGGCTGTGTCCCAGGTGTTCGAGAGAGCACCCCCGCCCATCTTCTCCCTCCTTGTCCCCCCAGTTGCCTGCCCTCTGCCCCGCATCCTGCCTCTCAGCCCCTGTAATTACACTGCTTCCCCACGCATGCTTGCTCCCATTCCTTGGCTTCCCGGGACCTGGAGGGATGAGAGGTAGAAGTCCCTGTTATTAGGGTTCGCTGCAGGGTGTGTACGAAGGGGGACATGAAAACAAGGGTGGGGTGACCAAGGTCTAGGTCATTGATAAAACCTGGGTGGCTGGGTCCCGAGCTGGGGGACTAAGATGAGGGACGCCACCGTCAGTGGTTACACATCAGCCGTGGCCTTCCAGACGGGTTGGACCAGTCCGGTTTGGACGCAGTTCCTTGTGTGACAGGGCCGGCCCCTCCCCAGAGATCAGCCTCCGCTCTCCCTCCTCCCCTATAAAGCCTCTTAGGGTTCCCAGGCTCCCAGACTCAGCTGACCCCTGACTTTGGGGTCCAGGAGATAGTCAAGATGCTCAACTGGAAACTCCTAGGGATCTTGGTCCTTTGCCTGTTTGCTGGAGGTGAGCTGGGAACAGAGGCCCAGAGTGTGATTTGGGGTAATGGGGGACAGTCAGGATGAGGCGAGGCTGAGATGGATGCGTAAGGAAAGGGAGATTCTGGGAGATCCTGGGAGATGCATGTGAGGGGATGGAGGTGATGTGAGCAGGTTCATTTTAGCACAGGATAGACTTTGCTGGTTTGGCTTTAGCTCCATGTGGTGATTTGGATCAGCATTCAGGTGTGCAGGCAAGTGTTAATCAGAGCTGGGGTCTCTGTTAAGGGGGAGAAGGTCATTGTAGAGATGGGATCTGGGTGCCACATGGGGCCAGGGTGTAGACAGCTTTGGGACCTCAGACATGTATAGGGGTCCTCCCAGTGGGGTGTCCCAAACAGGGTTGGATGGAGCTTATGTGGGGGAAGGGAGGTCATGTCAGTTTAAAGTTGGTCCAGTCAGTAGTTCAGGACAGGGTTTCATGTCATTTTAAGATCGTGTTAGTATTCTGCGAATGCGTGGAGAGTTACTTTTGAGTTCTGTTTGTGAGATCAGCTCAGGCTGTGGTCCATCACAGAGAGGCGATGCTCCTTGGATCCTACCTGCTGGGAGAGAGGGTCCCTCACAACCTCTTACCTTCCTCCTTCCTTCTGCAGGCATCTCAGGCAGTGGAGACCAGCCTTCCCCCTCATCCAGAGAGATCTCAGAGGAGGAGGGCCCTCCACCATTGCCTCAGGGCCCCCCAATCCCTGGTGACCCCTGGCCAGGGGCACCCCCGCTCTTTGAGGATCCTCCACCTCCAGGCCCCAATCGTCCCTGGAGAGACCTGCCTGATTCTGGAGTCTGGCCTCCTGAACCCCCTAGAACTGATCCCCCTCAACCTCCTCGGCCTGACGACCCCTGGCCCGCAGGACCCCAGCCTCCAGAAAACCCCTGGCCACCTGCCCCTGAGGTGGACCACGGATCTCACGAGGAGCCAGACCTTGACCCACCCAGGGAGGAGTACAGATAACGGGCCCCCAGAGGCATCCTGGACTTCTGCTCTCAAACCCATCTCTACCCTTCTGATTCCCCTTGAATTCTCCCCAATTTAGCTTAACTCCTTAATTCCTTTCCTCATTCCTTCAGTTTTATTCTGAAGATTTTGTGCATATTTTCTGTCCCCTCTTGAGACAGGAATTTAAGCCCCACTTTCCCTCTCCTTTTTTCTCTGACAGCAGAATATCCCTACCTCCACCTCCCAGCTCCTCTTCCCCACCCCTGGAACTCAGAGGCAGGGCTGGCGGCACTATGTTCTCTCTACTGCCACCTGGTGGCCAACCATTGGGAACTGTCAGGAGCCGATGGTGCTTCTATGAAATGGAAAAATAAAATACCACGATTTCTTAATTTTGACTCTAGGCTGCTTCTTTGCCAATGAGCAGGTCTTTGAATGTTCAGATGCACTTGTCACAGCCACGAACCTACAGAGATCTGGAAGTCATCTGAGTTCCTGTCTTGCTCATATGCATAAGGATGGGGATTCAGCAGGAGGAAGGTTGGAAATGCAACTATCAAGAGATACAAGGAAATTCAGACCCATTCTGATATCCCTATTCTGGAGAATGAGAAACTAAGTTAAGTCTCTAGTTGACGGTTTGCCTACTCTGAGTGAACATGATAACTCTCCATGGGCTTTCATGGGCAACCAGATTTTAAGGGGGATCAATTTCCATGAACATACGTGTTCCTTCCTAAAATGAATCTTCTTGAGAACTGTGTTTTCCACCTGCCTCTATTAACTATTCTCCCACTAGACAGAAGAAGGTTGAGCTCTCTCACCCACTGTGAAGTAGACCACCGTGCTCTTTCTGGAGTTGGTAAATGAAGTCAATGGAAAACAAGAATCAGCCCTTTCCATCTCATTAAGAGATGTGTTTTCAGTAAAATTTACTTTTTTGTTTAATCACTGTCAATATTTGTTCAGTTCAGTTCAGTTGCTGAGTCATGTCCGACTCTCTGTCCGACTCTCTGCAACCCCATGGACTGCAGCAAGCCAACTCCCAGAGCTTGCTCAAACTCATGTCCATTGAATCAATGATGCCATCCAGCCATCTCATCCTCTGCTGTCCCCTTTTTCTCCTGCCTTCAGTCTTTCCCAGCATCAGGGTCTTTTCCAATGAGTCAGTTCTTTGCATCATGTGGCCAAAGTACCAGAGTTTCAGCTTCAGCACCAGTCCTTCCAGTGAATATTCAGGACTGATTTCCTTTAGGATTGACTGGTTTGATCTCCTTGCTGTCGAAGGGACTCTCAAGAGTCTTCTCCAACACCACAGTTCAAAAGCATCAATTCTTTGGCGCTCAGTTTTCTTTACAGTCCAACTCTCACATCCATACAGACTACTGGAAAAACCATGGCTTTGACTAGATGGACCTTTGTCAGCAGAGTAATGTCTCTGCTTTTTAATATGCTGTCTAGGTTGGTCATAGCTTTTCTTCCAAGGAGGAAGAGTCTTTTAATTTCATAAAAATTGTTGAGTTTTGATCCATTGCATCTTTTAATAATTGTAATTTTAAATCCAGGACAGAGTAATTGTTTTTAATACTTACAGTCTTATGGTCACACAAAGTAAATTTAAATTTATGTACATATTTTTGTTAGAGATATACAATAAAAGACTTTCCAAAAACACACTAAAATAAAAAAAAAAGTGATGCAATGGAGAAAAAATATTTCATTAGGATAAAACTATAGGGGAAATGAAATGGAAAGAGGAACTAAAAAGAAAAATAAATGAGGTAAATTCGCTGACTGGCTAATGGATTTGTTCACTTATTAAAAGGATGTTAATGAACATGAAAGGGCTATGTGTTATATTCCATCCACTAGATTTAAAAGAGTAATATGGCTTTCTAAATATATAAATATTTACAATTCCCCAGAAAGTGTGCCCTTTCAAGTACTTAAACTTAAGATTAAAAATGTTAGTTGTTGACTTTAAAATGTGTAAAGGGTACATAGTTTCCCCAAATTCTTTCAGAGTGTATTTGAGCAGGAAAGCTGGAAGGGGTGGGGCCTAGAGATCCCAAAGACCTAGGGTCAGTCAAGTGGCTGGCTGGGTGGGACTGAAGAGGGGCTAAAAGAAATGAGGGTTCCCTGACTTTAAAATCCACCCCTTAGGGCTCAGTTTGTTTATGTGATAATTCCCATCAAAACCTACATGTGATTGGTTTGAAAAACAAAATAGAAACAACAAAAAACCATCTAAATTGAGAGTTTGGAGGTTGAGTGTATAATTTAATAAGCTTCAAAGTAGACTAGATTCAACCCATTCATTCAATCGTTACCTCATACTCCATATATCCTCCAATGTTAGGTGCCACAGGGTAAGACAATGAATAAAAATATACAGTTCCCACTCTCAGGAAGCCAAAATTAGGTCAGGGGAGACAGAATCTACATGCAAAGTTAAATAACAATGTCACAGACTGTAAGGGTGCATTAACTTCCTCATTACATGAGTAAGCATCATAGTAAAAAGCCTTGGCAGTAAACGCCATGAGTTCAGAAGACAGTCGCCCTGGAGCAGCTGGAGTAGTCAGGGGAGGCTTCCAGGAGGAGGCCCCGAGCGGGGCGCGGCAGGAAGGCCAGGTGCCAGAAGGGACGACCCGCCAGGAAGGGGCGGACGCGGGTTGCCGGCGCAGGAGCAGGCGCGGAAGCTCGGGCCTCTCAGCCCCACGCCCACTCGCTCCAGGACCCGCCCTGAGCCTCCGCCCGTGTGCGTGCTGTTTCCGCGGCCTGGAATAGTCCTCCTCTCCCCACCCAGGTGCATTTATCTTCCGCGACGCCTCTCCCGCGCTGCTCCGCACCCTCACCGGCTAAGTTATGCGGTGCAGGTGTGCCTGGAACGGATCTTGGCTGGGGGGCGGGGGGCGGGGGGCGGGGCAGTGTGTATTGCCAGCTCCCCTCCCCTCCCAGGCTCTGAGACCCTCGGGCAGAGACTGTCCCGCGCATTTCTTCTCGGCCCATTTTGGTGCCTACTGCAGTGCGCTGTCACTATCAGCAGCCCACCTGTGCCTGGAAACCTTTCTCCCCGGCATCGTTCGCTCTCCCACCCCGCAGCCCTTAATGGATGACAGACAAACAGGAGTATCAGTACTCTAGTCTTCTGAGCCCAGGTTACCCTCCGTGAGACTTCGCTTGGTTCCACGCAGTTGCTTGGCCTTCTTCCCTTCCTGGTCCCACTTTCCCACTCCCTTTCCCTCCTCCCCACCCTTATAACTTTGCCTTTTTTTTTTGGCTGAGCAGCCAGTCCTGTGGGATCTTATTTCCCCCTCCTAGGATAGAACCAAGCAAGGGGATCCAACCAGTCCACCCTAAAGGAATCAGTCCTGAACATTCACTGGAAGGACTGATGCTGAAGCTGAAACTCCAATACTCTGGCCGCCTGATGCGAAGAACCGACTGATTGGAAAAGACCCTGATGCTGGGAAAGATTGAGGGCAGGAAGCGAAGGGGACGACAGAGGATGAGATGGTTGGATGGCATCACCGACTCGATGGACATGAGTTTGAGCAAGCTGCGGAAATTGGTGATGGACAGGGAGGCCTGGCATGCTGCAGTCCATGGGGTTGCAAAGAGTTGAACCTGTGCCCCTTAGAGTGAAAGCAGGGAGTCTTAACTACTGGACCGCCAGGAAGGCCCCATAACTGTTCAATAAATCCCTTTCACATGAATTTTTGTTTTAGGATTTGCTTCTGGGACATCCCACCTGAGACACTAAGTAATGTTTGCTACAAATCCTTGCAGCTACTTTTTACTGCGCATGTGCGGTAGGGGCACTGTTGCCCGAGGCTACAGATTAAGCTCTCACTTAATTTGCACAATAACCCTATTGTTATCACCGTTTCTCAGAAGAGACAAACAAAGGCCCAGAGAGGTACAGTGACTCATGCAAGGTCACACGTGGTAGTGGTGGGGGGGCGGGTTGGGGGAAATGGCAAAACTGGGATGTGAACTGAGGTCTGTCCTGATTTTAACTACATTATCCCATCTCTTTAGTCATCTGTCTAACTCCCTGGGACTGCATGAACACTTAATATATTGTATTAATCAGGGTTCTCCACAGAAACAAAACCAATAGAATACACATGTTAAGTGAAAGTTGCTCAGCTGTGTCCGACTCTTTGTGACCCCATGGACTGTAGCCTGCCAGGTTCCTCTGTCTATGGAATTCTCCAGGCAAGAATACTGGAGTGGATTGCCATTTCCTTCTCCAGAGGATCTTCCCGACACAGGGATCTTCCCTGGGGGATTGAACTCAGGTCTCCTGCAACAGGAAGGTTTACTATAGGAATTGTCTCTTCAGATTATGAAGGCTGAGAATGCCCATGATCTGCCATCTGCAAGCTGGAGAACCAGGAAAGCCAGTAGAGCAATTTAATCCCAGTCCGAAGGCCTGAGAATCAGGGGAGCCAATGGTTCCAGTATGAGTGCAGAGGCCCAAGAATCAAGGGGTTGATGGGGGTAAATCCCAGTCTGAGTCCAAAGACCAAGAACCAGATGCCTGAGGGCAGGAGAAGATGGGCGTCCTGCTCAGAGAGCAGAGTTGCCCTTCCTCCTCCTTTTTGTTCTATTCTGCCCTTAGATGGATGCCCACCCACACTGATGAGGGCAATCTTCTTTACTCAGTCTACTGACTCAAATGCTAATGTCTTCCAGAAACACCCTCACAGACACACCTGAACTGTAAGGTTTCATCAGGTCTCTGGGCATTCTTTAGCCCAGTCAAAAAAAATTTTTTTCAAATATATTGATTTAGCTGCCAGGTCTTAGTTGCACCCCATGTGGGACCTAGTTCCTGGAGCTCCTGCACTGGGAGTGCAGAGTCTTTAGCCACAGGACCACTGAGGAAGTCCCCTGGCCTAGTCAAACTGACACATAAAATTATATCATCACATACATGTTTTATGAATGGCTGAATTCACTAGTGAGTGGAGAGTAGATGAAAATGGTGAGTGTGTGTGTGTACATATATATATATATATATAAAAATTTTTTTTTTCCTGGCTGGCTGCACCATGCGGCTTATGGGATCTCAGTTCTTCAACTGGGAATCGATCCCAGCTGAGGCAGTGAAAGCTCAGAATCCTAACCACTAGGCCACCAGGGAACTGCCAGAGTGAAGGGTTTATAGCCTGGAGAGGAGGGCGAAGTTGTGGGACAGGTAGGTTGAGGGGAATTAGAGATGGTAGCAGTGCCCGGCTCAGGAGCTCATATCTGAAAGCCTTTCTCCTCGGATAGAACTGTGTTCTTTGTAGGGAGGTGCACATACCTGGCTGGTGTATGGTGACAGGGAGGTATGGAATGGAAGCGAAGAAGGAAGTCTGGACCCCTCAAACTGACTCTCAGCAACTTCCCAAGCCACTGTACTGAAGTTCGTTGGGAATGGAAAGAGAAAAACATTCTTAAAACAGAGAAAGTGAGTGGAAAAACCGAATCCCTGGAAAGGATCTCAGGCTCTTTGCATCATTTGCACATGTTGGTTTCCATGTCTTTCTCACCTCATTAAGTGCGAGCTTGAGGGCAAGGGTTGCGTCTGGTCTGTCTTTGTATGCCTTACTTTTCTCCTAGTACTTGGCCCACGAGGTGTTCAATTCAGCAAATTATTAGCCCATTTCACAGATGAGGAAACTGCTGCTGACCGAGGTAGCTCACCTTCCAAGACAACACACGTGCTAAAGTCAACCCTGGATGTAGGCTCCAAACCAACTCTTCCTAATTTGACCCAACAGGTGGATGAGTGGGAGAATGAAGGGAAAGCAAGAAGGAATTGGGGATTGTAATTCCTGTTACTAGGCAGCAGATGTTGTCACCTAAGAATGCTTGCTTATTAGCTGGGAGGAGGCCTGAGTGGGACTGGATGGTACGGAATATTAACACAGGGGAACCCACTGTGCCAGTTTATCCATTCAAATTAGACAATGCTGATTCTTCCCCACCTGCCTTGGCTGACCTCACCTAGGAGTGAATGCAGTGGGGACACTATTACATCTTATGTCAATATGGAGTCATAGAACTAAATAATAGAATAGGATCAGAAAATCAGAGAACAATGGCTCAGTACCTTGGACATGGCAGGTAGTCAGTAAATGCTTAGCCAATGAGAGAAAAGAAACTAGAACTAGTATCATGATATAATCTAATTATAGAAGTTGAGTTACCTTGAGAAAGCATTGGGCGCAGCCCTCAGCCTTTGGGCAGACAAATGATGTGTTTGGACTAGACAGGAGAAATGGCTGTGTGCGCTTCTTTGAAGATCTCTAGGCCTGGAAATGCCAAACCATTCATTTGTTTATCCATTTGCCCATATCAGATCAGTTCAGTCGCTGAGTTGTGTCTGAGTCTTTGCAACCCCATGAACCACAGCATGCCAGGCCTCCCTGTCCATCACCAACTCCTGGAGTCCACCCAAACCCATGTCCATCAAGTCGGTGATGCCACTCAGCCATCTCATCCTCTGTTGTCCCCTTCTCCTCCTGCCCTCAATCTTTCCCAGCATCAGGGTCTTTTCAAATGAGTCATATAATGGTTATTTATTGAGCATGTACTGTGTGAGGTGCTAGGAGATGGTGACAATCCCAAGAAGTTTCAGTCCTCCCTGCCTTCAAGGAGCTCTGTGTCTCAAAAGGAAACTAAGATGTAAATCATGACAATAAAATGTGATAAAAGTTAAATGAATAAGGTACGAGTCCAGGAGGGAAGTCCTAACTCCTCTGCCAATTTCATGTTTCACTCATTTGATTGAAGACTTGTTTTGGTTTAGTTCTCCAGGTAGCTCAATGTAAAGAATCCACCTGCCAATGCAGGAGACACAGAAGACGTGGGTTCGATCCCTGAGTTGGGAAGATCCCCTGGAGGAGGAAATGGCAACCAGCTCCAGTATTCTTGCCTGGAGAATCCCCATGGACAGGGGAGCCTGGTGGGCTACAGTCCCCAGGGCCGCAAAGAGTTGGACACAACTAAGCACATTCCTCCTCCTCCTAAGCTTTCTTGCTGTACATTTTATCCCTTTAGTCTTTAATTAAATGCCCACCAGGCGTCTGGTTCAAATAACTTGTTAGAAAGAAAGAAAGTGAGGGTGCTTAGTCATGTCCGACTCTGTGACCCCATGAACTATAGCCTACCAGGCTCCTGTGTCCATGGGATTTTCCAGGCAAGAGTACAGGAGTGGGTTGTCATTTCCTTCTCCAACCCAGGGATCGGACCCAGGTCTCCCACATGGCAATAACTTGTTGAATTAAACCAAATCCACCTCCAAAGGTTTTTCCAGCTAATATCCTTCTCTTTTATGGCATAACCTCAACTCCTGTGATGGAGGTAAAACAGGATAGTGTAGTGGTGAGAGCATTGTGTTGTGATCTGATTCGTTGTTCCTATTCTGCCATTTGATCTCTGCGTGGCACTTGGATGCAACTTTAGGGGATTTCTTTAGTAATCTGTAAATTTCTGCGCAAGGCTGAGAGCCTCAATTCCTCCTTTGTGGTGTTCCACAATCTGCCGAGGGCAGCATAGAGACTCCTCCAAGGTGTTTCCCTCCAGAGTCTTCCTTGCTCTTCCTTGAACATCAACCACTGCCCCCGCCTCTGTCCGGCCCCACTAATGCCCTCTTAGTCGCCAAGGTGAGTCCTTTAAGGTGAGTCAGGCACATGAGGTTAAATGAGGTAGGCACGGGGGCCCTCAGGAAAATTCAGGCCAGGATGCTTGCCCTAGGGGTCCACACCTTCATTATCTATTTCTCTCATATGAACTGAGTTTCCTCCATGAGCCAGGCAGTGCTCTGGAGCTGTGGAAACAGTGGTGAATCAGAAAGGAGGGTCCTGCCCTCACGAGGCTTACCTTCTAGTAGGGGAAGTGAACAATGAGCAGATCATACAGGATGTATGTGATAGGAAATCATGTCCTGAGAAGAGCTATGGAGAAAATGAAGGCAGAGGAAGCACATAGAGAATGATGGGCCTTGAGTGTGGGGATGGGGATGGGGGAGTACAATTTTAAATAAAAAAGAGAGGGCTTCTGAGGAGGTGGCAGGCCACAAAGGACTGAATGAAATGAGAAAACACTGCCAGGTCATGTAAATATCCGGGGAGAAGAGGAAAAACTAGCTTGGTGCTAAGTATAGGCTACAGCATCAGGATTCCAGGTAAAGTACCCAGCTTCTGGTAGTAGCCGTCATCCTAATACCCTGAGCCTGTGTCTGCAGCTGCAAAGGATAAACAATAACCTTTGTCTCCTAGGAGCATGCAGAGAATTAAGATAAATCCGGCACGTGCAGATGTTGGTGACGAGCTGATTGTTACGCACCATCAGGGAGGAGTCAGTGTCCTTTTCTGGTTCTAGTCCTGGTGCCCCAAGAACAGAGCTGGACACGGGATGCCAGCCTCTCCAATGGGATTCCGTGTTTCCTGCTGTGCTAACCTGCATGCGCGGGTGATACTTGAGGCTCCAGAGGCACACTGTGAGGGAAGAGATGCTCCCTGCCCTCGAGGAGCTCTAAGCGTGAGAGACTGAGACCAGCGGGAAGAAGAAGGGAAGAGCGGCCCCTGCAGATCCCACCCTGGAAACTCTGAGGGCCACACCCTGCCTAGACATCCCTCTGACACAATCCTTCAGCCTCACCCGAATACACGCTCAGGTTGCTCCGAGGTCCCCTCTCTCACCCTCTCCTGCTGGATCCGGAGGGAGCTGGGTCTCTAATTCTGGGTGACCAATAACAATAAAATGCATGAATGGCAACAGTGGAAAGAATGACTATTTAATAGCTGAGTGTAATGAGTGGACGATGAGCCCTGGTTTCCCTAGCGCTTGCTCCACAGAACAGAGAAGAGGAAAAATATTGTTGTTACTCCGAGAGCTAATCACAGCCTCCACATTCACCTCCTCACAAGACAGGAGGGCCAGTGGCCAAATCAGATGTGGCTTAAACAGAGCTGTGAAGTCTTGGACTCAAGGAGCATGACCGTCACTCAGCTGACTCCCTGATTCATGCAGGAGGGCAAGAGGAGGAAGGGGAAAAAATGGGGCTGGGGGGACAGATATCCTGGTGGGCAGAGCACCCACCTGCCAAGTTCTTCCTCTGTGGGATTCACTGGCTGAAGTCCTGGCTCTAACCCCGGCCCTCACTCCCATGTCCCTGCTCTGGTACCCGGGTCTCTTGAAGAGCGGAGCTGCCAGAAGGGTGAGAACAGGGCCAAGAGGAGCAAAAGGGGATGCCGACGTGCTGACCAGGCCAAGTCAAGATCAGTCTTAATGGAGAGAGTGATGGACCAGGTTGCCGAGGGGAGAAGGGAGGGTGTGGCTGAGTAGGGACCACACCGTGGAATATATATATATATATATATGTATGTATGTATATAATATTTATATATTTGGCTGCATCTGATCTTAGTTGTGGCATGCGAACTCTTAGTTACCCCATGTGGGATCTAGTTTCCTGACCAGGGATCGAATCTGGTCCCCTTGCATTGGGAGCAAGCAGTCTTAGCCACTGGACCACTGAGGAATCCCCCATGGAATGTATTTTGAAGACCACTCTCCAGGGCAGTGATTCTCATGTAGGGGTGAGCTCTCCTGAGTCACCTAGGGGATTTTCTGACACAGCACTGTCTACCCCACCCCAGCATCAGATGAATCCTTGTTCAGGGGGAAATCCCAGGACTTCCTCCTCAGGGCCACGTGACTTCTGCTTTCTGTTAATGGAAGTGTGCTGCGTCCCGCAGAAGAAAAAGCTCATCCATGGGAGAGAAGAGAGGCTCAAGGGGACCAGTCACTCACAAGGAATGAGGGCGGGACAGACAGGCCCACGAGAGAGCACGGCTGAGTGGCTCTGTGTCAGAGCCAAGTTCAAGTCCTCCACAGGTGCTGACCAGGCCAGAGGAGGAAACAGCAGGGGAGGAACATGGTTTTGGAGCAAAGGAGGGGAGAGCCCATAGGTACTGGAGCCCAGAGTGGCCCCGCTGGCCTCTTCACCTCTCCCCACATGGAATAACCTCCTCCTTCAGGCTTTTTCTCTTCCTATCTAAAACAATATATATATTTATTTATTTGATCTTTGTTGCAGCACTCAAGCTTCTTAGTTGTGGCATGCAGGATTTAGTTCCCTGACCAGGGATCGAACCCGGGCCTCCTGCATCAGGAGCACAGAGTCTTAGCCAAAAGGCCACCAGGAAAGTCTCCTATTTTTTTTTTTCCTCACTCTTTTTCCCTACTCAAGCGTAAGCCTTAGCTCTACTGGGGACCGCTGCATGGAACACTCATTCTAGGACTGCTGGCCTGACTTTCAGGCCCATGGGTGAAATGCAGAGAAGAAAAGGTTGAGTGGGAGGGACTTCCTCACTCAGGATTTAACTTCTGAGACTTTGATGGCAGAGGAATTTGCACATATTCTTACAGGGATTAAGGATCGGCTGAAGCCTGTCAATGGACCACTGCCATTAATTTATGGCACAGGATCAGTTGCATGAAGAAATGAGACCTGTGTGGACTGCGTCTGAGTCCTTTCCAAACTCTTTTGCTTATTATCAGCTGGTTTGCGCAAATAATTTAAACTCAGTTTTGTCATCTGTGAAATGGGGGAGAAAAAACACTCATCCACGGGGCTGTTGTAAGGATTAAACAGAGCAGGTGTTGGCTCTGTGGGACCATGTCTGGCCCACAGTCTGCAATCAGGAAACCGTGGTTCTCTACTCCAAACCTCCTCTCCCTAGGCTGTTTCCACTCAGACCCCTCAGTTCCCACGCCCTCCTCTAACCTGGTTATGGTCACCGCCCTGCAGGTCCATGCAGTCCATTCCTCCAGCCTGCTATTCTGTGTCTATGCTTCCCACACCAACTCAAGCCAGTGCACCTTCTAAATATTCTTTCAGCGCCACCAGGGCCCTGAGTCTGAGCCGCCTGCTCCCTCTCTTCTCCTCATTCCTCAAGGGCCAGGGAAAGTCCTGCCGCCTCCTCGAAGCCAAGTGCCTGCCCCCTTTCTCCAGGCCAGCCTTCCTCCTAGGCTGTGAGTTTGCAGCTGGATGGCAGCTCCTCAAGGGCAAGGACGGGTCATCATCCCCCACCTGTGTTGCAGTTTAGGACGGTGGACACTGAACCCAAGCCCCATGCAGAACACGACAGCACAGGGGAGCCCGGGGAGGCTTGGAGTGGATGCAGCCTGCTTTCTTCAGATACAGGGCAGGGACCCTACGGGCGGCACGTGCTTTAAGCTTGACCTTGTCTGGTGGGCAGTTGTCCCCTGCCTCACACACTCTCTCACTCACTCCTTCCACTGGGCAGGGCACTTGCTGGCAGGTGAGGGGTAGACTCAGCGGCTGGAGAACACAGCGGGCCCACCTATGCCACATGGGCCTCGTCTCACCAGTCAGTGTCCTGAGGTGGCCCTGGCTTGGGCACTCCCTCAGTCAGTGCCCTTCCCTGCCCTCCTGGCTGCCATCAGCTTCAGATTTTTGCTGCCTGAGCTGAGAGAGGGGTTAATGGGGAGACCCGGGGATGCAGCAAAGTAAACCACGTCGGGGCTGATTTCAGTAAGAAAGGGCTCAGAGGGCCCATGTGTGGCAGGTGGTGGAGGGATGGGGCAGACGTGGGTGCGCGATGGGGTGGGAGGGTGGATAGGAGGACAGCAGTCGGGAGGAGGAATGTGGCCACACCACTGTGTCGTGTGGGTGGCTGGAGATCTGGCGAGAGGCCCAGAGAGACAGTGCCTCCTCCAGCCCTAGCCCCGCCAAGGTCAGGAGGCACGGGAGGGAAAAACAGGACAAACACCACCACCTCTGTTTGCACTAGGACAGAATAACCCACAGAGCCCGCTGTTCCTCCTCTTCTCGCCACCCACGAGGCTCCTCTTCCCTCGGCCGCTCCCCTCTCTGCTCCCAGGGCCCCCTCCCTCCTTGCCCGCTGGAACTGGAGCCAGTGGGGCCTGAGAGTCTAGGAAGGAGCAGCATTTTCAACAGCACCCCTGTGTGCAATGTCTGCTGCCCTGTAGGAGGGGAAGGGGGCAGGGAGGAGACTTCTAGGGGTCAGCTGGACTGGAGAGAACCTGGGGCTGTGGGTGAGCCCAGCCTAGTTGCCTTCCCCCTGTGGAGGACACAGGCATTGTTTAAAATACTCCCATTTTGCAGATGGGCACACTGAAGTTCAGAGAGTTTGGGTGAGTTGCCCAAAGCTGGGAGGTTAGCTGGGACTTGAATCCAGGTCATCCTGATTCTGAAACCAGTGGGTTTTTTTTTTTTTTTTTCCCTCCCCACTGCATCAACCCTCTTCAGGGACTGCTGTCTCGATAGCCCCACAGCCCACCTCCCTTCCACTCTCATTTTGGGTACTGGCGGACACTCAAGGGCTAGATTCAACCGACTGTAGCTACTAGACACATGTAGCTATTTACATTTAAATTAAGATTAAAAATTCAGGGCCACTCTGGCAGCTTAGTGGTAAGGAACCACCTGCCAATGCAGAAGACGCAGGTTCCATCCCTGGGCAGCAAAGATCCCACGTGCCGCAGAGCGACTAAGCCCTGTGCCACAACTACTGAGCCAGAGCTCTAGAGCCCGGGAGCCACAGCTACTGAGTCCACGTGCCGCAGCTACTGAAGCTTGCATGCCTGGAGCCCGTGCTCCGCGACAAGAGAAACCACTGCAATGAGAAGCCCATGCACTGCAACTAGAGAAAGCCCGCACACAGCAGCAAAGACCCAGCGTAGCCAACAGTAAATCAATCTTTAAAAGATTCGATCCCTCCAATCATAGTAGCCCCATTTCACATGCTCAGTGGCCGCAACTTGGCGAGTAGCTACCATTTCGGACAGCACAGAGTCAGAACAATTCCATGGTCGCAGAAGATTCTGTAGACAGTGCCGGGCTGGGTCGGGACCAGGGCAGGAGACAGAGAAAAGGACAGAGGAGCCCGGGGCTCCAGGGGAACAGCTGCCTCTGTGAGGAGACCGGGTAGTGTGGGACTGAGGGTCCAGGGAGGGGGCAGGGAGAGGGCTGGGTGGGCTTGGGACGGAGGCAGAGAACCTGACCGGACTCCCAGGTCCCTCCCTCCGATACTGATACTGTGGGCAATACCAGTGAGCAATTAATTGGCTGGGGTGGGGCCAGGGTTAAAAGCAGAGGGTGGGGAGTACAGGGGAGAGGGACCACCCCCCTCTTAGCAGACCTTGGAGTTCTGCTCCTCCAGGCCTGCCCTTCATCCTCAGGGACTCGGGAGTCCGGTGACCCTTCTTTGTCCTACCCAGGATCCTACCCAGGCCGAGCCAGCTGCTTCCTGTTCGCTCATTCAGGCCGGGCAGCCAGTTAATGGGCGGCAGGGCCACCACCTTCCCAATTAGTCTTATTAGCCTCTTGCTCACCCACTGGAGTCAGGGTCACCCCTAGAGGAGGGGCTGTGAGTGGCCTGTGAGTAACCGAGGCCCAGCTATGACAGGGGTCCCCAGCCCAGGCCGGTCCCCAGACTGAGGCCCTGGCGTCCAGCGCCCACATGCTGTCCCTGGAGCCCCCCAGAAGGGAGAGATCAGGGGGCTGGTTTTGGAGTGCAGACTTCGAAGGCCCACTCACTGCTGGAACACAGAATAGGAGTGTGGCAGGCATGGGACCTGGGCTGTGACAGCAGGAGGTGGGGAGGGAGGAGGAGACTGGAAGCTGAGTGATGGGTCCCCAGGAAAGGGCTGGATCCAGGAGCTGTGGGTGGGATCCCAGGTCGGGCAGGGGCTGCAGCCGGTACCTGAGGGCAAGTTGAAATGCCCACATCTGTGCGTGGAGAGAGGACGGGGTGTCAGACACGCCAATACTGGGGAAGGCAGGAGAGTGAGGGAGCCAGGTGACTGGGCCCCGTGGTGAGAGTGGCTGCCCCAGAGTGGGCGGCTGCTGGGGCAGAGCGCCTTCGTTCCAGGTTAGGCAACGAGGAGCCGGAGCCGGCCGGCCAGCTGGCCCCTCGGCCACGGCACACTCCACACACTGCAGCCGGCCCTGCTGCTGAGTAGGCAGATGCTCAAACTGATTGCTTCAGCTCCTCCCGGCCACACCAACTTCCCCCAGGCACTTACCCCTCCGCCCCTCCTGCCCTCCCCACAGTGACTCCTGTCCTGAGAATGTCCTGCCCTGGCATAAAGGCCCCGGGTGTCCAGGAGCTGCTGTCAGTCAGGAGGCCACGCGGTCCAAGATGGGCTCTTCACGAGCATCCCAGATAGGGTGTGTGGGAGGGCGAGGGGTGCTGGCTTTGCTGCTGGCTGGTCTCCTCCTGCAAGGTAGGAGGTTGGGGCCCTGGGAGTGGGGAGAGTGGGGAGAGGAGGGAGATTCAGGCGCGCAGACAACCGGTCAGGGAAGGCTGGAGGGATGAGAGTCCAGGAGAGGACTCAGAGAGGGGAGATTTGGGGGAGGGCTGGGGCTCTGGAACCTGAGGCTTGAGTCTAGAGGCTGCTCCTCACTGCCTTGGCACCTCAGGCAAGCTACTTAAACTTTCTGAGCCTCCCTTTCCGAAAGTTAAAAAATGAGCTTAATGTTAACACCTCGCTCTAGTTTCTCTGAGTCTCTAATTAAGTAATGCATGTGACACTGCTGTGGAAATTCTAGACGGTTATATGTTGATGGATATTGTTGTAATTATATTATTATTGGGGTGCTAGAAGATGAAGATTGGATATTTAGTAGTCATAATTGCTACCATTCATAGAGGCCCTTTTATATGCCAGGCACTATTAGCACTATATTTATTTTTAATTTTTTAACCATGCTGCGAGGCCTGTGGGATTCTAATTCCCTGACCAGGGATCAAACCCGTGCCCCCTGCGTTGGGAGCACAGCAGTCTTAACCAGTGGACTGAGAGGGAAGTTGCATGTACTAGCACTTTAAGTACATTAGCTTTTTTAATCGGTAGAAGAACTGTGTGAGAGATTTGTTATTCCCACTCTGCAAAGGAGGACACAGAGGTTGGAGAGCTGAGGAAACTGGCTCAAGATTACAAATTAGAAGGCATTTAAGCCGGGCTCCAAACCCCAGGCTGGGTGACTCTGGGGTCTCTGCTGGGTGACCACAGCTGTGTGGCATGGGGGAGCAGGGGAGGATAGTAGGGTGCTGGCTGATTGGTGCAGCAGGGTGGAGGGGGCTGCGGGCAGAGCCGGGGGTTGGTGTGAAGGTGGACGTGTTGAATTTCTTTTTTAGGAGAGAATGGGGACTGCACAAATTGTGGAGACCTGGTTTTTGGTGGGGGTTGAAGGGGGAGTAATAAATCATGGGGGTTGAGGGAGGAGTAAATAAATCATGAATAACGTTGTCTGTTTTTGTAAAGCAGTTTCTAATAGATGATCACATCCAGTGGTCACAGTAACGCTGTGAGGAAGGCAGGGCCAATCTGGCCTCTCCAAATATATAAGCTGAAGCACATGGCTCTTGGGACTGGAGGGGGTTGAGGAGGGGAGCAGATGAAGGATGGGGGGAGGGTAAGCCAGGGTGAGGAACAAAGGGTCAGTTCCGGAAAGACAGTCGGATGTGGGTCTGGGGGCAGGCAGGCCCGCGGTACTGATGGAGGTCAGAGGCCTGGGGAGGGTTTCATTCCGTGCCCCTGGGCTGGGCTCGGGTGCAGTGTCCTGTTGCTGCGTGGGTACCAGCAGATTCTGAAGCAACAGCGCATGGCCCCATGTCTGGCCCCTGCCCAGGCTTGCTGGCATGGCATGCTGAGATGGGAAGCAGGGTTTCTCTCCTGCACCCGAGCCTGGCCTTTTGAGGGAAGCGGGTGACCGAACCACGGTCCCCGCGTGTCCTGCCCTTTACTGCAGTCCCTCTGTCTTTCTCCTGTTCCTCTTTCCCCGTTTCCCTGCTTCCTTTCCCTGTTTCCCTGCTTCCTTTCCCCTGTTTCCCCTGTTTCTCAGCGTCCCTTTGGCTATTTCCCCTTGTTTCTCAGTCCTCCGTCATCTGTCTTTCTTCTCCTTCTGTTTGGTCCCGAGATCTCTCCCACCTCTCAGAGCCTCACTCTCCCCCATTCTCTATCTCTCTGGTGTTCTGTTTTTTAGACCTATTCGCTCCTGCCACTTCTTCATTCCCTCTCATCTTCCTCTGAGGCCTCCCGTTTTGGAGTCTCATATTCTTTTTCTCTGGTCGATCTCCAGCTTCCCTCCTGCCTCTTCTCCCGGAATAAGCTGCCATCTCATTTTCCTTCAGCTGTGAAAGCCACTTCTCTCTACCTTTTCCACCCCAGACTCTCTCCCTGGGCTCCTCTTGGGAGAGATCAGAGTGTCAGATGCCTGAGGTGGGCCTGGGAGGGGAGGGAGAAAGCCCAGTCTCTCTGGCCCTTACTAACCACTGCTTTCCTCACCAGGGACCTTGGCCAAGAGCATCGGGACCTTCTTAGACCCCTGCAAGGACCCCACACGTATTACCTCCCCCAATGACCCCTGTCTCCTGGGGAAGGGGGGCTCCAGCAGCTCCAGTGGTGGTTCCAGTGGCAGCTCTGGTGGTGGATCCAGTGGAAGCTCCAGTGGCTCCAGTGGCAGTTCCAGCAGTTCCAGTGGTGTTTCCAGTGGCTTGAGTGGTCACCCCAGTGGTGGTTCCAGTGGCAGCTCCAGTGGCTCCAATGTTTCCAGTGGCCCCAGTGGTGGCCCCAGTGGCAGCTCCAGTGGCTCCAGTGGTGTTTCCAGTGGCTTGAGTGGTCGCCCCAGTGGTGGTTACAGTGGCAGCTCCAGTGGTGTCTCCAGCAGTGCCTCCGGCAGTGGCTCCACCGGATCCATTGTTGCCCATGGTGGTTCTTCTGGATCTTCGTTATTTAAGCCAGGAACAGGGTATTCCCAGATAAGCTACTCCTCTGGATCAGGCTCTACTCTACAAGGTGCATCGAGCTCCCTCCCGTCAGGAAGCATCAGCTCCCCGTCAGGAGGAGGCTTGAGCTCTTCTGGTTCCCAAACCTCCTGGTTGTCCAGCAGTGGGGGCCAGAAGGTCAGCTCCAAGCTGCGGCCCTGTGGTCCCGACATCCCTGACTCTCCCTGCAGCGGGGGGCCCATCGTCTCACACTCTGGCCCCTACATCTCCAGCTCCCACTCTGTGTCTGGGGGTCAGAGGCCAGTAGTGGTGGTGGTGGAGCAGCATGGCTCTGGTGGCCCTGGTGGCCCCGGAGTGGGTCAAAGGGTCCCCTGCCTCAACGGAGGCCCTCCAGGAAAGCCCTGCCCCCCCATCACCTCTGTGGACCAATATGGCAGCTACGAGGTGGTGGGCGGCTCCTCCAACAGCTATCTGGTCCCAGGCATGACCTACAGTGGGGGCAAAATCTACCCGGTGGGCTACTTCACCAAAGAGGGCCCCATCAAAGGCTCTCCAGGGGTGCCCTCCTTTGCTGCTGGGCCCCCCATCTCTGAGGGCAAGTACTTCTCTGGCAACCCCATCATCCCCAGCCACAGCTCTTCTAGCTCCAATATCTACCAATCTGGAGCTTCCTCGGCTGTGGTGTTCCAGCCAGTGGGCTCTGGTGGGGTCCAGCCCTGTGTGGTCGGCTCCTCGGGCTCTAAGGGGCCCTGCTCCCTCTCCAGCTCTGGAGTCTCCAGCAGTTCCAGCATTTCCAGCAGTTCTAGTTCATCTTTCCATCCCTGTGGTGGTGTTTCTCAGGGGCCCTGCTCCCCACCAGGCACTGGCTCCCTCAGCGGCAGCTCTAGCTCCCTATCTGGTGGCAAAATCATCCTTCAGCCCTGTGGCAGCAAGTCCAGCGCTCCTGGTCACCCTTGTATTTCTGTTTCCTCCTCGACACTGAGTGGGGGTCCAAATGGCTCTCCCCAACCTGACCCCTCAGCTGGTGCCAAGCCCTGTGGTCCCGGCAACTCTGGAAAGACCCCTTGTCGCTCCATCCGGGACATCCTAGCCCAGGTGAAGCCTCTGGGGCCCCAGCTAGCTGACCCTGAAGTTTTCCTACCCCAGGGAGATCTACCTAACAGTTCTTAAAGCAGATTTTGCCTCCACGCGTGTGCAGGCACACACACACACACACACACACACACACACATTCCATCTCTCAAGTGGGAGAAGTTCAGGGGTAGTCCAGGCATGGGGTAGCTCAATTTCCCTCCTCCCTCCCAAAAGAGCTGCCCCTACTTCCCCCATCACCCCAGAGTGGTGGACTCTCCCTTATCACCTGTTCTTTTTTCACCTCCCCAAACTGTAGGCTCCAAATCCCTTTCCTCATTCTCTCTCCTTCTACTGCAGGGCCCCACCCCCTGCCAGATTCCCATTCCCCAGAATTTCCTCTGCCATTTCTTTGAGATGGTATAGTCTACTGGCTACCCCTACCCATTCAGATTCTTAACTGGGAACCCCCCGAAATCTCCTAGAGTAACTGTGATGCCTGGACAAGTCATCCCCTCCCCACCCTCATCCCAGCTTTGCCAAATAAAGCACAAACCAAACGATTATTTGAAAACAATGACCATTTTTCACTGATCTCATTCCACCATCTGGTCAACCAGCGAGATATGCTATTGGGTTCTCACACTCCCAGTTCCACTCCCGCCCTCCATTATAGAGCTCACCACGCCCTTTGTGAGTTCCCAAACACTCCTCCTTGTCTCTCAGACTCCATCTCAGTCCAGCACTCAGATGCTTCGCACGCTGCGTTGGGGAGATACCAGGCTCTCTGCGGAGACTGGGACAGCCTCCCTGCTCTCACTGGGTCCAGCACAGATGTTTCAATAAACTGTGAGAACTAGATTAGACTCTTCGCCTTCTTGGTGTCCAGGGTTTCCTCTTAGGACCTGGGTGATGCTCTCCTCTGCCTCTAAAGGTCCTGTGTCCCCCACTTTCATTTGTAAATTGGCCCTGGTATTTCTTACATCTTACATCTCCTCCCACAAAGGAGGAAAACAATAAATATTTATTGAACCGAAAGCAGGAGGTCAAGCAACCTTGGTCTCCCAGATCTTTCCTCCCACGTCTCTTCTCTCGAACTCCCCAGGAAATTCATTCTCTCCACTGCCCATTCACCCGGGGGTCCTCCCCTCTCCTTACGAAGAGCCCTAATGATTCCCTCCCCGCCCCACACCCGGCTCCTTCTCCTCTACCTTTAGTTGGCCTCATCTTTCAGACGCCATCCTCTCTGGGTGTCCTGAGCATCGATTTCCTGGGTTTCTGGGACACCTGGAGCCTTGGGAAGGCTGGAACACAACAGCCCAGACCAGATTCCTGGGGACTGAGTAGGAGCCCAGGCGGGTGCTGTTTTGGGAGCTGTGGGTGGAGAGAGTAAAAGACGGAGAGTGCGGCAGCACGCAGGGTGTGCAGCCCAGCACGGTGACTCACTGGCCTACGGTGACAGGCCCCAGCCGGGGTAGAACACGGCCAGCAGTGTCCTTTCCGCCTTCACTCTCTTGCTGCCTCTGCTGTGGGTCTACAGTGAGAGCTGGAGAGGTGAGAGGGAAGCGCTACAGTGGGAAGGAGAGGTGGCCTCCCCCAGAGAACACCAAGATTGTGGAGAATGTACCGAGGGCCACGTGACTATGTCCTGGAGACAGCAGGGGAGACGCCAAGGCCGAGGCAGCTCTCACACCCCAAGGAGGGGACAGTGAACTGTGCTTATCCCTACAGGAAGGGCCTCAACCTGAAGCACAGGGCACCTCCCAGAGCCTCTGCTTGGCTGCAAAGGAACTGACCCCTGCCCTAGGAGCCACTTCATTCTCTCCTGTTGGGATGGTATTCAGTTCAGTTCAGTCGCTCAGTCATGTCCGACTCTTTGTGACCCCATGGATTGCAGCACACCAGGCCTCCCTGTCCATCACCAACTCCTGGAGTTTACTCAAACTCATGTCCATTGAGTTGGGGATGGTGTTAGCTGGCCCCAAATTTAGGACTGTTGTTGAGATTCCTGAACCAGCAGAAATATGTTATATTGATTAGAAATGACCTGGAGCAGTGAGTCAACCTGCAGGCTTGACTGAAGACAGAGGAGGGCTCCAGAATAGTCCTGTCTGTGTTAGCACTGTGGAGTTGCCCTTGGTTACTATTACCTGGACTGCAGCGGACGACAGGAGTCAAGACCCTTGACCGCCACTGTGGGAGGGCTGCAGCCTCTGACCTGGACCTCTGGTTTCTGGTGTGATCCAGGTCAAAACGTTTTGTAAAACTGATGGATGTCACCCCCAAAAGGCTACTGTCCTGTACCCACTGGCCAGATCTGCATCTTTTCTTTTTTTTTTTAATTTTTATTGGAGTATAGTTCCTAGTTTAAAAAAATTAAGCATTATTAATATTTACATTAGGCTATTCAGGATTGGGGTTTCCCTGGTGGCTCAGTGGTAAAGAATCCTTCTGAAAAGGCAGGAGCCTCAAGTTCAATGCCTGGAAGATCAGAAAGATACCCTGGAGAAGGAAGTGGCAACCCACTCCAGTATTCTTCTCTGGAGAATTCCGTGGACAGAGGAGCCTGATGGGCTACAGTCCATGGGGTCACAGAGTCAGACACTATTTAGTGGCTAAACAACAACAAATAGTTGACTTACAATGCTGTCCACCGACCAGATCTGGAAAGAAGTTCTTCCAGGAGTCAGCCAGCAGGGCCTGGGGATGAGGATGAAATGGTAAAGTCTAGCAGTTAATATTTTGGAGAAGGCAATGGCACCCCACTCCAGTACTCTTGCCTGGAAAATCCCATGGACAGAGGAGCCTGGTGGGCTGTAGTCGATGGGGTCGCGAAATGGTAAAGTCTAGCAGCTAATATTTAGACTTCCTGCAACAAGGGAAGCCTAGTCTGGGTGTGTCCTGGAAGCAAGCAATAGAGTAACAAAGGCATTTAGACACTTTTTATTGTAAAAATATCAAGCAGCTTTAAGAGTAGACAAAATAGTTAATGAACCCCTGTATTCTCATCACTCAGCCTTAACAATGATCAACTCCTGGTTACTTGACAAGAGCATATCAATGCCCTCCTCCTGCTTAGCGGGAAATATCTGTTCTCTTGCTGTCTCTTTCTCACTGTATCTCTTGTATTCTGTGGACATATTTGACCATCTGAGGTAGGCAGAATGGTGCCCTCCCCATCATCTAAGATGTCCATGTCCTGATGCCTGAAAACTAGAGTATGTGAGGTTACATAGCAAAGGGAAATTGTTTGCAGGTGGAATTAAGGTTGTTAGTCAGATGACCTTAAAATAGGAAGATTATCTGGGATTACTTGGGTGGGCCCGATGTAATCATAAGGATTTTTAAAGAGGGAAGAAGAGGAGGTCAGACTGACGCAGTATGAGACGATCCTGCTACTCCTGGCTTTGAACATGGAGGAAGTGGACCACGAGCCAAGGAGCCCGGGTGGCCTCTAGGAGCTGGAAGATGCAGGGAAATGGATTCTCCCCTGGGGGCCTCCAGAAAGGCTCTACCTGGACTTCTGATCTTCACAATTGTAAGATAGTAAATTTGTGTTGTAAGACATTCAGTTTGTGGTTACTTGTTATAGTAGCCGTAGGAAGCCAATATACCACCATCTTTTAAGGATGGGAACCAGGTCTATTTCCCATGACACAGGGTCTTATCTAGGAGCAGCCCCTCAGATGGGGGCCACTTCTGTACCGCAGAAGCTCCTGCAGTTCGAGGTCACGATGATGGAGCTTTGGGGATACATGAGAAAGTGCTGGAAGGCATAATCTGGATCCCAAACAGAAAGAGAATCAAGTGTTTCTATTGCTAAGAAGTGAAGAGATGGAGACCCCAAGGGTGAAGGTCCTCATGTGCTTGGCATAGGGAACCAGGAAGAGTAGGGCTGGCAACCAGCGATGAGCCGCAAGCCAGAACACCTGGATTCGGAAGGGGTGGGGAGCTTGAGGAAAAGAGCAGGGTGGGAACACCTAGCTTCCCTGGGTCATTCAAGTGGCACCTGTTGCCACAGAATGAATTAGAAATGAGGGTGGAATGTGGGGATTTATTGTCTCCATAACCACTGGCTCAGCCTGTTTTTGGTGTCCCCCACCCCACTGACAGGATAAAGGGCTGGATGTCTAGGGGCTGAGGGAGACGCAGAGCAAGATGCAGGGCTGCGTGGTGGGGAAGCGGGCTCCCCTAGGGCTGCTCCTCGTCTGTCTTCATCTCCCAGGTAGAGAGGCTGTGCCACTTCTTGGACAGGAGCAGACTGGGGGGCCTCAGGGGAGCTGGGATTGAGGGAAGGGGTAAAGGTGGGAGGCTGTACACTTGGGTCCCTGAGGAGGTAAGAGCTGGCTCAGGGAAAGTGAAGGGACTTGAAACAAAGGGGCTCAGGGAATCAGGGAGGGGAGGGCATTGGGACCAAACATCTGGTCCACTGGCTGCCTCCTCTTCCCCTTCCCCCTCCCCCAGGCCTCCTTGCCCGGAGCATCGGTGTGATGGAGGAGAAAGTTCCTCGAGACTTGGGGATCAGCTTGCCTCTGCTGGGACCATCTCCCTTGACCGGCCCCTCCAATGCCGAGCATCCTCAGCCCAAACCAGCCCCTGGGCCTAATGATTTGGCCAGGGCTGCTCTGAAGCCCAATCCTTCTCCACCGCATGGCTCTCAACCTGTAGGAGGTCCTGGAGTGCAGGGGTGGCCCCGCTCTGGGGGGCTGCTCTCCATGGACTCCTGGCCCTCGGAAGACCCTTGGCCGATGCTGGCAGCTGCGGTCGAGGACCACGTCGGGGAAGTGCTGCCCGGAGAACTGTCTTACCTTTCTAGGGTGGCTGCCCTCCCCGTGGGCAGCAGGCCTTGGCCTGCAGGGCCCTCTGCACACCCCGGAGACCCCTCACCTGAGTCCTCACTCTTCCACCGGGACTCTGAGTCTAGACGGCCATTCCGTCCTAATGTGCTGGGCTCCCTGGGAGACATCCTTGCCCGATCCCCACTCTGGGCTCTCATCAACAGAATAAGACGGCCACTTCTGCCTGGTCACCCCTGGGGGACCCTGAATCCCAGTACATCCTGGGGAGGTGGAGGTCCTGGCAGTGGATGGGGAACAAGGCCCATGCCATACCCTGTGGGAATCTGGGGTAACACTCATCAATACCCAAGTACCAGCTGGGGGAATATTCCTCTATACCCGGGTATTAATCAGTTTCCTCCCAGAATTCTCCGTCCTCCTGGCTCCTCTTGGAGCATCCCAGCTGGCTTCCCCAGTCCTCAAAACCCTGGGTCACAGTGGAGTTAGGAGGGTGACAGGGCGGGGAAAACCCCAGTTAGAAGTCAGAGGAGGAAGTCCGGCTCCCTCCCCTTGTGGCATGAGCTAAATCAAGACCCTATCAGTTGTTTTCTAGCATCATCCCCACTGTCACTGCCTCCCTGCTCTCCCTGCGCTGATCTCCAATAAAACACAGCACTTACTGAATCCACTCCTTCTCGGTGTCTTTGTTTCTGGGTGAAAACTGGAGTTTTGTCCATCCCCATTTTCTAGTCATCTCCATGTCCCCCCAGGGTCCTCCTGATGCTCTCTTCCCATCCCCATCCTTTGCAAGAGATCAAAGCCCAGGTGTCTGAGGGTAGGGCCTCCTGGTCTCACCTGGGCCAGGTGGGAGAGCTGGCTCCACTGTCCTGGACTCTGAAAGGGGGAGGAAGGGCAGCAGGACTAACTGGGATGGCACCTGTGGCAGGAGGGAAGGATGAGGTCCAAGTGGGGAGTGAATGCCCTTTCATTCAGAGACACAGAGGGTCAGAGAAAGTCATTTAGTCTGCATTTGTCTTTCTTCCCAGAAAGTCACGGTTCTTGGAAGTGAAGGAGGCACTGATCTCCTCCCTTACATGCATCACTTGGTACATTGTGCCCCAAAGAATCACGGGCTTAGGGCATTTGCTGAACAAAGGGCAGACCTCTATAGAAGAAGAAAGAAAGGGAGAAGGGACAGGAACAGAGAAACATGGAGCCAACAATCCCGCCTGTGGCTGCGTTTGATGCTTTTATCCCCACGTGATGACATGGCTTCTTCTTTTGGTCACACTGCCCTCCCTCTGGTTTTCCCAGGAGCTCTGCATCCTTGTACAGGAGTTGGAGTGCGGTGATGAAGGCTCACTCTAAGAAAGTACAGAAGGAAGTTAACAGAAGTTGGTGGGGGTGATGAGATTTCTAGAAGCTGCAATCCCTGGTGTCCACCCATGTCTTCCCATCACTAACCACACGACCCTCTATCACGTCAACCTCTTCCCTCAATCCTTTCCCCACCCTGGACTCTCAGTTTCTCCCAGTGCTGGGGCAGGCGATTCTGGTTCTGATTTAAGCACCTGTCATTTCCACAAGCCCAAGTTCATTCTCTCGGGCTTGGTCTCATTTCTCTCTGTCCCTCCCTCTGGCTGCCTCCTTCTAAGCCACTTCTATTTGCACTTTTCTTTATTTTTTTGGTTACACCATGGCTTGACTGACCTTAGTTCCCCAATAAGAGATTGATTCCACACCCCTTGCATTGGAAGCACAGAGTCTTAACCACTGGACTGTTAGGGATTTTTAAACTCTGTGTCAGCACTCCCCTCCTCTGTTCCCACAAGCTCGGCCAGAAAGGGGCTTTGTTTGGTTCACCGAGGAACTGCCAGCACCATGGACAGCGTCTGGACCGAGGTCAGCGCTCAGCAAACACTGAGTCAACAGTTTCTCCGACTCCTGTTTTTTCTCTTCTTCCACTTTATTCCTGAGCCACAAGCCTGCAGGCAGACTCCTAGATGCTACCCGTCCAGTAGCATCTGGACTGCTACCGTGCCCTTCCCAGAGCCTCACTGACATCTCCCCAACAAAGCCCTTCTCAGTCTGGAATGCCCTGTACATTCCATTCTTTAACCTTCATTAACAACTCTGAGGAAGGTGTTGTAAGCAAGATAAAGCAACTGAGGCTCAGAGAGATTAAGCAATTTACACAAGGTGACACAGCTAGCATGTGACAGAGTCAGTGACTCAAACCAAATATTTCTTACTATCTGTCCAGGGAGTGTTCAGGTATAATATGCAATTAACAAAAACCCATCTAATTTTTATTGAGTACCTGCTATGTGCCAGACTCCGGATGAGATGCTTTCACAATACCCTCCAGCTAATCCCCAAAACAATTCCACTGGTTTGGCACTGCTGGCCCATTATACAGGTGGAGATACTGACGCCCAGATAGGGAAGTGAGCCAAGGCTGACAGGGTAACATAGAGCCGAGGAAGTGGACTTTGTCCACTACTCGGTGCTGATGGAGGGTCCTGGGTAGCTGTGGTCAGCTTTGTTGGACTGGTCTTTGCTTTAAGTTTGTTGCTATTTAAAATAGTGGGATTGGCCAGCAATCTGTGATATAATAAATGTCCTGAGGTTTGCAGTGAGAGCTGCTGCTCATGTACTGATTTGTATGCTTCTTGTTGTTGCTCAGTTGTTGAATCGTGTCTGGCTCTTTGCGACCCTGTGGACTGCAGCACCCCAGGTTTCCCTGTCCTTCCCCATTTCCCAGAGTTTGCTCAAACTCAAGTCCATTGAGTCGGTGAGGCCATTCAACCATCTCATCCTCTGTCATCCCCTTCTCCTCCTGCCTTCAATCTTTCCCAGCATCAGGGTCTTTTCCAATGAATCAGTTCTTTGCGTCAGGTAGCCAAAGTATTGAAGTTTCAGCTTCAGCATCAGTCCTTCCAGTGAATATTCAGGGTTGATTTCCTTTAGGATTGACTGGTTTGATCTCCTTATAGTCCAAGGGACTCTCAAGAGTCTTCTCCAGCATCACAGTTCAAAAGCATCAATTCTTTGGCACTCAGTCTTCTTTATGGTCCAACTCTTATACACATACATGCCTACTAGAAAAACCATAGCTTTGACTATATGGATTTTTGTCAGGAAAGTGATGTCTCTGCTTTTTAATATGCTGTCTAGGTTTGTCAGAGCTTTACTTCCCTGAATTACAAGGCAGAGTCTTAACCACTGGACCACCAGGCAAGTTCCATTATGCTTCTATTAGTGGTTAACTGGTGGAAGTGGTGCCTGGAGTAAAGTCATTTCTTCTGCCCCAGGAGGGAAGGTCCCATAGTAGAGTGTGCTTGTCTGGAAGCTGGAAGATGAGGTTCCCCTTCCATGTGCCTGGACAGCTCTCTCAGCTGTGTCAGTTTAGCTGATCACTTGCCTCTGCAGACCTTGGTTTGCTCATCTGTAAAATGGGATGAAAGCAGATGTCCAATCTACTTCACAAGGTTGTTATGAAGTTTAAGATAATAATAAAGTATATTAGAGACTGGAAAATGGAGCATTTGTGAAGATTAGAATGCAAGATGTTGTCTCAGTTCAGGAGGTCCTGCTGGCATCACAGAGAAGGCAGTGTCTATAGTTGACATCACAATTGATTGTTGGGTGTGGTGTGATGCTTCCCCCTGGGAATTACACCCAAGAGAATTATCCCAAGATCAAGAAAGGAGAGTTGGCTTCTACTTGAACTAGTTCATTCCTTGAACTGTTCTCTTAGATGTTTTTCACTTATGCACTTTCTGGTGGTCGTAATAATGGCATTGATTTATCACATATATACCATGAACAAAACCTGTTACAGGGTCATCTTACTTCTCACAACAATTCTAGGATGCACTTACTCTGATTATTTATATTTTACAGGAGAAGAAACTGAGGCTCAGGAAGGTTAGGTAATTTACCAAAGGTCACAGCCAGTGACGGGGAAACTTAGGTATGGTACCATTTGGAAATAGCAAGCAAAGGCGGGCAAACTGCACAGAGCAGGTGAAAGCGGGATTCTCCAGCTCCCATGGCTTAATCACCACCTGGAATCCTTCCTTCGACAAGTTCATCTTCACCCACTTTCATGTCATCTGAAGACCAGCAGCCAGGCTAGTAGTTTTCTCTCTCCCTCAAGACCAAATGTCTCCTGTGTTCCTCTCATTCCACTGGAAAGATGTCCCATATTGCTTACTTATACCTCTTTATTTCTTTCTTCCTACCTCCCTTCCTTCCTTTCCATTTTTTGGGTACTTCCAGGATCTTAGTTCCCCGACCAGGGATTGAATCTGCGCCCTTGGCAGTGAAAGTGCTGAGTCCTAAGCACTGGACCCCCTGGGAACTCCCTCTACCCCTTTCTAGGTTGGCTTTCCCCTTTTGCTGTCAGGAAACTGGTGAACACATCCAGAAGACACTCTTATGAACCCAGATTGTCACACCTGACAGTGAGCACACCAGCCCTCGGGAAGACTGGCCACATGCCAGGGTTTCTAGTTCTGTCCACTCACAGAATATCCTGGTCAAGGAGGTCTGTACAGGGACTTCCCCGGTGGTCCAGTGGCTAAGACTCCGGGCTCCCAATCCAGAGGGCCGGGGTTTGATCCCTTGTCGGGGATCTAGATACCACGTGCCACAACTAAGAGTTTGTATGCTGCTAAAGATCCTGCAGGCCACAGCCAAGATTGCAGATCCAGTGTGCTGCAACTAAGACAAGTTTCAGCCAAATAAATAAATATTAAAAAACCCACAACTCACTCTAACCTCTAGGAAAAAAAAAGGATTTCTCTGAGTGGAGATGGGACTGATGGAGAGTAAATATGAATGAGCCAAGGGGGAGATTTTGAAAATGGAGAAGCTTCAGTCATATGAAAAATGGATGCAGAAAAGGGCTTCAGATTTGTGGGCTGCTGACTCCAGCTGGACAAGTCACCTGGAGAGGAAATGACTCCTCAGATGCCTCCTCAGGGCCTGGCACAGTACACGTTTCATGCACAGGGAGGTGCTTTTGTTTAATTATTAAATTTGTTTCCTGTTTGTGCCCTTCTTTCTCACAGGGGGATCCTCATGGCCTCTGGCCTGGGTGGTTCCGGCCATCTCCTGATCAGCCTCTTACACACAGGCCTTGTCTCCTCCAGCTCATCCTAAGTCAGCTGGAGCTGGGGAGGGCAGAGAACCAGGAGGTATGGTTTAAAAGGTATAGGCTTTCAGACTTACAAGATGAAAAGAGTTACGTGATGGATGGTGATGATGGCTCCATAACAATGCAAATGTTTTTAATATTACTGAACTGTACACTTAAAATGGTTAAGATGGTGTATTTTATGTTATGTGTATTTTATAATAGTAAAACTTTGAAAAAGTCAGCTCTAGTCAGGCCACTCCCCTGTTCAAGTATCAGCCAGCTGCAGAGCCAGAACCTGCACCGAAGGTCATCACCATGTAGCCAACTGCCCCTCTGACTTCCTCTGTTCCTCACCCTCATTCCTGGCCCTGCTCTCTGCCAGGGCAGACACTACTAGAGAAACCCAGAGAGGCTTTAGAACTGATGAATGCATGTAAGCAAGCCAACACCTAGCTCCCTGCCCTGCACACCCACCCAGAGCCCAGCCTTCAAGCCCCTGGCCATTCTGTACCCTTACTCCTGTCATCCACCCCTCTTCTCAGTGAAAATGTGGAAAGAAAAAAAAAAAAAAAGAGAGACATACAGCTAGATCTCTTTCAAGTAGTATATTCATGGAGAAAGTTCTGTCAGGATGTTATTCAGCGGTTACTCCCTGCTAGTGGAAGCTAGTAACCACAGGCACTGTTCAAACTTTTTCAAGGAGCAAATACATACAACACTAGTTTTACAATGAAAACAAACAAACCAAACCAACAAACAGGCCAACCCATCTGTAAATGACTCCTGGTTCAAGAAGTCTTTCCTGACCCCTCACTGAACTCTCCTGCCTTTTGCCTTTTTTGTGACATTGAATCATCTATGGTTATGACTGCTGTAACTAATGGGCCAGGTATTAAACTCTCCAAACCTCAGCTTCCTAATCTGTATAAGGGGGATAGTCAGTTCCCATGTGATAGAATTGTTGAGATGACTCAAACAAATAACTGCTTGTTAAATGCTGACCCTATCTGCCAGAATAAGAACTTAATAAATCTTTGGTTGCTTTTACTATTTTTTTAAAAAAATTGATTTATTTACTTTTATTTTTTGGCTGTGCTGGGTCTTTGTTGCTGCGCGTAGGCTTTCTAAATTTGCAGCGAGCATGGACTACTTTTCATTGCAGCGCTCAGGCTTCTCATTGCGGTGACTCTTGTTACGGAGCGCAGGCTCAGCAGCTGTGGCTCATGGGCTTAGCTGCTCCACAGCATGTGGGATCCAACCAGAACAGAGATTAAACCTGTGTCCCCTGCATTGGCAGATGGATTCTTAACCACTGGACCACCGGGGAAGTCCTGCTCTTACTATTATTATAATTTATTCTAATTCCAAACAACCTTCCAATGTAGGCATTATCAACATTATAAATGATGAAAATAAGGCTCAGAGAGGTCTGGTAACTCAGAGAGGCCTAAACTCACACAGCTAATAAAGGGCTTCCTTTACTAGTTAGATGGAAGTTCATCACCCATGAGTGAAAGTTGTAGCGAATTTGCACAATACATGAGGGACACCATCTGGGGAAGGAATTGTAGAGGTGCTAAGGAAGTTTAGGAATAACTAAATCCAAACAAAGAAAACATGCCTGGCTGGAGACTATAACTCAGGAAGAAAAAATTGATTTCAGGGTACTGGACTCTATTTGAAGAAAAAAATGTGGCTGCAGAAAAGGGTGAACTTCACGGGATCCAGGAAAGGGAGACCCAGGGGATATGAATTGTGAGTTGTTTAATTGCTCCCTGTAGGGAGACAGGCTTGTTCTGGCCATGAGCATTCTTTCTGTTGTAACCTACTGTTAACCACACCAAATGGCTGTGATGTCAAGTGTATAATAGCACTGAACTAATTCATGCTCTACGTATCAAAAGATGGGTGGAGAGAACTTCTTATGTCAGTTTGATAAAGAGTTCATGATTACACTAGAATCCCTTGATGGGTTAAGCTGGACCTACAGCAGAGGCACATGGATTGCATTATTCTGAGAGACTCTACCTAAACATGGTACCACCAGCCATCACAGGGACACTGGAAGAAATAAATAAATCCTGTGAAACTTGTATTCATGATAAAGATGTGGCCGGGATGTTGTTCACTTTATCCCACCATTTCTATGGGGACCTCCTTATCCCAGGAAAAGGAATAGCTCTGCATCTCCTGAGAAACTCTGGTCTCTTTTTAGTTTACAGACGTTGAGTGCCAGGTAATGGCTGTGTTTCCCTCTTTGAACTGGCTGCTAGAGAGCTCAGTTACAAATCTGTAGTTTTCCTTCCAGCATGATGTTTATATTAACCTTACTCTTGGTTTTATCTCATTTTTCTAACTCTTCATTTCCCTGGTTGTAATTTTTATTGTTTAAGCTATTTTAGATTATGTTTGTTTTAACAAGGCCCTCCTCCAGGGGAAATCTTCCTGACCCAGGGATTGAACCTTCGTCTCCTGCAGCTCCTACATTGCAGGCAGATTCTTTACTGTTGAGCTACTGGGGAAGCCCTGTTTAAAACCAGGCTGGTATAAGTGAATACCATGGTTATTCCAGGACTGGGATCTACTGTAACCTGCATGAAATGTTTCCAAAGAACCCACCTCTCTTGACTCTGATTTCTTGGTCACCAAATAATATTCTGATTGGGTGGAGAGAACTTCTTATGTCAGTTTGATGAAGAATTCATAATACACTAGAATGTCTTGATGGGTTAAGCTGGACCAACAGCAGAGGCACATGGATTGCATCATCTTTCCCCTTCTAGGAATCTTCCTACTAGGAGGTCGGCATGCTGGATAGTGGGCAAAAGTATTCCATCTCAGGAGTTACCTGGTTTCTAAACTAGAGATTCAGCAATATCTTGGGTGTGTCCCAGTTTCTCTTTGGGTGTGGGGATTGTTCTAGAGCTCAGAAGGGAGATTCCTGGGCAAAATCACAGTACAACCAGTTCTCTTACTTCATTTTATATGAGGTAAACCCCTCTGTGATGCTTTCCAGGGGAAGACAGAGGAAGGAACCAGCATTAAGGATTGACGGAAAGTACTAGGCAGCTTACTGTGTGAACACATTCATTTTGGTACTAGTAGCTGCTGACCTGGGGCAGGTTAGAGCAGCTAAGGCTTCATTTATAAAATGGAGATAATAAAGTCGCCTCCCAATTTGCAGCTTCCCAGGTGGCGCTAGTGGAAAAGAATCCGTCTGCCAATTGCAGGAGACGCAGGTTAGATCCCTGAATTGGGAAGATCCCCTGGAGGAGGAAATCGCTACTGACTCCAGTATCCTTGCCCGGGAAAATCCCATGGATAGAGGAGCCTGGTGGGCTACTGTCCATGGGGTTGCAAAGAGTCGGACACGACTGAGCACGTGAGCACCCAACTTGTATAGATGAAATAAGACGACTCGTGTAAATCACTCAGCATAGCTGCTACAACTATTGCCATTTCTATCGCTGCCAAAACTACAACCATCAGTGATGCTCACTACAATTCTACCAGGTAGGTTGAGTGAAGCGCAAGTCGCTCAGCCGTGTTGGACTCTTTGCGACCCCATGGACTATACAGTCCATGGAATTCTCTAGCCAAAATACCGGAGTGGGTAGCTTTTCCCTTCGCCAGGATATCTTCCCAACCCAGGATCGAACCCAGGTCTGCCTCATTGCAGCCGGATTCTTACCAGGTAGGTTAAGGTGACTCATATTTTGAAGGCCGGACGGGAGTAATGCGCGTTCCTGTCACTCCGCAGGCTGCCACTAGAGGGCAGGCTGAGGTAGGGCGTGCGGGAAGGAGCAAGGCTTATGGTTAGCTCTGTAAGCAGGAACAAGCGGCAACAATGGGGAATAGAAGCAAATAATCAGCTCTTATTGAATAAGTGTGAGCCCCAGGGTTTTAAAAGTACTAGCCAGGGCTCTGTCTCTTTCTCCCCGTCCCTCTGCTCCTGAAGTCTGTCTGTCCGTCTCAAGGTCTCAGGTGGTCTTGGCTTCTTTTCGGATGACTCAGCTCATAGTGACACTTAAATCCACCCCCTCTCATTCATTCTTCTCTGCATACTCTCTGGGACCTAAGGACTTGGTCTCTTTTACCCTCAGATTTCTTTCGCTCCAATAAATAAATGAGAGACAGGATACCGAATCCCCACTCTGGGGCAACTCTGGTTTCTCCTGTAGGCAGAGCGACAGCAAATAACATGCGGCATAGCGTCCTGCAGAGCCTTACATCCACAAACTCACTTGATTCCACCACCATAATTCTGGTGACGACCCCCGTAGAGCCTTGTCCCATCCTGCCTTCCACCCACACGCTCCAAGCCCCATGGGCAGTCCATACGCAGAAGCTTCTGATAATAGGGCGAGTGTGGGGAAGGCCTCATGCCCTTCCGGGTGCAAGATAGGCAACATCGAGATTTAAGGAGTTACTGCTAGTGTATTCTAAGCACAATTCTAAATGCACCAATAGTTGCTCTTTCAGTCCTGGATTCTACTGGTAAAAAATTCTGTGAATGCACGCAGTTTCACTGCTAAATGTCTCAGGCAACAGAAGGCATCACAGATTCTTCGGACCCACTGAGGAAGCCCCAGGCTGTCCATTTAGCAAGAGGACATTTCACGAGGGGACTCGGGCTCAAGTGGATTCTGGCCAGTTTGGTCCCCAGACTCCTAACACTGGAGCCCAGTAAGCATCCAGTACAGGAAGTTTGGTTCTGTGAGCAGCACAGGGAAAGGGCCTTTTTCTGTTTCCAGGAGGAACAGCTATTCTTTCGTGTGGCTTGTGAAGATCACACACAGCACAAAGGCCAGTGGGAGCTGAGAAGGAAGACGCTGGGCCTCACGAGGAAGCTAAACCCTTTTACCGTTAAACCAGGTACAAACTCCGGGGTGACTGGCTGTATTACTGGCTTATGTGCTAGTGCAGAAAAATAAAAGGCTCTATTCTCTAGACACAATTCTAGATGCAGTAACCGTTGCTCTTTCAGTCCCGAATTCTATTGGTAAAACTTTCTGTGAACACACACTATTTCACTTCTAAATGTTTCAGGCAACACAGCCTCTCTATCTGCAGAATCTAGAACCCTGAGTGTTGCTCTGAGATTTCACACACCCTTCAAAATCCCCTTCAGATTTCTGAATGTGAAGCAAACGTGATTGGACATGAAGTTGTACAAATAAAAATGTTCACGATAAATAAGGCTTTCCTTGAGGTTGGCTCTATTATTTGGGCAAATAAAAACTATGTTATTTCTAGAAAAATGAAACCAGATATATTCGTCAGCTTTGTGTCTACTGAAAGGCAGAAATCTGACTCAGGCTTGTCAAAGGGTGAGTCATTGTCTTACTGAACAAACTAAAGAAAAGCCAAGGAGCAAGTGAATCTCAGGTACAACTAGAACCAAGGGCTTGAATGCAACTAAGACTCCCCACCTCTTGTTTTCTCTTGTCTCCCACAGGGGAGCTGTATGACTCCTCCCTGGGAGAATGAAGGCTCTATCCTGCTTAAGTTAAGGCTACTAATGTCTACCACATTGATACAAAGTGGGAAAAGCTATTTTCCTAAACATAATCTTCATCATTCTCTACTTATTTCTTGGGATCCATATATTGGAACCTTTGGCAAATAGGCCCTAAGTTTTCCTACCAACAGTAAGACTCTATTCCTAATCTCTTGTTGCTTCAATTGCCTGGGAAACCAAGGAGGTATTAACCTTGAGTTGTACAGGTTCCATTTCTTTTAGTTTCTTCTTTTCACTCTCAGCACCTGACTCTCTCCTTCGTCTACTACGCCCGCTGGCTCACTCTGCAAACCATCCTCTCAGCCTGCAGATCACCTGCTGTGCCTGGATGCAGGCTCTTGATGGCATCAGCGAGTCTGAGAAGCCACGACAATCCTGAGAGCCAAGGAACACTTTTCTGTAGGATTCCAAATCCACGAATTAGAGAGTAGAGGCTTTCCCCCTCTCTTCCAGGAGGTGGCGCCAGAGGACAGGTTTCGCCTTCACTCACTTGCGTTCCCTGCCTGTGAGAGTTGGCACTTTTCCCACCCCTGCACCTCAGTCCCCGGTCAAGGGTGTGGCCCCTCATTGCTTCTTGTGACTCCAGAGTCTTTGGTTCCTTGTTGAAGCCAGTGGCGCTGGCGTCGCTGCCTGGTAAACCAGGATAGTAGGTCCTTCGCTTGTGTCGGGGATCCTCTGACCCATAGAGGGAATGGGGGAATGCAGGCGGCTGTGATGGTGCAGGTACCTCTGCCATGTCCTGTGTTGTTAGGTTCTCCTCCGCTGCTGTGAGTTGGGGGTGGAGAGGCCGAAGTCATGGGCATCTCAGTGGCTGGTGGGTTGGGGCCCCAGGACCCACTTCTGTGGCTGCCTCTTTACCTGGGGCTCTGGGCACCGCTGAGGCTGGAAGGCTGGATTCCCGGGTCACCTTGCTGTTACTGCTGGAGGTTCCGGGGCTTCCGGCTCCGTCGCCGCAGCTGGAGAACTGGATCGCGGGCTGCGCTCCTGCCCTTCCCTCGGTTCCGCCTCCTCTCTGTGTCCCTGTCCACCCACCTTTACGCACACTGTGCGGGATTCTCCGCATCCTGGGGTGTTGCGCAGAGGCACCTCTGTTTTGTTGTGCGTGTTTACCGGTTGTGGATGGAAGGCGAGAGACAGAGGCAGCTTTTCGCTCCTCCTTCTCCTCAGGTTCCAGTTTTATGTCCAGAATCTGCTGATCCTGTTTAGCCGGAGGCCTGGCTCAGCTGGAGCCTATGGGGCTCTGGGGAGCCTCCCTGACCTGTGACCCCCAAAGTCCTAGGTCAACATCAAGGCCAGAAGTTAGATTTGGGTCCAGGACTGCAGGGCTTTTAATGTCAGGTTGGGAGGTAATCCTTACACTGGAGATATCTGGCTGCCTTTTCTTTTTATTGTACATCTTCCTGCTGCTGCTCAAGTGCTGGAACTTTTTCTCTCTAAGTGGAGGCGCTCAGACCTCAGTGGCCTCACCCTGCCCTCTCCAGATGCCACTTCCTGGGTCAGCTCAGTCTCACACCTCCTGAGAGGCTGTTCTCACCTCCATCTTCTTCCTCAATCTCCGCTGCCTCCCCACTCCCTGTTGTTAATGGTGAGCTTCTTTTTAAACTCAGAAAAGGACATAGGTGAGAAGTTCATCCTCCTCCTCCTGCACTCCCACCCCTGCACCTGCATCCTCACCTTCCACAGCGATGATGGTCGGTGCCCTCCCGTCTAAGGCCGCCCCTCAGCGTGGGCACAGGATCCAGCTCCATCCTCCCGTGTCATCAGTTTCCCACTCTACTGGCTCCTTCAGTCCTGCTGACAAACGTGCTGCAATTCCTTCCACTAAAAAAAAAAAAAAAAAAAGTCCAACAAAACTAACTAAATGTAACAAAGTCCTCCCACAAACATCCACCACTCCATGTCCAGTTTTCTTCCAACTACTGCTCCGTATCTGGGACTCTCCTTGCAGAAACAGTTCTCTCACCCACTGGGTTGCCTTTTTATTTTTATCTAATGAATATATGCACATAGTTTTCAAAAGTAAAACTCTTCTGTAAGACTTGATATCTAGACTGATGTCCCTAAGCTTCCGTGTCACCCCATCTCTTGAATCTCAGAGACAGCTGTTTTAGTTCTTTTGGCTGATTCTCTGATTGGCATCTCAATGCCTCTAGCATGCCCCTTACCATACTCCTTCTCTGTTTTTCAGTTTTATGTATCATTTTTCATTCTGGTTCTTCTTTCACAGACCCCTCTCCTTCAGATATAACTAGAACTTTCTTTTCCCTGAAATAAATACTATTTTAGCTTTGTTGTACTTATTTTAACTCATTCCCACCTCTCCCCAGAGTCCTGTCTTCGTGAATATCTGTGAGCACATTTGCTGTTCCACCAACTTCATCTCTTTGCACAGACTCTTCTGCAACCCTCAGTTCTGCCCCATGGGGACAGGTTCCCTGCACATCTTGGGCAGGGCTGACGTGCCGGATCTCCTCATCTCATCCTGGGCAGCCCTCTGCCTCTGGGTTCTGCTCCCCTGTGATCTCTTTATGTTTATCCAGTTAAGGAAAACAACACCAAAAGCTCAATATAATATAGACAAGGATTATCTCCAGTGATGGGCAGTTTTGAACAATTACAACCTTAAGGTGATAAAAAGCTCATAGCTCAGTGGGTAAAGAATCTGCCTGCAATGCAGGAAACCCGGATTCAATCCCTAAGTTGGGAAGATTCCCTGGAGAAGGAAATGGCAACCCACTCCAGTATTCTTGCCTGGAGAATCCCAGGGACGGAGGAGCCTGGTGGGCTGCCGTCTATGGGGTCGCACAGAGTCAGATACGACTGAAGAGACTTAGCAGCAGCAGCAGCAGCCAGTATTCTTGCCTGGAGAATCTCATGGACAGAGGAGCCTGGCAGGCTACAGTCCATGGGATTTCAAGAGTTGGACACGACTTAGGGACTAAACCATGCCCACTTAATGTCTGAACACGCTAGTTGTTAAAATACATATTAATGAAATATTCTGTGCATGCTGCATTTTAAGACTCTAAGAGTTTTTATGTGAAGATTATTATTTAATATGTATCAGCCTATGAGTCACACAGTATCCTTTGGGGGAAGAGACTGAAAATTAAGAACATTCTAAATATGTACTATCCACTATGCTAGCTACTAGCCACATATGGCTATTTAAACTAAATAAAATTAAAATAAGCACAGACTTACAGATACAGAGAACAGATCTGTAGTTGCCAAGGGGGAGGAGGGCTGGGGGAGGGATGGATTGGGTGTTTGGAGTTAGTAGATGCTAATTATTATCTATAGAATAAATAAACAACAAGGTCCGACTGTATGGCAGAGGGAACTATATTCAACAGCCTGTGATTAAATCATAATGGAAAAGAGTATAAATAATATATATATGTAAACTGAGTCACTTTGCTGTACAGCAGAAATTGATACAACATTGTTAACCAACCATAATTCAATAAAATAAAACATTTAAAAACTAATTAAATAAAATTGAAGTGCTCAGCCCAATGGCCATGTGTAGCTAGTGGCTACCTGCCTGGACAGCACAGATATAGAACAACTCCTTCATCACAGAATGTTTTGTTAGGCCGAACTGCTCTTCATGATTTGTGGGCCTCAAGCCAGATACATTAGATACATGGGAGATGGAAGGGCTAATATTATTTCTCTTAGACACTATGTCAGAGTTCTGTATGGGATATGAACACATATTAAGCTGGTGTGTAACAAAACCAAACTAGGTTATGAGTGGGTCTGGAGCCTTCAAGTACGAACTCTTCCCAGGTCCAAAGGAAACAACTGTCCCTCCACCTCCCTTCCCAGACTGAGGACACTCGCTTGCATCGCTTACTAGGGGCTGAGTTCTTGCCTAGAGAACTCAGGGGAGAGTTCTCCTCTCCTGAGGAGAGGAGGGCAGGACAGGGCTCTCAACTAAGTTTGGGAAGCAATGAGTCCAGCTCAGAGGGAAGGAGTCTCTGAAATGAAGAGGCGGAAAGGCAGGGATCAGTTGGGAGACCCCCTGGCTGTGGAACCCTTGATGTCAGTGAGAACTTTTCATGAGATCCATGAAGCGAAACTACTTTTATAGCATCACTAAGATATTATTTGACTTTTCACTATGTTGAAATTTCCTTTGAGGTATAAGTAACAGTCATAGAGACTATGGCAGGATAAAAAATTAATGCACAGGAATCTCTTGCATTTCTATATACTAACAACAAAAGATCAGGAAGACAGATTAAGGAAACAATCCCATTTACCACTGTAATAAAAAGAATAAAATATCAGGAATAAACCTACCTAAAGAGGTAAAAGATCTGTACTCAGAAAACTATAAGACACTGATGAGAGAAATAAAAAATAACACAGATGGAGAGATATACCATGCTCTTTGATTGGAAGAAGACTCTATATTGTGAAAATAAATATATTACACAAAGCAATTTGCAGACTCAATGCAATCCCTATCAAATTACCAATGACACTTTTCACGGAATTAAAACAAAAAAACTGTACAATTTGTATGGAAACACAAAAGACTCCAAATAACCAAAGCAACGTTGGGAAAGAAAAATGGAGTTGGAGGAATCAGGTTCCATGACCTCAGACTATACTGCAAAGCTACAGTAATCTAAGCAGTATGGTACTGGCACAAAACCAGAAATATAGACCAATGGAAATAGACAGAAAACCCAGAGATACACCCACACACCTATAGTCACCTAATTTATAACAAAGGGGGCAAGAATATACAATGGAGAAAAGACAGTCTCTTCAATAAGTGGTGCTGGGAAACCTGGACAGCTACATGTAAAAGAATGAAATTAGAACTCTCCTCAACACCACACACAAAAATAAACTGAAAATGGATTAAAGACCTAAATGTAAGGCCAGACACTATAAAACTCTTAGGGAAAACATAGGCAGAAAATCCTCTTTTTTTCTTAATATATATATTTTCTTGAAGTATAGTTGACTTATAATGTTTCAGGGGCACAGCAAGATGATTCAGTTATATAAATACACATATATTATTTTTCAGACTATTTTTTATTATAGGTTATTACAAGATATTGACTATAGGACACTCTTTGACATAAATCTCAGCAAGGTCTTTTTGGTCCACCTCCAGTAGTAATGAAAATAAAAACAAAGATAGATGAATGGGACCTAATGAAACTTAAAAGCTTTTGCCCAGCAAAGGAAACAAGATGAAAAGATAACCCTAAGAATGGGAGAAAATGTTTGCAAATGAAGCAACTGATTAAGGATTAATCTCCAAAATATACAAACAGCTCATGTACCTCAATATCAAAAAAACAAACAACCCAAACTTTTTGTTTAAAGTGGACAGAAGACCTAAATAGACATTTCTCCAAAGACAAACATGGCCAACAAACACATGAAAAGATGTTCAACATCACTAATTATTCAGTTCAGTTCAGTTGCTCAGTTGTGTCCGACTCTTTGCGATGCTATGAATTGCAGCACGCCAGGCCTCCCTGTCCATCACCAACTCCCGGAGTTCACCCAAACTCATGTGCATTGAGTCGGTGTTGCCATCCAGCCATCTCATCCTCTGTCGTCCCCTTCTCCTGCCCTCAATCCCTCCCAGCATCAGGGTCTTTTCCAATGAGTCAACTCTTCCCATGAGGTGGCCAAAGTATTGGAGTTTCAGCCTCAGCATCAGTCCTTCCAATGAACACCCAGGACTAGTCTCCTTTAGGATGGACTGGTTGGATCTCCTTGCAGAAATGCAAATCAAAGCTACAATGAAGTATCACCTCACAATGATCAAAATAGCCATCATCAAAAAGTTTATGAACAATAAATGCTGGAGAGGGTGTGGAGAAAGGAAACTCTCCTGCACTGTTGGTGGGGATGTAAATTGATACAGCCACAATGGAGAACAGCGTGGAGTTTCCTTAAAAAACTAAAAATAGAGTTGCCATGTGCGTACTAAGTCGTTTCAGTTGTGTCTGACTCTTTGCAACCCTATGGACTATAGCCCACCAGGTCCTCTTGTCCATGGAGATTCCCCAGGCAAGAATACTGGAGTGGGTTGCCATGCCCTCCTCCAGGGGATCTTTCTGACCCAGGGATCGAACCTATGTCTCTTAAACATCCTGCATTGGCAGGCGGGTTTTTTGTTGTTGTTTTTTAACCACTAATGCCACCTGGGAAACCCAGGACATATATTAAGTTAACCTCAAAAATGTATTTCAATATACATCGGGTGCAGAAAATTACTGTTTGATTCCACTTATATGAGGTACCTAGAATAGTCAAATTCATAGAGTTAGAAAGTACATTGGTAGATGCCAAGGGCTAGCGGGTGGAAAGGTGGAGAAGAGGAATGGGGAGTTACTATTTAATGGGGACAGAGCTTCAGTTTGGGAAGGTGAAAATTTCAGGAGATGGATAATGGTGAGAGTAGCACAACAATGTGACTGTACCTAATGTCCCTGAACTGTGCAGTTAAATATGGTTACAATGGTATGTTTTACATTATGTGACTTCCGCCATAATAAAAAAAACACTTTAAAAAGTGGAGACTAGGATAGCAAACTGACATAGTAATTATTTTCACCACCACCTACATGCAGGAAAAAAAGCAGGTTTGCTTTAATAACTCCTGATTGACACATTACCAATTCTTATCTTTCCTTAATAAACCACAATGGTAAAAATATGAAAAATAATATATATATAAATGAATCACTTTGCTGTACAGCAGAAATCAACACAACATTGTAAATCAACTGTACTTCAGTAAAACAAAATTAAAATGTATAAAAATTCTTATTTTTCCTAAATCATCATCTTAAATCCACATTGTGAAAGTATCTTCTGTAGCCTCTGAGATGCAAGAGCTCCTGGAAGTCCCCTGTCCTGAGGAAAGGGAAGCTGGAGACTGAGTTGGTCCCCAACTACCTGACAGTCCCAGCAGGGGAGCAGCACAAAGATTATGATGAAAGCATCGTTCTTTGAATAGGTTGATATAGAGCCCTTGTTTGAGTTTCCTGAGCCATACAGAAAATTCCCATTGGCTATCTATTTTACATATGGTAATATAAGTTTCTGTGTTACTCTTTCCATACATCTCACCCTCTTCTCCCTTCTCCCCACATTCATAAGTCTATTCTTTATGTCTGTTTCTCCATTGCTGCCCTGTAAATAAATTCTTCAGTACCATTTTTCTAGATTCCATATATATTCGTTAGGATATGATATTTATCTTTCTCTTTCTGACTTACTTCACTCTGTTAAATTCCCTTTTTAAACAGCGATCAGAATCATTTATCTAATGTAGGGGAAGGAACCCAGATATCTGGTACCCAAAACACAGGTGCAAAGATTTTCTTTTGTCTTAAAGTTTATTCCTCAACACTTCCTAGGGAACAAACACAGCAGCCACTGTTGAGACTTGCTCTTGACTTGATGCAGCATAAAAATTTCTCAGTTTTTCAGAAACAAATATAGGAATGTCCTTTGCTACAGTCAGACCATGTGTCTTCTGAGTTAGCAAGCAAATGCATTTAGAAGGTCTGAGGTGTGCAAGGTCCAAAATTGAAATCTGAGAGACAGTGTTAGAACTTAAGCAAGGCAGGATTTTTAGAGACTACTCAAATGAAAATCTAAGTGAAGCATATAAAACTTTGGTTCTTTCTATTATTTTCAACTGGTAATTGATGGCAACATTCCCTGGTAAGGATGGGTAAGTGGTATTATCTCCAGGTCCAAAATATTCCAGCTACTTAGAGTAGGGCCCCCAAAAGGAGAAAGACACACAGTTCTGTGATCTCTGGAATTCTTTTTTGCCTTTTTTTTAAAGAAATAGTAGTGTCGGTTGCACACCACTGGCTGAAGGGGTTTTCATCCAAATGAGAAACTCTACCCCTTATCTCTAGTGGGACAGGCACCAGATTCCCACAAGCGGCAACTCCCATGTCCTGCAGCACGTGGTCTCTGACCCTGGTGTGAAGAATACGCTGGCACAGAGCCCTGACCACTGGCGTCCAGGCTAGATGACGTTTCATGGTGTGCAATTGTGTGTCAAAGCTTTCAGGTTGGGGGCACTGGTCTGGTGACCACAGCTCCTGTGAGAAGTCACACCCACCTCAAAAACCTCATGAATAGCTTCTCAGAAACAATGGAAGTTATAGTCTATTAAACTTTTTCATTCAAAACTTTCTTCCCTATGGATGCAAACCAGTGCCAAAAATTTAGTTACCTCCTTTAAATACAGGACAGTTGTGTTATTCAGCTTGATGATGGCCTTGGACTCTTTGTGGTAAGCACTTCCACTTCTATTTTCCTTTAACCCAAACATACAACACACATCAATTACAATATCAATCATGTCACAGCAAAGTTCCTATGACTGCATATCTACTGGAGAACTATCTGTTGTAATGTAGATTTTGCTGACAACATCAAAGAGAAAAGCTTTTTCAATACCTGAATTTGATATAAAGGTATTTAATAGGTATTCCAAGGCCAGTAGCTGTGGGATAGTTTCTGCAGCACCTTACTAAAGGCTGCAAATATTGAATGGTCATAAATACTAGTAAAATAAAAGCTAAGATGGAGTTTTTCTAGCCCAGCATCTGCAAGGTCACCATTGGCCCTTTGATGAATGTCCCTCTGTGTTTATATTTTGTAATCATCAGACAGACCATCAACTTTGTGAATAAAAACCAAAGTTAACTAGGTTAACTTTGTAGGCTTTAGAAATGGTAAAGTTTTGTTAAAGCCTCCACGTAGTCATCCTGTGCATCAGTGACATATATCAATGTTCCTGTCCCCCTGAAGATCATCTCAAACCAAAAGCTGGGTCAAAAAAGTCCATTTGCCCAGGAAAATCCCATATTTGGAAATTCACAAAGAAGCTATTAGAAATGTCATCTTTGTAAGTCTTGATGGTCCTTTCCAAAAAGAGGGTCTCGTTGGGTGACATTTTATGAAACACCACCTTCTGAATGTAGGACCTGCCCATTGCTCTGGAGGCTCATGAGCAGAATCCTTGACTTGGAGCTGTCAGCGCCCCACTCGGGCCACAACCTCCGCTGGCCCCCGCCCTAACTCCACCGCCCAAGGCTGCAGCCTCCCCTTCCTCCTGCTTCACATCGTAGTCAAGTCCTTCGGGAAGGAATCCCCTGCGAGGTACTTGCCCATGAGGGGCGTCTCCTCTGCCCAGTACTGCAGGGACATGGTGCTGAAGCTGCAGCCGCCCGTGCCCTGACAGGCCAAGCCAGACCACTGCCTCCCCAGTCTGCCACTGCCTGTAGGAAGATTGCCATCTGAGCCAATATAAATTTAGATGAAATCATACAGATATGTTGAGTGATAATTTTCTAAAATGTTTTATTATTAATGTATACAGAAAAGTGCCATAAATTGCTTTGCTTGGATAGACTAACTTCTCCCCAGCAGACCACAGAGCTGGGGTGTAGACAAGTGAACCCCGCGTGTTCCCACCCTCCCCCTGCAGTTCCCCTGAGGCAGCAACCTCCTCTCTAGTCTCCCCTCTAGGGCCTGACTCAAGGGCTCAATCAACACTCCCTGAAACACTACACTTGGGAAGTGGCCTCTTGTGTCCTACTCAAACAGTGACTTCCTCTAGTAGGCACTGAATCTTACAGAACTTTTGATTTGCTCTAAGAGCAGGACTGTGAAGGTGGCAAGTGGAAACGTTGGCTTCTTTGCTGACAAAACCATGGAGCCGGCAGCACTTGTGCTATTTCACAGAAGGCCACCAGAGGACAGAGTACGGCTGCTTATGACAAACACTCAGCCCTGCCCCCCCACCCCCACCCCCATTCAAAAGTTGTTTTTTCCCAAGTTAGCGTTAATCGGAACATGTTTGAACTTGGAGGATTTCTTTAAGGTGCATCGATTTGCTTTTCTTCTTTCATCTCACTTAGAAGCTAATAAAAGTCCACTACAAGTAACAAGTATAAGTTGTCGTAAGTTGTCCCTGACATAAGTTGTCCCTGTGACACATGGTTGGTAAAATTATGTGTCCAGTTCTCAATCTGTATCTAGCCTCTGTCCATCCTCTCTCTATCCATCCATAAACATCTGTCTGTGCAACAGTCTATGTAATGTACTAGAGATGCTTTTTAATCATGGTACCACAGATTTGTGACATGAGTCTTTGTGTACTAAGTGTTCTGCTCAGAAGATAGTGGGAATGTCCCTGACGCCATGGGAAGGTGGGCAGTGTGTCTCAGTGGGAGTCGTCCAAAGTGGAAGATCCGCTCAGTGTAGTCAAGGTCAAGTCCATACTGTCTCCTGTCCCCAGAGCATTGAGTCTGCCTTCCTGGGGGACCTTTTTTTTTTTTTAATTATTCCTCTATTTTTTTCTCTGTGAATCATTATATTTTTGTTTTTGTTTTTTTAATTTTATTTTATTCTTTAACTTTACAATATTGTATTGGTTTTGCCATATTTCGAAATGAATCCGCCACAGGTATACATGTGTTCCCCATCCTGAACCCTCCTCCCTCCTCCCTCCCCATACCATCCCTCTGAGTCGTCCCATTGCACCAGCCCCAAGCATCCAGCATCGTGCATTGAACCTGGACTGGCGACTTGTTTCATATATGATATTACACATATTTCAATGCCATTATCCCAAATCATCCCACCCTCTCCCTCTCCCACAGAGTCTAAAAGACTGTTCTATACATCAGTGTCTCTTTTGCTGTCTCGTATACAGGGTTATTGTTACCATCTTTCTAAATTCCATATATATGCGTTAGTATACTGTATTGGTGTTTTTCTTTCTGGCTTACTTCACTCTGTATAATAGGCTCCAGTTTCATCCACCTCATTAGAACTGATTCAAATGTATTCTTTTTAATGGCTGAGTAATACTCCATTGTGTATATGTACCACAGCTTTCTTATCCATTCATCTGCTGATGGACATCTAGGTTGCTTCCATGTCCTGGCTATTATAAACAGTGCTGCGATGAACATTGGGGTACACGTGTCTCTTTCAATTCTGGTTTCCTCAGTGTGTATGCCCAGCAGTGGGATTGCTGGGTCATAAGGCAGTTCTATTTCCAGTTTTTTAAGGAATCTCCACACTGTTCTCCATAGTGGCTGTACTAGTTTGCATTCCCACCAACAGTGTAAGAGGGTTCCCTTTTCTCCACACGCTCTCCAGCATTTATTGCTTGTAGACTTTTGGATCGCAGCCATTCTGACTGGCGTGAAATGGTACCTCATAGTGGTTTTGATTTGCATTTCTCTGATAATGAGTGATGTTGAGCATCTTTTCATGTGTTTGTTAGCCATCTGTATGTCTTCTTTGGAGAAATGTCTATTTAGTTCTTTGGCCCATTTTTTGATTGGGTCATTTATTTTTCTGGAGTTGAGCTGTAGGAGTTGCTTGTATATTTTTGAGATTAGTTGTTTGTCAGTTGCTTCATTTGCTACTATTTTCTCCCATTCTGAAGTCTGTCTTTTCACCTTGCTTATAGTTTCCTTTGTTGTGCAGAAGCTTTTAAGTTTAATTAGGTCCCATTTGTTTATTTTTGCTTTTCTTTCCAATATTCTGGGAGGTGGGTCGTAGAGGATCCTGCTGTGATGTATGTCGGAGAGTGTTTTGCCTATATTCTCCTCTAGGAGTTTTATAGTATCTGGTCTTTACATTTAGATCTTTAATCCATTTTGAGTTTATTTTTGTGTATGGTGTTAGAAAGTGTTCTAGTTTCATTCTTTTACAAGTGGTTGACCAGTTTTCTCCTGGGGGAATTGCTAAAATCCTTCATATTCTAAGAAACATCAGGGTGCAAATAATGAGGAATATTTATAATAACTGTGGGAGAGAGATAAAGTGATGGTTTTAATTACCTGCTACTATGTCAACAACAACCTTCACTGTATTCCATTACAACCGCTACTCAGCCATGTGGGAGCAGAGTCTATACCTCGGTTTCGAGTGTATTACAGACTCTCAGCCCAAAGCACGAGCCAAACTGGACAAAGCATGAGCCAATACTGCTGAATGAATACATTTGGGATCAGGACCTGACAGATTTGAGAATGTATTTGAAATTGGAACTCTTCTGGAGCTGTCTTGACAGGAAGTAATCATAAGTTGGCTGCTACCTCGCCTGCCAGGCCCTGGACACTGACAACCTTCCCATATCATCCCTCAGCCAGGACCCCCTGATCACAGGTATTCCCCACATGAAATCTCACCATCAGCTCTAACTTCTTGGGCTCACTTTGGCCTTCTTGATTGTCCTACTGTGTGTTCACCACTCTAGGGATCCAGGGACACCTCTGATTCCCTTGGGGAGCTAATATCAGATCCTATTGTTCCAAATAGGAAAAAGAGTACGTCAAGGCTGTATATTGTCACCCTGCTTATTTAACTTATATGCAGAGTACATCATGAGAAATGCTGGGCTGGAAGAAGCACAACTTGGAATCAAGATTGCCAGGAGAAATATCAATAATCTCAGATATGCAGATGACACCATCCTTATGGCAGAAAGTGAAGAGGAACTAAAAAGCCTCTTGATGAAAGTGAGCTGCTGCTAAGTCACTTCAGTCATGTCTGACTCTGTGCGACCCCATAGACAGCCGCCCACCAGGCTCCGCTGTCCCTGGGATTCTCCAGGCAAGAACACTGGAGTGGGTTGCCATTTCCTTCTCCAATGCATGAAAGTGAAAAGGGAAAGTGAAGTTGCTCAGTCATGTCCAACTCTTAGTGACCCCATGGACTGCAGCCTACCAGGCTCCTCTGTGCATGGGATTTTCCAGGCAAGAGTACTGGAATGGGTTGCCATTGCCTTCTCCAAGAGAGGAGAGTAAAAAAGTTGTCTTAAAGCTCAACATTCGGAAAACTAAGATCATGGCATCCGGTCCCATCACTTCATGGGAAATAGATGGGAAACAGTGGAAACAGTGGCAGACTTTATTTTGGGGGCTTCCAAAATCACTGCAGATGTTTATTGCAGCCATGAAATTAAAAGACGCTTACTCCTTGGAAGGAAAGTTATGACCAACCTAGACAGCATATTAAAAAGGAGAGACATTACTTTGTCAACAAAGGTCTGTCTAGTCAAGGCTATGGTTTTTCAGTGGTCATGTATGGAAGTGAGAGTTGGACTATAAAGAAAGGTAAGCATCGAAGAATTGATGCTTTTGAACTGTGGTGTTGGAGAAGACTCTTGAGAGTCCCTTGGACTGCAAGGAGATCCAACCAGTCCATCCTAAAGGAGATCAGTCCTGGGTATTCATTGGAAAGACTGATGTTGAAGCTGAAACTCCAATACTTTGGCCACCTGATGTGAAGAGCTGACTCATTGGAAAAGACCTTGATGCTGGAAAAGATTGAGGGCAGGAGGAGAAGGGGACGACAGAGGATGAGAGGGTTGGATGGCATCACCGACTCAATGGACATGAGTTTGGGTAAACTCCAGGAGTTGGTGACGGACAGGGAGGACTGGCGTGCTGGGGTTCATGGGATCGCAAAGAGTCGGACACGACTGAACGACTGAAGTGAACTGAACTGATGGAGCTAAAGTTTAAGGATGAGACTTAATTGACAAGGCCAAGAATTACATGGACAAGTAAAGGTCTACATGACTTAACTTGATGGTGTTGTTTTCCTGGAGCAGTGAATGGTGGCATAAAAGAGATTATGTTTTTTTCTTTGAAGTGAGTGTGCTTGGTGAACATTAGCTTTACTCTGATGATGCTGTAAAAGATCTGATACACTGCAAGAGGAACAGAAGTAAGTATATCATGTTATAATAGGGCATAGAATGGTATGTTAATTCTACAATCTGCTATTATGCACTTGTGTTAGAGTAACTTAAGAAAACCTGATGTGAATATCAGTCTCTCAAAATTCTCATGCTTAGATGAAATTCAAAAGATGGGGTTCTAATCTTAACATAGGCATTGCACAGATACTGCTATGTTGTATTTCTTATTGCAAAAATGAGCTGCTTTTTTTTTAGGAAAATCAAAAGGCTTATGGTCATATTTCAAAATGCAAATTATTTTTCTAAAAAAATAAAATCTTCTAAGATGACATAGGAAGTACACATCAAGCACTTCTGCTACATTCCAAAGTATTATGTCCGAAGGAAAATAATTTGTGTGACCTGAAAGCCTCTCTTTCATGGAATACAGTGTTTACTTCAAAAAATGAATGACGCTGGAAGATCTACAAAACTTAGTGAAGCATTGTATTAGTTTTAAAAAATCTTATATTAGTATAAAAGACAGTCAATGTGCAAAATAAGCTTATGGATTTTAGTGTAATAGAATAGGAAATATTCAATAATATCATTTCAAGTCCACTTTGAAAATAACCTTTGAGAAACTACCACTTTTGTAGTTTTAGTTTTGGATCAAAGATGAACTTAGATAATTATCTGAAAAGTTATTTAAAATACTATTACGTGTGTGGGGGCTTTTTATTTTCATAGATTTCAACCAAAACAATGGATTTAACATAGAAGTAAACGTAAACATCCAGCGATCTTCTAATGAGAATGACAAGAAGAGACTTGCAAAAATATAAAAATGTAAAAAGCTCCACTGTTCCCACTGTAGTGTTTATTTGGGGAAATAGTTATATTCCATGTTAACTGTGTGAGTTATTAATATTATTCTAAATAAATGAATAAGCAAATTCTAACTCTATTATTTCTATGCAAAATATCGATAGAAGTAACTATAAACAAAATTACCCTTGGGGTCCACACTAATTTGTTGGATTGTATAAATATTCTGACCAAAAATGTTTTGAAAATCGCTGACTACAAGCCCCTGGGCCAGGACACAGGGAGTGTGACAAAAAGCTCTTGGTGCAGGAGAGGAGGGATCAGGACAACGTCCCAGGTTCCCTGGAGGGCAAGGGTCTCAGGGTCTCAGAGTCAAGGGCCGTGTCTGGCTGGGGCCGGGACACTCCATCTTGGGGCTTCCCATCTCCACGAGTTTCACTTTCTCTCTCACAACCTGTGTCGGGCCCTCCTATCTGGACACTTGTGACGCGGCCCCAGGTCTCACTCCCATTGGGTGTCCAATTTCTAGCTGCAGTTCATTCATCTCCGCGGTACCAGGTTACAAAGTGTTCATCCACCCGCTGGACTCGCTTCTCCCCAGACCCCGGAGACGCGGGTCATGAGGCCGAGAACCCTCGTCCTGCTGCTGCCGGGTGCGCTGGTCCTGACCGAGACCTGGGCGGGTGAGTGCGGGGTCTGGAGGGAACGGCCTCTGCGGGGAGGTGGGTGGGCAGGACCTCCAGGGAAGGAGCGAGCCCGCCGCCCTCGCTCAGACCTGCCCCCTCCCCCAGTCCCGATCTTCCCTCCCTTGCTTCCCGCCCCCTCTTCTCTGCCCCCCAAGTCCTGGTCCTTCTCCGACCTTTTCCGTCTCACGAGCCCCTGGCCCTTCCCTCCTCCCAGTTCCGTCACCTCAGGCCCGGGACCCGAACCACGAGGAGGTCGGGCCGAGTCTCACCTCTTCCCGCCCCCAGGCTCCCACTCCCTGAGGTATTTCTACACCGCCGTGTCCCGACCCGGCCTCGAGGAGCCCCGCTTCATCATCGTTGGCTACGTGGACGACACGCAGTTCGTGCGGTTCGACAGCGACGCCCGGGATCCGAGGATGGAGCCCCGGGCGCGGTGGGTGGAGCAGGAAGGGCCGGAGTACTGGGATGACCAGACAAAGACAGCTAAGGACACCGCACAGATTTTCCAAGCGAACCTGAACACCCTGCGCGGCTACTACAACCAGAGCGAGGCCGGTGAGCGACGCGGGCCCGGGTCCGGGTCACGACCCCCATCCCCAGGGACCGGCGGGGTCGCCCCGAGTCTCCGTGTCCGAGGGTCACCCCGACACTGTGGGACCCGCCCCTCCCCCCGACCCGTGAGGAGCTCGCGGGGACTTGACCCGGTTTCATTTCAGTTTGGGTTTAATCCCTGCGGATGGTCTGGGCGGGTCAGGGTCTCACACCCTCCAGGAGATGTACGGCTGCGACGTGGGGTCGGACGGGGGTTTCCTGCGCGGGTATGATCAGTTCGCCTACGACGGCAGAGATTACATCGCCCTGAACGAGAACCTGAGCTCCTGGACCGCGGCGGACATGGCGGCTCAGATCACCAAGCACAAGTTTGAGCTGCGTGGTGCTGCGGAGCGTGTGAGGAACTACCTGAAATGCGAGTGCGTGGAGTCGCTCGGCAGATACCTAAAGACCGGAAAGGACACGCTGCTGCGCACAGGTACGAGGGGCGCGGGGCCACCCTGATCTTCCCTCAGGCTACAGCTGGCTTCCCACGAGTAGAAGAAAGTGGTGCCCCTATGGGAACAGCGCCCCAGGTTCTTGTCAGGAGAGGGAGGAATGCGCCCAGGTTTTCAGTGAAAAAGTTGGCTTAAAGCTCAACATTCAGAAAACGAAGATCATGGCATCTGGTCCCATCACTTTATGTGAAATAGATGGGGAAACAGTGTCAGACTTTATTTTTGGGGGGCTCCAAAATCACTGCAGATGGTGACTGCAGCCATGAAATTAAAAGACACTTACTCCTTGGAAGAAAAGTTATGACCAAACTAGATAGCATATTGAAAAGCAGAGACATTACTTTGCCAACAAAGGTCGATCTAGTCAAGGCTATGGTTTTCCAGTGGACATGTATGGATGTGAGAGTTGGACTGTGAAGAAAGCTGAGCACTGAAGAATTGATGCTTTTGAACTGTGGTGTTGGAGAAGACTCTTTGAGAGTCCCTTGGACTGCAAGGAGATCCAACCAGTCCATTCTGAAGGAGATCAGCCCTGGGATTTCTTTGGAAGGAATGATGCTGAAGCTGAAACTCCAGTACTTTGGCCACCTCATGCGAAGAGTTGACTCACTGGAAAAGACTCTGATGTTGGGAGGGATTGGGGGCAGGAGGAGAAGGGGACGACAGAGGATGAGATGGCTGGATGGCATCACTGACTCGATGGACGTGAGTTTGAGTGAACTCCGGGAGTTGGTGATGGACAGGGAGGCCTGGCGTGCTGCGATTCATGGGGTCGCAAAGAGTCGGACATGACTGAGCGACTGAACTGAACTGAACTGAACAAGACGGTGACTCACCAGTAGCTTCATTTCTCTGAAGGACAATTAAGGAATCCAGTGTCTTTGGGAAGAAGCAGGAAACCATCCCTGAAATAACTGGTCAGCGGTGCCCTTTCACCCTGCCCGCCATCTTGTGACCCATGACTTTCTCAAGGCCTGTTCTCAGACCAAGAGCATCATAAAAGGCCAGACTCCAGCTTTTCTGAGTCATTCAGTTTCCAACAAAGTCAGGACCATTGCTCTGTGTTCTCCCCCTTAAGGTGGAGCATCCTACCATGGCTCTCACCCTGACTCCAGAACTTTACAAGGACTAGGAGATTTTCCCACACACCAGAGCCCAGGCTGGTGTTTGTGCTTTTTCTTTTCAAACTCATGCTCTCATCATTACTCAGAATGATTACGTGATGCTTCCTCCATGGCCCATGGGAGTAATATAAAGTGTGAATTTTCTGATTCTTCTTCCTCAGACCCTCCAAAGACACATGTGACCTGTCACCCCATCTCTGGTCATGAGGTCACCCTGAGGTGCTGGGCCCTGGGCTTCTACCCTGAGGAGATCTTACTGACCTGGCAGCGTGACGGGGAGGACCAGACCCAGGACATGGAGCTTGTGGAGACCAGGCCTTCAGGGGATGGAACCTTCCAGAAGTGGGCGGCCCTGGTGGTGCCTTCTGGAGAGGAGCAGAGATACACATGCCGTGTGCAGCATGAGGGACTTCAGGAGCCCCGCACCCTGAGATGGGGTAAGGATGGGGTCGGAATGGAGCTTTTCTCAGATAAAGCAGGAGCCCTTCAGGACTCAAAAGTCAGGACTCAAGCCTGAGGTCAGGGCCTCTTCCTTTTCCTCCACAGAACCTCCTGAGACCTCCTTCCTCACCATGGGCATCATTGTTGGCCTGGTTCTCCTTGTGGTAGCTGTGGTGGCTGTGGTGACTGGAGCTGTGATTTGGAGGAAGAAGCGCTCAGGTAGGGAAGGGAGGGTGGGATCTGAGTTTTCTTGTCTCACTGAGGGGTTTCAAGCCCAGGTAGAAGTTTGCCTGCCTTGTTCCTGGGAAATACCATCCATACATATGGGCTTGCTGGTCTGGGGCTGATGCTCACGTTGACCCTTTTGTAAAGTACATGTGAAAATGAAAGATAGATTTTTCGCCTTCATAATTCCAGTTGGGGCCTGTTTCTCAGCACCTGAAAGTCAGCGGGGAAGGTCCCCACAGAGTTCAGACCTCTAGAAGGGTTGGAGATGGTCTAGACACACCCCCCCCATCTCCTTTCTTTATATTCCTGATTCTGTCCTGGATTTTTGGTTACAGTTCCAGAAAGTTCTCTGGGGTCCAGAAGTAGGGAGTTTCTCTAGGATATCATGATTCGGCCTTCTCCATGGATTCTCACGTGATGTTTTCTTCTTTCAGGTGAAAGAGGGCACTACACTCAGGCTGAAAGTAAGTACAGAGGGGATACGATACCTGGGACCCTTCTGAGGGTGCAGACAAGAGGTCATGGGGGCTCATCCTCCTCAAAGTGCCTTCTCTAGTTTCTTCCCTGTGGATTCTGACCACATCCTGGTCTTTTCTCCCCCAGGCAGTGAACGTTTATCAGACTAGAGCTCTGATGTGTGGGACCAGAGCTCTCATGGATCCTAGAGGTGAGACCCTGGAGGTTCTTGACTGGGAGAGGAGTTGGTGCAGGGGGGACACACTGGGTGGTGGGGGTCTTTGAGTGGGACATGTGAGCATGTGGGGGGCTGTGGAGAATGTGAGCCCTTACATGACTGACCTACACTGGTTCATGATTCTTTTCTTTCACAGTGTGAAACAGCTACCTCGTGGGGACTGAGTGATGCAAGACTCCATATCCCACCCCTGCATTATGACTTGAAGATCTGACTTCACTTTCTGCAGAAGTCATCTGAATGTGTCTGTGCTGCTATTAGCATAATGTAAAGAAGTGGTGAGCCTGGCCCTCCTCTGTCCACCACGACCCCTCCACACCCTGGACTGTTTTCTCTGATGGTCCTTCCTGATCCAACAGAGGCCAGGCTGGGCTGTCTCCCTCTTTGTCTTAACTTCTTTTCCTTTTTCATATCTTATTGAAAATCAGGATCCAAACTACAGATTTCCCCCATAGGTCCTCATCAATCTAGTCCCCTAGTGTTTGCCTGTGTGGGTCTGTTTTGTAAAACTTAACAAATGTTTGTACAGTTTTAGTATGTCTAAATGTCTTTAGTAATATTAAATTAAATTTAGTAAAAGCAAACAAATTGCTTTTCTTTTACGATCATTTTAGTCATCTTCATGTACGCTTTATCCTTACTAATCAAGTCTTTTATTTCATTTTCAGTTTTTTTTCATTTCCCTCAAAATATCAATGTTACTGGTTTCTAAGAACTCATTTATGGCTAAGGATAGTAGCTATTTGTCATGCAGTGTAAATGAAATACCATGTTTTATTGCCACCTGGTAAGCCCTTAAAGCAGAGTCTAATTTGGGCTTATATTTGGTTAGAAAATAGGACCCATAAGTCAACAATAATTGTTTTCTGAAAAGAAAAATATCCTGTGATGTAGTGTGAAGGAGGGTTGGTTGCCAAGAAGGGAAGAACAGCACTTGTGAGAAACACACAAGTGGCACTGATGTCAGTGTGAGTAGATGTTATGCTGTAGCTACCACAATACAACATTTGGCCTGAGGTCACATTAATAAAGATATAGGGAGGTGCTTCACATTGATCCTGCTTTCCAGGTGGCTCCGTGATAAACAATCCATTTGCCAATGCAGAAGACTTAGGAGATGCAGGTTTGATTCTTGGGCTGGGAAGATCCCCTGGAGAAGGGAATGGCAATCCACTCCAGTATTCTTGCCTAGAAAATTCCATGGACAGAGGAGCTTGGGGGGCTACAGTCCATGGGTCGCAAAGAGTTGGATGTGAATGAGTGACTGAGCACAGACACAGCACATTACACTGACCATCCATTCATACCAGCTGCATGCCACATACATGACACAGTGTTTTACATCTGGGAAACATCACTGACGTTAAAGAGAAAAGTTGCTGGCCTCATGGAGCATGTATTCAAGTGCTAGGAGACAGACTATGTCTTATCAGTAGGCTAAATAAGGAAAAGTGTTCTGTTGTGAAAGGATGGGAAGAACAGAAAGATGCAGTGGGGAACGTGATGCACAGTGTGAGTGTGAGGACAAGGAAGGTGGCTGTTGTACTAGGGTGGTCACTGTGGGTCTCACCGGGAAAGTGGCCTTTGGGAGAGATTTAAAGGACAGGCTAGTTACCCCCGATGACTGGAGGAGGTTCTTTCCAGGCAGGGGGAACCTCCAGGCAAATGCACCAGGGCAGGAGTGCCGGGAGCCACCTCGGGAGATCCCACCCATGACAAAGGTCATGCGGAAGAGACCTGACAGGCAAAGGCGGATCAGGCCTCGAAGGACCCCTGAATCTGCTCGAGCATGTACCCCAAAACCAGAATCTGTCTTACTATTTTGTGCCTTTCACCAACTCCTCTGACATTAACAGGGGGCTATCCCTGACCACCTTTCTCTGGAAAAAGTCAACTTAGGGCTTTAGCTTTATGTCTCCTGGGCATGATAGGAGTGTTTCAATTCAAACCCCTCTGACGGCTTTCTAGCTTGCCTGGCAGGTTTATCTATACTCTTGCAATTAACACACATGGTGGTTCACAGCCTCCCAACCGTGAGAGACATTCTAAACATTCTAAAACATTCTAAAAATATAGAGCCTTTTGAAGAGTTAAAAACTATTAGAGTAGTGCTGGTGTAAGATTTCATTGTTGAGCCAATGCTTGCTGCCAAGTTCCCATATCCCTTATCCATTGTACACCTGGGAGTGCATTAGTTAATGTAGTTGGAATGTAAGAAAAACAAGTAGTAGCCTTGGAATTAACCTCATCAGACCTTTGAGCTAATTGGTTCTTTCTCTCTTGTAACCTGCCATACCTTTGCTCTATGAAATGTAACTTTGTTCAGTACTTTTTGAGGGTGATGCAGATTGGAAAAATAAAGAAAAAACACTTTAAAGGAGAAAACAAGTTTTCTGGTTGACCAACCTTTATCAGAAAAGAGTTATAAAATGTTGGCAGGCCACAGGGCCAGAAGATAATGTACATAACACAAAGACCCTTGTCAATGAAAAGGTATGCAGGAAACATCCTGGTCCCAGTGAAGGTCAAACTGATGTCATGTTGAGCTGCCTCTGTATGACTTTGTGTCCTTCACTTCTGAAAATGTGTAATTCAGGGTATAAAAGCTCCTTTTGAAAATAAAACTGCAAATCCCATTTCTCCAGAGCTCTGGTCTCTGTGTCTTTCTTTTTCTCTCTCTTTTTTTTCTTTAGGCTGACCCCTTGAAACAGAGAGGCTCTCTGAGTTCACTTTTTTTGCCTGGGCTTCTAAGACCCAATCGGGAAGGCACCCTGCATCTTCACCCAGGGGAGAGGGTGCCCTGAGTCTTCACCCCACCGAGAGGGCGCCTGCGGCCTCCGTGAACAGAGTAAGTCCTGTGTCAGGGACTTTATTTGGCTTTCTGTGTAAACCAAGGAATATCAGCCTCCTTTTTTCTCTTTATTCTTTATTCTCTTATCGTTCGACCCCGGACTATCAGGTTTCAACCCATTATAAGACCTGTGTCATCTCTCTCTTGCCGACCTCGTCTTTCCTGAGGGTACCCTAGGATCCTGCTGGGGCTGGACCCCAGCACAGGAGGATGTCCGTGTGTTTCTGTTAAAGTGAGGAGGCCAGTATGGCTGGAGCAGATTAACTGAGATGAGGTCAGAGGTACAGCCAGACCTTGTAGGCCTGGAGGGTGTTGGAAGTGTTTTGACTTTTGCTCTGAGTGAGATGGGAGTTATAAGATTGTTTTCAGCAGAAGAAGAATGTGGTACGACATTTATTTTTTGATATTTTAACTTTATTGGAGTATAGTTGACTTATAATGTTATAGAAGTTTTGGGTGTACAGCAAAGTGACTCAGTTATTCATATACATACACTCATTCTTTTTTAGATTCTTTTCTCATATAAGGTATCACAGAATATTGAGTAGGGTTTCCAGGGCTATACAGTAGGTCCTTGTTGGTTATCTGTCTTTTCTGTAGTAATGTATGTATGTTCATCCCAGGCTTCTGATTTAATCCTCCCCACAACATGTTCCCTTGGGAACCATAAATCTGTTTTTGATATCTGTTAGTCTGTGTCTGTTTTGTATAAGTTCAGTTGTATCTTTTAAAAAAACTAGATTCCACATATGAGTGATATCTCAGGTGGAATCATTGTCTTTCTCTGACTGACTTACTTCACTTTGTGTGATAATCTCTAGGTCTGTCCTTGTCACTGCAAGTGACATTATTTATCCAAATAGGTCCAAGATGGCAGAGGAGTCAACTTCTGCTAGACCCTGAGCCTCAGGATGCACTCCACATCAACAAGCTAAATGACACGCCCACAGGTGCTGTGATGGTTTCAAGGCAGATCATTAAGGTCAAAAGTCTGACCACGGTCTGAATCCTTGAAATCCCACCACTTTCCCAAAATAGCTGGAATACTCCTCCTACTCATTAGCCTATGAAATCACCCACTCTCATAAAAACTGACAACTCCATGGCCTCTTGCGACTCTCGCCTTCTGAGATGGCTTACCCAATGTCTACAGAGTGTGTTTCTCTCTAAAAAAACCCACTTTTTACCTATCACTTTGTCTCTCACTGAATTCATTCTTCAAGAACCTGAGAATCAGTAAGTCCTGAGACCAGATGTGATGTTAGTTAAAAGAACGTGGATTTGAGTCCCAATCTGAGTTGCCCAGTTTCACTTGGATTCTTTGTCCGACATCTTAGCTTCCAGATCTTCAGCTCAGACTCCCCAGGGCTCTGCCCTCCCCTTCATGTGATCATAGTGCAGGAAGGCCTGACCACCCAAGTGTCCACCAGCAAAAAAGCTGGCCTGCACAGATCCATCCTGGGACAGCACCGTGATGTTGTAACAAAGACTGTGGGATCCTGGGGAAGGAGGAACCACAGATGAAGCTGCTTTCTGGAGACAAGTGCACATCAGATGTTTCACAGACCAGTTCTGTGTCCTGACCTGCTCCAGGTGCTGAGGATGCAGAACATGCATGTGTACAAGGGACCAGAATGAGGATTTCCATACGGGAAAAATGGGAAAGAGAAGGAGGGAGAGGGGAATCGAGGAGTGGAGGGAGAGGGTGGAGATGGACACAGGTGTAGGACAAGTGCCAGGACAGGGAGGCACCGGCTCCCTAAGGGTCCAGGCAGGAGGGCAAGGGGAGAGGCAGGAAGAGCAGGGTGAGGGGAGGTGGAGTCAGAGGGAGGGAAGGGCAGTGTCAGACCCAGGACCAGAGGGAATCCCTGCTCAGAGGGGGGCCAGGTGAGATGGACAGTGAGGGCTGCTGCCCCTGGTGTAGGCTCATGATGGACAAGGTGGGCTCCAGGGAGGGTGAGGCAGGAGGCAGAGGGGCCTGAGGGACTGGGCTGTGGCCCCAAGAGAGATGAAGGTGGGCCAGTAACCTGGGGGAGGTGAAGGAGTGGGTTTGGGCGCAGAGTGCAAAGAGGCATGGTGAGGCCCTCTAGGGAAAGACCAGTTGACCAAGTGGCATAAAACAAAGATCTTGTTGAGGTAGTGAGAGGCTGCTGGTATCCAGGAACCAAAGAAAGGGTGATGAAAGCCAAGGAGGTGGGCAGTGGATCAAGGGCAGTATTCCCACTGTGGAGGAGGGGCAAGAGGCTGCAGAGGAGATAGTGGTGAGGGCCTGGGACTGGGGCACAGGGCATCTGTTAAACATCTATTACCCAGGGTAACCCCCCTTGGGTTAGGGTGAAGACAGGAGAAGAGCGGTGCCCTGGGTGAGGGAGGGTGAGAGTGAGGTGGTGATTTGGGGAACCACAAGAGTGGGCCTATTACTAATTACTTGGTGAGGGCCCAAGGCACTCGGACAAGGGTGGGAGCAGGGCAAGGTGCCATGGGGGGAGCTGGAGAGGGACCAGGGCAAGTGGACTCCAGCACCTGTGGCCTGGAGAGTGGAGGGATCCAGAGGGTGAAGTTTAGGATGCAAGAGTGGGGAGGGGCTGTGTTGGGGGAAAGGACCACCTTGGATGAGGGCCAAGAGCAGGTGCCTGAACGGGGGCAGAGGTAGGAGGATGGGTGTCAAGTGGGGGACAGGTCCTCCCCCAGGGGCTGGGCACTGTGCTCAAGGCCCAGGGATCATTGGCAGGAGAGCTCCCCTGGTGAAATAGGGCAGAGGGTGGAGGGAAATGCCCCTGAGCAAAAGTCACCCCGGGTGGGGGGTGGAAAAGAAAGGCTAGTGAAAGCTGAGGGGAGGTAGGAGCCTTGCAGGTGACTGATTCTCGCAGGAGAAGAGCCATGAGGGGCGCGGAGGGACCTGTGGTGGGAAAGGGGATACGGGGGTGGGGACGCCCTAGGAAGGGATCAGAGAACTGTAGAGAGGAGGGAGCAGCAGGGAGGGGAGGGCAAATCCTGAGGGGGCACAGGAGATGGCAGGGGAAGAGGTGCGAAAACAGTTGTGGAACACCAACACAGCAGAAAATTTGAGTTCATGTTATGGGGAGGTGGGATGTTAAGAGGGAAGTGGGGAGTGGAGACCACAGAAATCGCAGGAAGAATCCTTTGGCCACAAAGCCACCAGACTTTAATTTCTGTCTATGTAAATAATCAATAAACAGTCTGTAATAATAATAGAATGGAGTTTTATTTCAGCCAAACTGACTAGCCTGTAAAGCAGCTACTCAGATAACTCTGAGAAGCTGGTCCAGGGATTCAGAGTTTTCAGCACAGCTGGGTATTTTTTGTTGCTGTTGGTTTATTTTGTTGTTTTTGTTTTGGGTTTTTGTTTATTTTTTGGTGTTTTTTAGGCACACCAAAATCTTAGTTCCCAGACCAGAGACTGAACCCGGGGCCAACAGCAGTGAAAGTGCTGAGTCCTAACCCGTCCACCAGCAGGGAATTCCCTTTCACCACAGTTGTATATCTTGTCAGCGCAAAGAACATTCAACAAGTCAGGGATAGATTTCTCCAAGGTTTAAAAAACAAACCCAAGTAGACCGCACGTGCGGCACGTGCAGCATGGCCTTGGCACTAGGAAGTGAGTCTTATCATGAAAGGAGGACCAGGGTCTGCGGCCCAGAAGAGGGGCATTCAGTTTTTAGGAAGTGTGGTTCAGGGCCCTTGTGTCCTTCCCAGAGCTCCTGGTCGCTAGAAAAAGACCTTTAACTCCAAGGACTGAGGCCCCCTGAGCACAGTCGGCCTGGAAACTCCTTGACTCCGAGACCAGAAATGAGAAGAGGGCAGAACTGGGAGCAGGAGGAGAGGACAGCACTCAGGGGCCTCGGAGGGCGCTGCACGACTGCTGGGAAGTGGTCACCTGAGCCTCGGCCCTCCAGGAGCCCTTGCAGGCCTCTGACAGGAGCAACGCGGGAGGTGGGGGGCAGCCTTCCACCCAGGGGGATCAGAGGATTGAGGTGTGTGAAGAGGAGGAAGGCGGGCAGGGCAGGTGCAGCAGGGAGAGCAGCGGCTGGGAACTGGAAAGAGACAGAAAAGCGGGATGTGCTGTGGTGGCAACAGGTGGTCGCAGCAGGCCGCGTGTAGACCTCGGCCGCTTCTCGACCTTACCTTGGCCCCCACGCTCCCCATCCTCGCGCTCCCCCCACCCCCTCCCCAGGCCCCACATGTGAGATGCACCGCATGTGAGATGGTCCCCACGACACGCACCGAATCCCACCCACACCCCTGAAACCGCCCCAGGCTCCCAGCTGAGAACCTCAGTGAATCCCACTCACCAGCGCGGTAGCCGGGGGTTTAAAAACGCAGCGCGGGCTAGAAACGGCGGGACAATGAGCCGCCCCGGCGGCCGCGCGGAGTCTGACCGCTAAGTGGCGCTGCTTCTCGCCGGGAGATGACGCTTCCTGGCGTGTGGTCAAGAGTATCTCTGAGCGCTCTGCTCAGTTCCTCTGAAACTCGCTTCTCCTTCCTGCACCTTCCTCTTTCTAGCTTGTTCTATTCTTTTTCGCTTTTTACGCTCACCTTCAACCGTTGGAGGGTTTTAGCTGTGCTGGCCCAGGACCTGGGCATTTTTATCTTTTCTGTGGCAGCTTCTCATGGGCCTGTCTGGGCCTGTGATGGGAGGCCCTGATGCGGTGATGGAGGCCATAACCCCGCCTTCTCCCTCTGGCTTCGTGGGACTGGGGCGGTTAGGCGAACACCCCAGCTAAGACAGACACGTGCTTGAATTTAACACACACGGTTGAGTTCCTGTGTTTCCGCGCCGGGCTTCTTAAAAGACAATAGTGTATCTCTTCAGACGGAATTTCATCCAGGAAAAAAAGTGTCCTGGAAGTACTAATGTTCCAGGAATTACTCTCAGGGCCTGGACTAGACAGATGTTTCTTTTGTTTTAATGATATTTTACACCACCTGAACTCATTAGGAAACCCACTGAGGTGAGAAATGTCTCTCATTAAAAACAATCCAGGTAACTTTTCCAGTAACCACCTACATTAGCCCACTAGCTCCCCTCCTTGCTGAAGGCCGCCCCTGGATTATCTTCTAAATCCATCAGTTCCACACTCTCTGGTGACCCTTTATGTTTCTCAGCTCTTCACAAGCAAACTAGACCAGAAGACTGCTGAGTCTTCAGCCACAAGCATTGGCTTGGATTAGACTCAAAGCACTTCCTCTTCAAAGGGAAGCACTTCCTCTTCAAAGGGCAGCACTTTGAAAACTAGGAATCTATCACGTTAGTCATGATGGAAAGAGATTTCTGGAGTTTCAAGTACCAAGTTTACCAGAGAGGGAAAAAAAGGTTGATTCCCAGTTTCGATAACCTGCTATAGTACCTGAGATGCTTTCACTGGGATAAGTTGGTTGAAGGTTGAGTGGGACATCTCTATTTTTGCAATAATTTTTGGTGAGTTTAGGATTATTTCAAAACGAAAAGGAGAGAATCAGGGAGAGGAAGCAGAGGGAAGAGAAAGGAGGTGGCGGGGAAGAGAAAAAAGAGGAGGAAGAGGAGGGACATTAAAAATGTCCTCCATGAAAAACTGAGGACATTTCAGGGAAAGGGGCTGTCTTTATTCCTGAGGTTTTGGCCCCAACTCTATTGTGACTTCCCACCTGAGTGAGTGAACTGGATTAGTGACCATGCCTAATCACAGTGACTTTTTCCTAGACAAGAGGCTGGGCTGTGTGGAAGCCTACCTCACCATGCTCTGTCATGTCCCATAAGTCCTTCCCTCTTAGGCCTCCACAAGAGGGGCACTGAGTCATCAGGAAGACCGTGAGCTTATTTTTAAACCTACCATATGTCTTAGCGCTTAACGTATATTATTTCCCACATGTGTTTTTGTTTATTTGACTGTTTTTTAAAACTTTTACCATACTTGTACATGTATATATTTTTAAAGGGACTTCCCTGGTGGTCCAGTGGCTAAGACTCTGCTCTCCCAAAGCAGGGGGCCCAGGTTCAATCCCTGCTCAGGGAACTAGATCCCACATGCCACAGCTGAGAGTTCTCATGCCACAACTAAAGATACCACAACTAAAGATACCACATAAAGACCTGGTGCAGCTACAAGACATAATGAAAAGCTGTGGTCCTTATACCACTTTCCAAATCCCTGATTCTCTTTTCCTAGATGCAGGCATTTCAATAATCAATTGGCTTTTATCTTCTTGTTTTAATAACAAATTATATCACGGGAGGAGAAATTGGGAGGTTGGGATTAACATATACACACCACTGTATATAAAATAGATAACTAATAAGGACCTACTATATAGCACAGGGAATTCTACTCAATACTCTGTATGGCCTAAATGGGAAAAGGCTCTAAAAAGAGTGGATATAAGTTTACATATAACTGATTCACTTTCCTGTACACTTGAAAGTAATTGTTGTTCAGTTGTTAAGTCATGACTGACTCTTTGTGACCCCATGGACTGCAGCACACCAGGCTTTCCTGTCCTTCACTATCTCCCAGAGCTTGCTCAAACTCATGTCTATTGAGTCAGTGATGCCATCCAACCATCTCATCCTCTGTCTCCCCTTTCTCTTTCTGCCCTCAATCTTTCCCAGCATCAGGGTCTTTTCCCATGAATTGGCTCTTTGCACCAGGTGGCCAAAGTATTGGAGCTTCAGCTTCAGCACCAGTCCTTCCAATGGATATTCAGGGTTGATTTCCTTTAGGATGGACTGGTTTGATCTCCTTGCAGTCCAAGGGACTCTCAAGAGTCTTCTCCAGCACCACAATTCAAAAGCAGTAATACTTTGCATTCAGCCTTCTTTATGGTTCAACTCCCACATCCATACATAACTACCAGAAAAACCATAGCTTTTACTATAGGGACCTTTGTCGGCAAAGTGATGTCTCTGCTTTTTAATACACTGTCTATGTTAGTCATAGCTTTTCTTGCAGGGAGCAACGTCTTTTAATTTCTTGGCTGCAGTCACCATCCACAGTGATTTTGGGGCCCAAGAAAATAAAATCTGTCACTGTTTCCACTTTTCCCTCTTTAGTTTGCCATAAACGGGTGGGACGAGATGCCATGATCTTAGTTTTGTCCATGTTGAGTTTTAGGCCAGGTTTTTCACTCTCCTCTTTCTCCTTCATCAAGAGGCTCTTTAGTTCCTCCTCACTTTTTGCCATTAGGGTGGTATTATCTTCATATCTGAGATTGTTGATATTTGTCTTGGCAACTTTGATTCCACCTTTTGATTCATCAAGCCCGGCATTTAGCGTGATATACTCTGCATAGAGGGCTTCGTTGGTAGCTCAGCTGATAGAGAATCCTCTTGCAATGCAGGAGACCCTGGTTTCATTCTTGAGTGGGGAAGATCCCCTGGAGAAGGGATAGGCTATCCGCTCCAGTATTCTTGGGCTTCCCTGGTGGCTCAGATGGTAAAGAATCTACCTGCAATGCGGGAGACCTGGGTTTGATTCCTACGTTGGGAAGATCCCCTGGAGGAGGGCATGGCAACGTACTCCAGTATTCTTGTCTGGAGAATCCCCATGGACAGAGGAGCCTGGTGGGCTACAGTCCATGGGGTTGCAGAGTCGGACACGACTGAGCAACTCAGTACAGCACAGCACTCTGCATAGAAGTTAAATAAGCAGCATGACAATATACAGCCTTTACATACTCCTTTCTCAATTTGGAGCCAATCCATTGTTCCATGTCCAGTTCTAACTGTTGCTTCTTGACCTACATACAGGTTTCTTGGGTTATAGGTAAGGTGGTCCGGAATTCCCATCTTTTTAAGAAATTTCCACACTATGTTGTGAGCTACACAGTCAAAGGCTTTTGCATAGTCAATGACGTAGAAGTGGAGGTTTTCTGGAATTCTCTTGACTCAACAGATGTTGGCAATTTGATCTCTGGTTTCTCTGCCCTTTCTAAATCCAGGTTGTATATTTGGAAGTTCTTGATTCACATAATGCTGAAGCCTAGCTTGAAGGATTTTGAGCATAACCTTACTATCATTCGAGATGAGCTCAACTGTATGGTAGTTTGGACACTTTCGCATTGCCCTTCTTTGGGATTGGAGTGAAAACTGACCTTTTCCAGTCCTGTGGCCACTGCTGAGTTTTCCAAAATTGCTGGCATATTGAGTGCAACAGTTTAACAGCATCATCTTTTAGGATTTTTAAATGGCTCAGCTGGAATTCTCAGTCCTTGGGGTTGAAAAAAGTCAGACACGACTGAGTAACTTCACTTTCACTTTTCACTTTCAGTTGGAATTCCATCACCTCCACTAGCTTTGTTCATAGTAATGCTTCCTAAGCAACTAATACAGCATTGTGAGTCAACTATACTCCAGTTTAAAAAAGAAAAGTTGTATCAGTCAAGGTTGAGTGAAGGAACTAGAGGTTACTCTAGGTGTGTTAAATAGGAAGGGGTTTTACAAAGGCTGTTAGGAGCTTTTGAAATCTCTAGAAGGACTGAGGGAGCAGATTCCCAGCTAAGCCTGATGAAACTATTACCAGAACAATGTAGATATATTAGATGTTCCTTTGAAGCTTGTCTATAAATTTATCAGTAATTTATCACCAAATTCTCCTTCAACAGTGTAATTTTCCTCTCCATTCAAATGCACGCTAATTAATCAGTTTCATCTTTTTCTTGGGCATAGCTTTCTGTAGCTAGTAAAAGACTCTTTTTATTCCTGAGGTTTTGGCCCCAAACTCCTGTTTCAATGTGGACCTGTTGACCCCTGCTTAATATCTGAAAGTGACAAATTATTTCAGATTAGACATTTATGTATATAAAACAATAGTGCTTAACACCTGAAGGTGACAAGAAAAGTCTGGGAACTTTCTTGACCCAGGACAGAAAAGAAAGATAGGACTGTTGGTTGCTAGGGACACTGTTTCCACTGCAGTTTTGACTGTCATTACGTGTAGTTTGAAAGATTGTGCTATGGAGAAAAATGTAGCTTTTCCTTGATATGACAGATCTAGTCAAGGCTATTGTTTTTCCTGTGGTCATGTATGGAGGTGAGAGTTGGACTGTGAAGAAGGCTGAGCCCGAAGAATTGATGCTTTTGAACTGTGGTGTTGGAGAAGACTCTTGGGAGTCCCTTGGACTGCAAGGAGATCCAACCAGTCCATTCTGAAGGAGATTAGCCCTGGGACTTCTTTGGAAGGAATGATGCTAAAGCTGAAACTCCAGTACTTTGGCCACCTGATGCGAAGAGTTGACTCATTGGAAAAGACTCTGATGCTGGGAGGGATTGGGGGCAGGAGGAGAAGGGGACGACAGAGGATGAGATGGCTGGATGGCATCGCTGACTCGATGGACGTGAGTCTGAGTGAACTCCGGGAGTTGGTGATGGACAGGGAGGCCTGGCGTGCTGCGATTCATGGGGTCACAAAGAGTTGGATACGACTGAGCGACTGATCTGATCTAAACTAAGGCTGAGCGAGATTACACTCTATTAAGCAGTGGAACTAGATTAGAACCCAGGTTTTCTGGCTGTTTCTTCTCTGGTGTCTATTTTCACTCCATAACCTACCTACACTCAAAAAATGACTGACTTATTTGTGGCAAAAATCATTAGAAATCCTACACTAGAACAAAAAGCCCTGCAGAAGTGGGACACCCGTCACTACTGTAGCCTCAGTGCTGAAGTCAATCCCTGTCCCAGAGCAGGTGCTTAATAAATGTGTATAGATGATTGAATAGGTAAACGAATGAGTGGTGTGGCTATTTATAAGTGGGAAAACACAACTCCTGAAATGATAAGGAACTCGCTGAAAGCCAGTTATATTTTATAAATTACAAGACGTGTGTGAACATATGCTGTGCTCAGTGCCCAGCAAGTGCAAGACAAGGAGGGAGCTGGGGTGCGACCCTGTGAGATGCCAGCCCGCCTCCCCTGAGAGACCACAAAGGTGATGCATTTCCAGGAGAGGCTCCCCTCTCAGAGGACCACTACCCAGCCACTGCCACCAGAGGGCGCATGGAGACATTTCACCAGGAAGATACAGGCAGCCCAAGGAGCCTCTTTCTGTTCAGGCCTTTTGTTGTCATTGCCAGTTTCATTGACGTTTTTTTTTCATATCCTTGCATTCCTTCTCCCCAGCTCCCCCTGTACCCCCTACCCACCCCTCCACGGCCCCCCTCCCGCCTCTCATTATCTCTTCCTATGCTGACTGTATTTTCAAGTTAAATCTTCAATTTAACAATTTTACCACATCGAAATTTCCCTTATGCCAGTTTTTATCATCCTGACATTTATGTATTTGACTTTACTAGTAAGTTCTACTTTTTAAATACTTGCAGGTCTGTGATCCATCTGTTATGGTCTCAGGGTGAGAGAAAATGCCTCTGCTCCAAGCTCTCCTTGCTCGCTGCCCTTATGGTTACATGGCTGATAGTAAATGTCACTGCTGAAGGCTCCATGACTTTTTTAAGGTTCCCAAAGAAGGTGTAGAACATTAAGAAATTTAACAACTTTTGCATCTACCTGACAGCAATGTCCACCAGCTCCCCCCAGGCACCTTGAAGGCAAAAGCTGTTTATATGGCTCTCCACTGTGTCCTTGGAGCCACACAGAGTAACTGGCATATGTGTCCTTAGTCAAGACCCGATGGATGGTTAAATGAATCACCACATACCATCTCTCCCATGGGTTCCAAATAGGAAAAGGGGTACGTCAAGGCTGTATATTGTCACCCTGCTTATTTAACTTCTATGCAGAGTACATCATGAGAAACGCTGGGCTGGAAGAAGCGCAAGCTGGAATCAAGATTGCCAGGAGAAATATCAATAACCTCAGATGTGCAGATGACACCACCTTTATGGCAGAAAGCGAAGAGGAACTAAAAAGCCTCTTGATGAAAGTGAGAGAGGAGAGTGAAAAAGTTGTCTTAAAGCTCAACATTCGGAAAACTAAGATCATGCCATCTGGTTCCATCACTTCATGGCACATAGATGGGAAACAGTGGCAGACTTTATTTTGGGGGTTTCCAAAATCACTGCAGATGTTGATTGCAGCCATGAAATTAAAAGACGCTTACTCCTTGGAAGGAAAGTTATGACCAACCTAGACAGCATATTAAAAAGGAGAGACATTACTTTGTCAACAAAGGTCTGTCTAGTCAAGGCTATGGTTTTTCCAGTAGTCATGTATGGATGTGAGAGTTGGACTATAAAGAAAGGTAAGTGCCAAAGAATTGATGCTTTTGAACCGTGGTGTTGGAGAAGACTCTTGAGAGTCCCTTGGACTGCAAGGAGATCCAACCGGTCCATCCTAAAGGAGATCAGTCCTGGGTATTCATTGGAAGGACTGATGTTGAAGCTGAAACTCCAATACTTTGGCCACCTGATGTGAAGAGCTGACTCATTGGAAAAGACCTTGATTCTGGAAAAGATTGAGGGCAGGAGGAGAAGGGGCTGACAGAGGATGAGAGGGTTGGATGGCATCACCGACTCAATGGACATGAGTTGGGTAAACTCCAGGAGTTGGTGACGGACAGGGAGGACTGGCATGCTGTGGATCATGGGATCGCAAAGAGTCGGACACGACTGAACGACTGAAGTGAACTGAACTGATGGAGCTAAAGTTTAAGGATGAGACTTAATTGACAAGGCCAAGAATTACATGGACAAGTAAAGGTCTACATGACTTAACTTGATGGTGTTGTTTTCCTGGAGCAATGAATGGTAAACTTGTGGCATAAAACAGATTATGTTTTTTCTTTGAAGTGAGTGTGCTTGGTGAACATTAGCTTTACTCTGATGATGCTGTAAAAGATCTGATACACTGCAAGAGGAACAGAAGTAAGTATATCATGTTATAATAGGGCATAGAATGGTATGTTAATTCTGCTGCTGCTGCTACTGCTAAGTCACTTCCGTCATGTCTGACTCTGTGTGACCCCATAGACGACAGTCCACCAGGCTACCCCTTCCCTGTTATTCTTCAGGCAAGAACACTGGAGTGGGTTGCCATTTCCTTTTCCAATGCATGAAAGTGAAAAGTGAAAGTGAAGTCGCTCAGTCATGTCCGACCCTCAGCGACCCATGGACTGCAGCCTTCGAGGCTCCTCCATCCATGGGATTGTCCAGGCAGGAGTACTGGAGTGGGGTGCCATTGCCTCATCCGATGTTAATTCTACAATCTGCTATTATCCACTTGTGTTAGAGTAACTTAAGAAACCTGGTGTGAATATCGGCCTCTCAGAATTCTCATGCTTAGATGAAATTCAAAAGATGGGGTTCTAATATTAATATAGGCATTGCACAAATATTGCTATGTTGTATTTCTTATTGCAAAAATGAGCTGCTTTTTTAAGGAAAATCAAAAGGCTTACGGTCATATTTCAAAATGCAAATTATTTTTCTAAAAAAAAATCTTCTAAGATGACATAGGAAGTACACATCAAGCACTTCTGCTACATTCCAAAGTATTATGTCCGAAGGAAAATAATTTGTGTGACCTGAAAGCCTCTCTTTCATGGAATACAGTGTTTACTGCAAAGAATGAATGACGCTGGAAGATCTACAAAACTTAGTGAAGCATTGTATTAGTTTTAAAAAATCTTATATTAGTATAAAAGACAGTCAATGTGCAAAATAAGCTTATGGATTTTAGTGTAATAGAATAGGAAATATTCAATAATATCATTTCACGTCCACTTTGAAAATAACCTTTGAGAAACTACCACTTTTGTAGTTTTAGTTTTGGATCAAAGATGAACTTAGATAATTATCTGAAAAGTTATTTAAAATACTATTACGTGTGTGGGGGCTTTTTATTTTCATAGACTTCAACCAAAATAATGGATTTAACATAGAAGCAAACGTAAACATCCAGCGATCTTCTAATGAGAATGACAAGAAGAGACTTGCAAAAATATAAAAATGTAAAAAGCTCCACTGTTCCCACTGTAGTGTTTATTTGGGGAAATAGTTATATTCCATGTTAACTGTGTGAGTTATTAATATTATTCTAAATAAATGAATAAGCAAATTCTAACTCTATTATTTCTACTATGCAAAATATCGATGGAAGTAACTATAAACAAAATTACCCTTGGGGTCCACACTAATTTGTTGGATTGTATAAATATTCTGACCAAAAATGTTTTGAAAATCGCTGCCAGAAGCCCTTGGGCCAGGACTCAGGGAGTGTGACAAAAAGCTCTCGGTGCAGGAGAGGAGGGATCAGGACAACGTCCCAGGTTCCCCGGCGGGCAAGGGTCTCAGGGTCTCATAGTCAAGGGCCATGTCTGGCTGGGGCCGGGACGCTCCATCTAGGGGCTTCCCGTCTACACGAGTTTGACTTTCTCTCTCACAACCTGTGTCGGCCCTCCTATCGGGATACTTGTGACGCGGCCCCAGGTCTCACTCCCATTGGGTGACCGATTTCTAGCGGCCAGTATTCATCCCCGCGGTACCAGGTTACAAAGTGTTCATCCACCCGCTGAACTCGCTTCTCCCCAGACCCGGGAGATGCGGGTCATTGGGCTGAGAACCCTCGTCCTGCTGCTGCCGGGTGCGCTGGTCCTGACCGAGACCTGGGCGGGTGAGTGCGGGGTCTGGAGGGAACGGGCTCTGCGGGGAGGTGGGTGGGCAGGACCTCCAGGGAAGGAGCGAGCCCGCCGCCCTCGCCCAGACCTGCCTCCTCCCCCTCTCCCGTCCTGTCCCTCCCTTGCTTCCCGCCCCCTCTTCTCTGCCCCCCAAGTCCTGGTCCTTCTCCGACCTTTTCCGTCTCACGAGCCCCTGGCCCTTCCCTCCTCCCAGTTCCGTCACCTCAGGCCCGGGACCCGAACCACGAGGAGGTTGGGCCGGGTCTCACCCCTCCCCGCCCCCAGGCTCCCACTCCCTGAGGTATTTCGTCACCGCCGTGTCCCGGCCCGGCCTCGGGGAGCCCCGCTTTATCATCGTCGGCTACGTGGACGACACGCAGTTCGTGCGGTTCGACAGCGACACCCGGGATCCGAGGATGGAGCCGCGGGCGCGGTGGGTGGAGCAGGAGGGGCCCGAGTATTGGGATCGGAACACGCGGAGAACCAAGGACTCCGCACTGACTTTCCGAGCGAACCTGAACAACCTGCGCGGCTACTACAACCAGAGCGAGGCCGGTGAGCTACGCGGGCCCGGGTCCAGGTCACGACCCCCATCCCCAGGGACAGGCGGGGTCGCCCCGAGTCTCCGTGTCCGAGGGTCACCCCAACACTGTGAGACCCGCCCCTCCCCCCGACCCGAGAGGAGCTCGCGGGGACTTGACCGGGTTTCATTTCAGTTTGGGTTTAATCCCTGCGGATGGTCGGGGCGGGTCAGAGTCTCACACCGTCCAGGAGATGTACGGCTGCGACGTGGGGTCGGACGGGGGTTTCCTCCGCGGGTATGATCAGTACGGCTACGATGGCAGAGATTTCCTCGCCCTGAACGAGGACCTGCGCTCCTGGACCGCGGCGGACACGGCGGCTCAGATCTCCAAACGCAAGTTTGAGCAGCGTGGTGCTGCGGAGCGTGTGAGGAACTACCTGAACCGCGAGTGCGTGGAGGGGCTCCGGAGACATCTGGAGAACGGGAATGACACGCTGCTGCGCGCAGGTACGAGGGGCGCGGGGCTTTCCTGATCTCCCCTCGGGCTGGAGCTGGCTTCCCACGAGGAGAGGAAAATGGGATCCCTGTGGGAATAGCGCCCCAGGTTCTTGTCAGGAGAGGGAAGAATGCGCCCGGATTTCCATATTCTGTACAAGACGGTGACTCGCCAGTAGCTTCATTTCTCTTGAAGGACAATTAAGGAATCCAGTGCCTTTGGGGAAGAAGCAGGAAACCATCCCTGAAATAACTGGTCAGTGGTGCCCTTTCACCCTGCCCGCCATCTTGTGACCCATGACTTTCTCAAGGCCTGTTCTCAGACCAAGAGCATCATAAGAGGCCAGACTCCAGCTTTTCTGAGTCATTCAGTTTCCAACAAAGTCAGGACCATTGCTCTGTATTCTCCCCCTTAAGGTGGAGCATCCTACCATGGCTCTCACCCTGACTCCAGAACTTTACAAGGACTAGGAGATTTTCCCACACACCAGAGCCCAGGCTGGTGTTTGTGCTTTTTCTTTTCAAACTCATTCTCTCATCATTTCTCAGAATGATCACGTGATGCTTCCTCTGTGCCCCATGGGAGTAACATAAAGTGTGAATTTTCTGATTCTTCTTCCTCAGACCCTCCAAAGACACATGTGACCTGTCACCCCATCTCTGGTCGTGAGGTCACCCTGAGGTGCTGGGCGTTGGGCTTCTACCCTGAGGAGATCTCACTGACCTGGCAGCGTGACGGGGAGGACCAGACCCAGGACATGGAGCTTGTGGAGACCAGGCCTTCAGGGGATGGAACCTTCCAGAAGTGGGCAGCCCTGGTGGTGCCTTCTGGAGAGGAGCAGAGATACACATGCCGTGTGCAGCATGAGGGGCTTCAGGAGCCCCGCACCCTGAGATGGGGTAAGGATGGAGATGGGATGTAGCTTTTCTCAGATAAAGCAGGAGCCCTTCAGGACTCAAAGGTCAGGACTCAAGCCTGAGGTCAGGGCCTCTTCCTTTTCCTCCACAGAACCTCCTGAGACCTCCTTCCTCACCATGGGCATCATTGTTGGCCTGGTTCTCCTCGTGGTGGCTGTGGTGGCTGTGGTGACTGGAGCTGTGATCTGGAGGAAGAAGCGCTCAGGTAGGGAAGGGAGGGAGGGATCTGAGTTTTCTTGTCTCACTGAGGGGTTTCAAGCCCAGGTAGAAGTTTGCCTGCCTTGTTCCTGGGAAATACCATCCACACATATGGGCTTGCTGGTCTGGAGCTGATGCTAACATTGACCCTTTTGTAAAGTACATGTGAAAATGAAAGATAGATTTTTCACCTTCATAATTCCAGTTGGGGTCTGTTTCTCAGCACTTGAAGGTCAGAGGGGAAGGTCCCCACTGAGTTCACACCTCTAGAAGGGTTGGAGATGGTCCAGACCCCCCACATCTCCTTTCTTTATATTCCTGATTCTGTCCTGGATTTTTGGTTACAGTTCCAGAAAGTTCTCTGGGGTCCAGAAGTAGGGGGTTTCTTTAGGATATCATGATTCAGTCTTCTCCATGGATTCTCCATGATGTTTTCTTCTTGCAGATGAAAAATGAGGGAGCTACACTCAGACTACAAGTAAGTGCAGAGAGGATGCGATTCCTGGGACCCTTCTGAGGGTGCAGACAAGAGGTCATGGGGGCTCATCCTCCTCAAAGTGCCTTCTCTAGTTTCTTTCCTGTGGATTCTGACCACATCCTGGTCTTTTCTCCCCCAGGCAGTGAACGTTTATCAGACTAGAGCTCTGATGTGTGGGACCAGAGCTCTCATGGATCCTAGAGGTGAGACCCTGGAGGTTCTTGACTGGGAGAGGAGTTGGTGCAGGGGGGACACACTGGGTGGTGGGGGTCTTTGAGTGGGACATGTGAGCATGTGGGGGGCTGTGGAGAATGTGAGCCCTTACATGACTGACCTACACTGGTTCATGATTCTTTTCTTTCACAGTGTGAAACAGCTACCTCGTGGGGACTGAGTGATGCAAGACTCCATATCCCACCCCTGCATTATGACTTGAAGATCTGACTTCACTTTCTGCAGAAGTCATCTGAATGTGTCTGTGCTGCTATTAGCATAATGTAAAGAAGTGGTGAGCCTGGCCCTCCTCTGTCCACCACGACCCCTCCACACCCTGGACTGTTTTCTCTGATGGTCCTTCCTGATCCAACAGAGGCCGGGCTGGGCTGTCTCCCTCTTTGTCTTAACTTCTTTTCCTTTTTCATATCTTATTGAAAATCAGGATCCAAACTACAGATTTCCCCCATAGGTCCTCATCAATCTAGTCCCCTAGTGTTTGCCTGTGTGGGTCTGTTTTGTAAAACTTAACAAATGTTTGTACAGTTTTAGTATGTCTAAATGTCTTTAATAATATTAAATTTAGTAAAAGCAAAGAAATTGCTTTTCTTTTACGATCATTTTAGTCATCTTCATATATGCTTTATCCTTACTAACCAAGTCTTTTATTTCATTTTTCTTTTTTTTTTTATTTCCCTCAAAATATCAATGTTACTGGTTTCTAAGAACTCATTTATGGCTAAGGATAGTAGCTATTTGTCATGCAGTGTAAATGAAATACCATGTTTTATTGCCACCTGGTAAGCCCTTAAAGCAGAGTCTAATTTGGGCTTATATTTGGTTAGAAAATAGGACCCATAAGTCAACAATAATTGTTTTCTGAAAAGAAAAATATCCTGTGATGTAGTGTGAAGGAGGGTTGGTTGCCTAGAAGGGAAGAACAGCACTTGTGAGAAACACACAAGTGGCACTGATGTCAGTGTGAGTAGATGTTATGCTGTAGCTACCACAATACAACATTTGGCCTGAGGTCACATTATAAAGATATAGGGAGGTGCTTCACATTGATCCTGCTTTCCAGGTGGCTCCGTGATAAACAATCCATTTGCCAATGCAGAAGACTTAGGAGATGCAGGTTTGATTCTTGGGCTGGGAAGATCCCCTGGAGAAGGGAATGGCAATCCACTCCAGTATTCTTGCCTAGAAAATTCCACGGACAGAGGAGCTTGGGGGGCTACAGTCCATGGGTCGCAAAGAGTTGGATGTGAATGAGTGACTGAGCACAGACACAGCACATTACACTGACCATCCATTCATACCAGCTGCATGCCACATACATGACACAGTATTTTATATCTGGGAAACATCACTGAAGTTAAAGAGAAAAGTTGCTGGCCTTATGGAGCATGTATTCAAGTGCTAGGAGACAGACTATGTCTTATCAGTAGGCTAAATAAGGAAAGTGTTCTGTTGTGAAAGGATGGGAACAACAGAAAGATGCAGTGGGGAACGTGATGCACAGTGTGAGTGTGAGGACAAGGAAGGTGGCTATTGTACTAGGGTGGTCACTGTGGGTCTCACCGGGAAAGTGGCCTTTGGGAAAGATTTAAAGGACAGGCTAGTTACCCCCGATGACTGGAGGAGGTTCTTTCCAGGCAGGGGGAACCTCCAGGCAAATGCACCAGGGCAGGAGTGCCGGGAGCCACCTCGGGAGATCCCACCCATGACAAAGGTCATGCGGAAGAGACCTGACAGGCAAAGGCAGATCGGGCCTCGAGGGACCCCCTGAATCTGCTCGAGCATCTACCCCAAAACCAGAATCTGTCTTACTATTTTGTGCCTTTCACCAACTCCTCTGACATTAACAGGGGGCTATCCCCGACCACCTTTCTCTGGAAAAAGTCAACTTAGGGCTTTAGTTAATAAGTCTCCTGGGCATGATAGGAGTGTTTCAATTCAAACCCCTCTGACGGCTTTCTAGCTTGCCTGGCAGGTTTATCTATACTCTTGCAATTAACACTCATGATTGTTCACAGCCTCCCAACCGTGAGAGACATACTAAACATTATAAAACATTCTAAAAATATAGAGCCTTTTGAAGAGTTAAAAACTATTAGAGTAGTGCTGGTGTAAGATTTCATTGTTGAGCCAATGCTTGCTGCCAAGTTCCCATATCCCTTATCCATTGTACACCTGGGAGTGCATTAGTTAATGTAGTTGGAATGTAAGAAAAACAAGTAGTAGCCTTGGAATTAACCTCATCAGACCTTTGAGCTAATTGGTTCTTTCTCTCTTGTAACCTGCCATACCTTTGTTCTATGAAATGTAACTTTGTTCAGTACTTTTTGAGAGTGATGCAGATTGGAAAAATAAAGAAAAAACACTTTAAAGGAGAAAACAAGTTTTCTGGTTGACCAACCTTTATCAGAAAAGAGTCATAAAATGTTGGCAGGCCACAGGGCCAGAAGATAATGTACATAACACAAAGACCCTTGTCAATGAAAAGGTATGCAGAAAACATCCTGGTCCCAGTGAAGGTCAAACTGATGTCATGTTGAGCTGCCTCTGTATGACTTTGTGTCCTTCACTTCTGAAAATGTGTAATTCAGGGTATAAAAGCTCCTTTTGAAAATAAAACTGCAAATCCCATTTCTCCAGAGCTCTGGTCTCTGTGTCTTTCTTTTTCTCTCTCTTTTTTTCTTTAGGCTGACCCCTTGAAACAGAGAGGCTCTCTGAGTTCACTTTTTTTGCCCGGGCTTCTAAGACCCAATCAGGAAGGTGCCCTGTGTCTTCACCCAGGGGAGAGGCTGCCCTGCATCTTCACCCCACCGAGAGGGCGCCTGCGGCCTCTGAGAACAGAGTAAGCCCCGTGTCAGGGACATTATTTGGCTTTCTGTGTAAACCAAAGAATATCAGCCTCCTGTTTTCTCTTTATTCTTTATTCTCTTATCGTTCAACCCCAGACTATCAGGTTTCAACCCATTATAAGACCCGTGTCATCTCTCTCTCGCCTGAGGGTACCCTAGGATCCTGCTGGGGCTGGACCCCGGCACAGGAGGATGTCTGTGTGTTTCTGTTAAGGTGAGGAGGCCAGTACGGCTGGAGCAGATTAACTGAGATGAGGTCAGAGGTACAGCCAGACCTTGTAGGCCTGGAGGGTGTTGGAACTGTTTTGACTTTTACTCTGAGTGAGATGGGAGTTATAAGATTGTTTTCAGCAGAAGAAGAATGTGGTACAACATTTATTTTTTGATATTTTAACTTTATTGGAGTATAGTTGACTTATAATGTTATAGAAGTTTTGGGTGTACAGCAAAGTGACTCAGTTATTCATATACATACACTCATTCTTTTTTAGATTCTTTTCTCATATAAGGTATCACAGAATATTGAGTAGGGTTTCCAGGGCTATACAGTAGGTCCTTGTTGGTTATCTGTCTTTTCTGTAGTAATGTATGTATGTTCATCCCAGGCTTCTGATTTAATCCTCCCCACAGTGTTCCCTTGGGAACCATAAATCTGTTTTTGATATCTGTTAGTCTGTGTCTGTTTTGTATAAGTCCAGTTGTATCTTTAAAAAAACTAGATTCCACATATGAGTGAATCTCAGGTGGAATCATTGTCTTTCTCTGACTGACTCACTTCACTTAGTGCGATAATCTCTAGGTCTGCCCTTGTCACTACAAGTGACATTATTTATCCAAATAGGTCCAAGATGGCAGAGGAGTCAACTTCTGCTAGACCCTGAGCCTCAGGATGCACTCCACATCAACAAGCTAAATGACACGCCCACAGGTGCTGTGACGGTTTCAAGGCAGATCATTAAGGTCAAAAGTCTGACCACGGTCCAGTTCCTTGAAATCCCACCACTTTCCCAAAATAGCTGGAATACTCCTCCCACTCATTAGCCTATGAAATCACCCACTCTCATAAAAATTGACAACTCCATGGCCTCTTGCGACTCTTGCCTTCTGAGATGGCTTACCCAATGTCTACAGAGTGTGTTTCTCTCTAAAAAATCCACTTTTTACCTATCACTTTGTCTCTCACTGAATTCATTCTGAGAAGAGACATCAAGAACCTGAGAATCAGTAAGTACTGAGACCAGATGTGATGTCAGTTAAAAGAACGTGGATTTGAGTCCCAATCTGAGTTGCCCAGTTTCACTTGGATTCTTTGTCCGACATCTTAGCTTCCAGATCTTCAGCTCAGACTCCCCAGGGCTCTGCCCTCCCCTTCATGTGATCATAGTGCAGGAAGGCCTGACCACCCAAGTGTCCACCAGCAAAAAAGCTGGCCTGCACAGATCCATCCTGGGACAGCACCGTGATGTTGTAACAAAGACTGTGGGATCCTGGGGAAGGAGGAACCACAGATGAAGCTGCTTTCTGGAGACAAGTGCACATCAGATGTTTCACAGACAAGTTCTGTGTCCTGACCTGCTCCAGGTGCTGAGGATGCAGAACATGCATGTGTACAAGGGACCAGAATGAGGATTTCCATACGGGAAAATGGGAAAGAGAAGGAGGGAGAGGGGAATCGAGGAGTGGAGGGAGAGAGTGGAGATGGACACACGTGTAGGACAAGTGCCAGGACAGGGAGGCACCGGCTCCCTAAGGGTCCAGGCAGGAGGGCAAGGGGAGAGGCAGGAAGAGCAGGGTGAGGGGAGGTGGAGTCAGAGGGAGGGAAGGGCAGTGTCAGACCCAGGACCAGAGGGATCCCTGCTCAGAGGGGGGCCAGGTGAGATGGAGAGCGAGGGCTGCTGCCCCTAGTGTAGGCTCATCATGGACAAGGTGGGCTCCAGGGAGGGTGAGGCAGGAGGCAGAGGGGCCTAAGGGACTGGGCTGTGGCCCCAAGAGAGATGAAGGTGGGCCAGTAACCTGGGGGAGGTGAAGGAGTGGGTCTGGGCGCAGAGTGCAAAGAGACATGGTGAGGCCCTCTAGGGAAAGACCAGTTGACCAAGTGGCATAAAACAAAGATCTTGTTGAGGTAGTGAGAGGCTGCTGGTATCCAGGAACCAAAGAGAGGGTGATGAAAGCCAAGGAGGTGGGCAGTGGATCAAGGGCAGTATTCCCACTGTGGAGGAGGGGCAAGAGGCTGCAGAGGAGATAGTGGTGAGGGCCTGGGACTGGGGCACAGGGCATCTGTTAAACGTCTGTTACCCAGGGTAACCCCCCTTGGGTTAGGGTGAAGACAGGAGAAGAGAGGTGCCCTGGGTGAGGGAGGGTGAGAGTGAGGTGGTGATTTGGGGAACCACAAGAGTGGGCCTATTACTAATTACTTGGTGAGGGCCCAAGGCACTCGGACAAGGGTGGGAGCAGGGCAAGGTGCCATGGGGGGAGCTGGAGAGGGACCAGGGCAAGTGGACTCCAGCACCTGTGGCCTGGAGAGTGGAGGGATCCAGAGGGTTAGGTTTAGGATGCAGAAGTGGGGAGGGGCCGTGTTGGGGGAAAGGATCACCTTGGACGAGGGCCAAGAGCAGGTGCCTGCACAGGGGCGGAGGTAGGAGGATGGGTGTCAAGTGGGGGACTGGTCCTCCCCTCAGGGGCTGGGCACTTTGCTCAAGGCCCAGGGATCATTGGCAGGAGAGCTCCTCCTGCTGATGAAAATAGGGTAGTGAGGGTGGAGGGAAGTGCCCCTGAGCAAAAGTCTTCTGGGTGGGGGGCGGAAAAGAAAGGCTAGTGAAAGCTGAAGGGAGGTAGGAGCCTTGCAGGTGACTGATTCTCGCAGGAGAAGACCCATGAGGGGAGGGGAAGGACCTGTGGTGGGAAAGGGGATACGGGGGTGGGGACGCCCTAGGAAGGGATCAGAGAACTGTAGAGAGGAGGGGGCAGCAGGGAGGGGAGGGCAAATCCCGAAGGGGCACAGGAGATGGCAGGGGAAGAGGTGCGAAAACAGTTGTGGAACACCAACACAGCAGAAAATTTGAGTTCACGTTAGTGGGGAGGTGGGATGTGAAGAGGGAAGTGGGGAGTGGAGACCACAGAAATCGCAGGAAGAATCCTTTGGCCACAAAGCCACCAGACTTTAATTTCTGTCTGTGAAAATAATCAATAAACAGTCTGTAGTAATAAAAATAGAATGGAGTTTTATTTGAGCCAAACTGACTAACCTGTAAACCAGCTACTCAGATAACTCTGAGAAGCTGGTCCAGGGATTCAGAGTTTTCAGCACAGCTGGGTATTTTTTGTTGCTGTTGGTTTATTTTGTTGTTTTTGTTTTGGGTTTTTGTTTATTTTTTGGTGTTTTTTAGGCACACCAAAATCTTAGTTCCCAGATGAGAGACTGAACCCGGGGCCAACAGCAGTGAAAGTGCTGAGTCCTAACCCCTCCACCAGCAGGGAATTCCCTTTCACCACAGTTGTATATCTTGTCAGCGCAAAGAACATTCAACAAGTCAGGGATAGATTTCTCCAAGGTTTAAAAAACAAACCCAAATAGACCGCACGTGCGGCACGTGCAGCATGGCCTTGACACTAGGAGGTGAGTCTTATCATGAAAGGAGGACCAGGGTCTGCGGCCCAGAAGAGGGGCATTCAGTTTTTAGGAAGTGTGGATCAGGGCCCTTGTGTCCTTCCCAGAGCTCCTGGTCGCTAGAAAAAGACCTTTAACTCCAAGGACTGAGGCCCCCTGAGCACAGTCGGCCTGGAAACTCCTTGACTCCGAGACCAGAAATGAGAAGAGGGCAGAACTGGGAACAGGAGGAGAGGACAGCACTCAGGGGCCTCGGAGGGCGCTGCACGACTGCTGGGAAGTGGTCACCTGAGCCTCGGCCCTCCAGGAGCCCTTGCAGGCCTCTGACAGGAGCAACGCGGGAGGTGGGGGGCAGCCTTCCACCCAGGGGGTCAGAGGACGGAGGTGTGTGAAGAGGAGGAAGGCGGGCAGGGCAGGTGCAGCAGGGAGAGCAGCGGCTGGGAACTGGAAAGAGACAGAAAAGCGGGATGTGCTGTGGTGGCAACAGGTGGTCGCAGCAGGCCGCGTGTAGACCTCGGCCGCTTCTCGACCTTACCTTGCCCCCCACGCTCCCCATCCTCGCGCTCCCCCCACCCCCTCCCCAGGCCCCACATGTGAGATGCACCGCATGTGAGATGGTCCCCACGACACGCACCGAATCCCACCCACACCCCTGAAACCGCCCCAGGCTCCCAGCTGAGGACCTCAGTGAACCCCACTCACCAGCGCGGTAGCCGGGGGTGTAAATAGGCAGCTCGGGCTAGAAACGGCGGGACGATGAGCCGCCCCGGCGGCCGCGCGGAGTCTAACCGCTAGAGGGCGCTGCTTCTCGCCGGGAGATGCCGCCTCCTGGCGTGTGGTCAAGAGTATCTCTGAGCGCTCTGCTCAGTTCCTCTGAAACTCGCTTCTCCTTCCTGCACCTTCCTCTTTCTAGCTTGTTCTATTCTTTTTCGCTTTTTACGCTCACCTTCAACCGTTGGAGGGTTTTAGCTGTGCTGGCCCAGGACCTGGGCATTTTTACCTTTTCTGTGGCAGCTTCTCAGGGGCCTGTCTGGGGCTGTGATGGGAGGCCCTGATGCGGTGATGGAGGCCATAACCCCGCCTTCTCCCTCTGGCTTCGTGGGACTGGGGCGGTTAGGGGAACACCCCAGCTAAGACAGACACGTGCTTGAATTTAACACACACGGTTGAGTTCCTGTGTTTCCGCGCCGGGCTTCTTAAAAGACAATAGTGTATCTCTTCAGACGGAATTTCATCCAGGAAAAAAAGTGTCCTGGAAGTACTAATGTTCCAGGAATTACTCTCAGGGCCTGGACTAGACAGATGTTTCTTTTGTTTTAATGATATTTTACACCACCTGAACTCATTAGGAAACCCACTGAGGTGAGAAATGTCTCATTAAAAACAATCCAGGTAACTTTTCCAGTAACCACCTACATTAGCCCACTAGCTCCCCTCCTTGCTGAAGGCCGTCTCTGGATTATCTTCTAAATCCATCAGTTCCACACTCTCTGGTGACCCTTTATGTTTCTCAGCTCTTCACAAGCAAACTAGACCAGAACACTGCTGAGTCTTCAGCCACAAGCATTGGCTTGGATTAGACTCAAAGCACTTCCTCTTCAAAGGGAAGCACTTCCTCTTCAAAGGGCAGCACTTTGAAAACTAGGAATCTATCACGTTAGTCATGATGGAAAGAGATTTCTGGAGTTTCAAGTACCAAGTTTACCAGAGAGGGAAAAAAAGGTTGATTCCCACTTTCGATAACCTGCTATAGTACCTGAGATGCTTTCACTGGGATAAGTTGGTTGAAGGTTGAGTGGGACATCTCTATTTTTGCAATAATTTTTGGTGAGTTTAGGATTATTTCAAAACGAAAAGGAGAGAATCAGGGAGAGGAAGCAGAGGGAAGAGAAAGGAGGTGGCGGGGAAGAGAAAAAAGAGGAGGAAGAGGAGGGACATTAAAAATGCCCTCCATGAAAAATTGAGGACATTTCAGGGAAAGGGGCTGTCTTTATTCCTGAGGTTTTGGCCCCAACTCTATTGTGACTTCCCACCTGAGTGAGTGAACTGGATCAGTGACCATGCCTGATCACAGTGACTTTTTCCTAGACAAGAGGCTGGGCTGTGTGGAAGCCTACCTCACCATGCTCTGTCATGTCCCATAAGTCCTTCCCTCTTAGGCCTCCACAAGAGGGGCACTGAGTCATCAGGAAGACTGTGGAGCTTATTTTTAAATCCACAGTCTTAGCGCTTAACGTATATTATTTCCCACATGTATTTTTGTTTATTTGACTGTTTTTTAAAACTTTTACCATACTTGTACATGTATATATTTTTAAAGGGACTTCCTTGGTGGTCCAGTGGCTAAGACTCTGCTCTCCCAAAGCAGGGGGCCCAGGTTCAATCCCTGCTCAGGGAACTAGATCCCACATGCCACAGCTGAGAGTTCTCATGCCACAACTAAAGATACCACAACTAAAGATACCACATAAAGACCTGGTGCAGCTACAAGACATAATGAAAAGCTGTGGTCCTTATACCACTTTCCAAATCCCTGATTCTCTTTTCTTAGATGCAGGCATTTCAATAATCAATTGGCTTTTATCTTCTTGTTTTAATAACAAATTATATCACGGGAGGAGAAATTGGGAGGTTGGGATTAACATATACACACCACTGTATATAAAATAGATAACTAATAAGGACCTACTATATAGCATAGGGAATTCTACTCAATACTCTGTATGGCCTAAATGGGAAAAGGCTCTAAAAAGAGTGGATATAAGTTTATGTATAACTGATTCACTTTCCTGTACACTTGAAACTAATTGTTGTTCAGTTGTTAAGTCATGACTGACTCTTTGTGACCCCATGGACTGCAGCACACCAGGCTTTCCTGTCCTTCACTATCTCCCAGAGCTTGCTCAAACTCATGTCTATTGAGTCAGTGATGCCATCCAACCATCTCATCCTCTGTCTCCCCTTTCTCTTTCTGCCCTCAATCTTTCCCAGCATCAGGGTCTTTTCCCGTGAATTGGCTCTTTGCACCAGGTGGCCAAAGTATTGGAGCTTCAGCTTCAGCACCAGTCCTTCCAATGGATATTCAGGGTTGATTTCCTTTAGGATGGACTGGTTTGATCTCCTTGCAGTCCAAGGGACTCTCAAGAGTCTTCTCCAGCACCACAATTCAAAAGCAGTAATACTTTGCATTCAGCCTTCTTTATGGTTCAACTCCCACATCCATACATAACTACCAAAAAAACCGTAGCTTTTACTATGGGGACCTTTGTCGGCAAAGTGATGCCTCTTCTTTTTAATACACTGTCTACGTTAGTCATAGCTTTTCTTGCAGGGAGCAATGTCTTTTAATTTCTTGGCTGCAGTCACCATCCACAGTGATTTTGGGGCCCAAGAAAATAAAATCTGTCACTGTTTCCACTTTTCCCTCTTCAGTTTGCCATAAACGGGTGGGACAAGATGCCATGATCTTAGTTTTGTCCATGTTGAGTTTTAAGCCAGGTTTTTCACTCTCCTCTTTCTCCTTCATCAAGAGGCTCTTTAGTTCCCCCTCACTTTTTGCCATTAGGGTGGTATTATCTTCATATCTGAGATTGTTGATATTTGTCTTGGCAACTTTGATTCTACCTTTTGATTCATTGAGCCCGGCATTTAGCGTGATATACTCTGCATAGAGGGCTTCGCTGGTAGCTCAGCTGATTGAGATCCTCTTGCAATGCAGGAGACCCTGGTTTCATTCTTGAGTGGGGAAGATCCCCTGGAGAAGGGATAGGCTATCCGCTCCAGTATTCTTGGGCTTCCCTGGTGGCTCAGATGGTAAAGAATCTGCCTGCAATGCAGGAGACCTGGGTTTGATTCCTACGTTGGGAAGATCCCCTGGAGGAGAGCATGGCAACGAACTCCAGTATTCTTGTCTGGAGAATCCCCATGGACAGAGGAGCCTGATGGGCTGCAGTCCATGGGGTTGCAAAGAGTCGGACACAACTGAGCAACTCAACACAGCACAGCACTCTGCATAGAAGTTAAATAAGCAGCATGACAGTATACAGCCTTTACATACTCCTTTCCCAATTTGGAGCCAATCCATTGTTCCATGTCCAGTTCTAACTGTTGCTTCTTCACCTACATACAGGTTTCTCAGGTTATAGGTAAGGTGGTCCGGAATTCCCATCTTTTTAAGAAATTTCCACACTATGTTGTGAGCTACACAGTCAAAGGCTTTTGCATAGTCAATGACGTAGAAGTGGAGGTTTTCTGGAATTCTCTTGATCCAACGGATGTTGGCAATTTGATCTCTGGTTCCTCTGCCTTTTCTAAATCCAGATTGTACATTTGGAAGTTCTTGATTCACATAATGCTGAAGCCTAGCTTGAAGGATTTTGAGCATAATCTTACCATCATTCGAGATGAGCTCAACTGTATGGTAGTTTGGACACTATTTTGCATTGCCCTTCTTTGGGATTGGAATGAAAACTGACCTTTTCCAGTCCTGTGGCCACTGCTGAGTTTTCCAAAATTGCTGGCATATTGAGTGCAACAGTTTAACAGCATCATCTTTTAGGATTTTTAAATGGCTCAGCTGGAATTCTCAGTCCTTGGGGTTGCAAAAAATCATACAGGACTGAGTGACTTCACTTTCACTTTTCACTTTGAGCTGGAATTCCATCACCTCCACTAGCTTTGTTCGTAGTAATGCTTCCTAAGCAACTAATACAGCGTTGTGAATCAACTATACTCCAGTTTAAAAAAGAAAAGTTGTGGAAGGGAGGAGCCAAGATGGCGGAGGAGTAGGACGGGGAGAACACTTTCTCCCCCACAAATTCATCAAAAGAGCATTTAAACATCGAGTAAATTCCACAAAAGAACTTCTGAATGCCGGCAGAGGACATCAGGCACCCAGAAAAGCAATCCAACTCTTCAAAAGGAGGTAGGAAAAAATATAAAAGACAAAAAAAGAGACAAAAGAGGGAGGGACGGAGTTCCGTCCCGGGAAGGGAGTCTTAAAAAGAGAGAAGTTTCCAAACACCAGGAAACCTTCTCACTGCCGAATCTGTGCCGAGCTTTGGAAGCACAGAGGGCAACATAACAGGGAGAAAAAATAAATAAACAATTAAAACTCGAAGATTGCGAGTCCTACGGTAACTCCCCCAGCGGAGAAGCAGCGCAGACGCCTGCATGCGCCATTAGCAAGCGGGGGCTGGGCAGGGAGGCGCAGCGCGGGCTGCATCGCTTAGAGTAAGAATCTGGCCTGAATACCCTGAGCACTATCTGAGCGAAATAATTTGGGCTAGCAAACCAGACTGTGGGATATCTACCACGCGAAAAGCCAGCCCCAGCCTAAGACACCGCCAGGCCCGCGCACGGAACAAAGAACTGAACAGAGATAGCCGGCTGCAGACCTTCCCCCTCCGGTGACAGGCAGCCAGAGCCGGAAGGGGGCAATCGCAGCCCCAGAGAGACATTATCTACAAAACTGTAAGCAGGCTTCTTTGCTAACTAAAACTTCTTGGGGGTCTGGACGGTTAACATCTGCCTGAGAAGGTGCGCCGGTTTTACACCCAGATAACAGAGTGGCGAGGAGGCGATAAGTCGCAGCATTGGTGCTCGCCAAACACCTCATCACTTGAGCTGCTCGGACCTGGAAAGAGCACAAAACTCAGGCCCAACTGAGTCTGCGCCTCTGAGGACTACCCGAGTGCCTGAACCTGAGCGGCTTGGACCTGGGAGGTACATGCAGCCCAGGGCCAGCCTCGGATTGTTCCCGGCGGAACAACCTAGAGCCCGAGCAGTGTGGGCAGGGAGGCTACACGCGCCGTGAGCGGGGGCAGACCCAGTGTGGCTGAGGCACTGCGAGCACACGCCAGTGTCATTTGTTTGCAGCATCCCTCCCTCCCTCCCCACAGCGCGACTGAACAAAGAGAAGAAACACAGCTCCACCCATCAGAACACCGACACAAGCTTCCCTAACCAGGAAACCTTGACAAGCCACCTGTACAAACCCACACACAGCGAGGAAAAGCCACAATAAAGAGAACTCCACAAACTGCCAGAATACAGAAAGGACACCCCAAACTCAGCAATTTAAACAAGATGAAGAGACAGAGGAATAGCCAGCAGATAAAGGAACAGGATAAATGCCCACCAAACCAAACAAAAGAGGAAGAGATAGGGAATCTACCTGATAAAGAATTCCGAATAATGATAGTGAAATTGATCCAAAATCTTGAAATTAAAATGGAATCACAGATAAATAGCTTGGAGACAAGGATTGAGAAGATGCAAGAAAGGTTTAACAAGGACCTAGAAGAAATAAAAAAGAGTCAATATATAATGAATAATGCAATAAATGAAATTAAAAACACTCTGGAGGCAACAAATAGTAGAATAACAGAGGCAGAAGATAGGATTAGTGAATTAGAAGATAGAATGGTAGAAATAAATGAATCAGAGAGAATAAAAGAAAAACGAATTAAAAGAAATGAAGACAATCTCAGAGACCTCCAGGACAATATTAAACGCTACAACATTCGAATCATAGGGGCTCCAGAAGAAGAAGACAAAAAGAAAGACCATGAGAAAATACTTGAGGAGATAATAGTTGAAAACTTCCCTAAACTGGGGAAGGAAATAATCACCCAAGTCCAAGAAACCCAGAGAATCCCAAACAGGATAAACCCAAGGCGAAACACCCCAAGACACATATTAATCAAATTAACAAAGATCAAACACAAAGAACAAATATTAAAAGCAGCAAGGGAAAAACAACAAATAACACACAAGGGAATTCCCATAAGGATAACAGCTGATCTTTCAATAGAAACTCTTCAAGCCAGGAGGGAATGGCAAGACATACTTAAAATGATGAAAGAAAATAACCTACAGCCCAGATTATTGTACCCAGTAAGGATTTCATTCAAGTATGAAGGAGAAATCAAAAGCTTCTCAGACAAGCAAAAGCTGAGAGAATTCTGCACCACCAAACCAGCTCTCCAACAAATACTAAAGGATATTCTCTAGACAGGAAACACAAAAATGGTGTATAAATTCGAACCCCAAACAATAAAGTAAGTGGCAACGGGATCATACTTATCAGTAATTACCTTAAATGTAAATGGGTTGAATGCCCCAACCAAAAGACAAAGACTGGCTGAATGGATACAAAAACAAGACCCCTACATATGTTGTCTACAGGAGACCCACCTCAAAACAGGGGACACATACAGACTGAAAGTGAAGGGCTGGAAAAAGATTTTCCATGCAAATAGGGACCAAAAGAAAGCAGGAGTAGCAATACTCATATCAGATAAAATAGACTTTAAAACAAAGGCTGTGAAAAGAGACAAAGAAGGTCACTACATAATGATCAAAGGATCAATCCAAGAAGAAGATATAACAATTATAAATATATATGCACCCAACACAGGAGCACCGCAGTATGTAAGACAAATGCTAACAAGTATGAAAGGAGAAATTAACAATAACACAATAATAGTGGGAGACTTTAATACCCCACTCACACCTATGGATAGATCAACTAAACAGAAAATTAACAAGGAAATACAAACTTTAAATGATACAATAGACCAGTTAGACCTAATTGATATCTATAGGACATTTCATCCCAAAACAATGAATTTCACCTTTTTCTCAAGCGCACATGGAACCTTCTCCAGGATAGATCACATCCTGGGCCATAAAGCTAGCCTTGGTAAATTCAAAAAAATAGAAATCATTCCAAGCATCTTTTCTGACCACAATGCAGTAAGATTAGATCTCAATTACAGGAGAAAAACTATTAAAAATTCCAACATATGGAGGCTGAACAACACGCTGCTGAATAACCAACAAATCACAGAAGAAATCAAAAAAGAAATCAAAATTTGCATAGAAACGAATGAAAATGAAAACACAACAACCCAAAACCTGTGGGACACAGTAAAAGCAGTCCTAAGGGGAAAGTTCATAGCAATACAGGCACACCTCAAGAAACAAGAAAAAAGTCAAATAAATAACCTAACTCTACACCTAAGGCAACTAGAAAAGGAAGAAATGAAGAACCCCAGGGTTAGTAGAAGGAAAGAAATCTTAAAAATTAGAGCAGAAATAAATGCAAAAGAAACAAAAGAGACCATAGCAAAAATCAACAAAGCCAAAAGCTGGTTCTTTGAAAGGATAAATAAAATTGACAAACCATTAGCCAGACTCATCAAGAAACAAAGGGAGAAAAATCAAATCAATAAAATTAGAAACGAAAATGGAGAGATCACAACAGACAACACAGAAATACAAAGGATCATAAGAGACTATTATCAACAATTATATGCCAATAAAATGGACAACGAGGAAGAAATGGACAAATTCTTAGAAAAGTACAACTTTCCAAAACTCGACCAGGAAGAAATAGAAAACCTTAACAGACCCATCACAAGCACGGAAATTGAAACTGTAATCAAAAATCTTCCAGCAAACAAAAGCCCCGGTCCAGACGGCTTCACAGCTGAATTCTATCAAAAAATTTAGAGAAGAGCTAACACCTATCCTGCTCAAACTCTTCCAGAAAATTGCAGAGGAAGGTAAACTTCCAAACTCATTCTATGAGGCCACCATCACCCTAATACCAAAACCTGACAAAGATCCCACAAAAAAAGAAAACTACAGGCCAATATCACTGATGAACATAGATGCAAAAATCCTAAACAAAATTCTAGCAATCAGAATCCAACAACACATTAAAAAGATCATACACCATGACCAAGTGGGCTTTATCCCAGGGATGCAAGGATTCTTCAATATCCGCAAATCAATCAATGTAATACACCACATTAACAAATTGAAAAGCAAAAACCATATGATTATCTCAATAGATGCAGAGAAAGCCTTTGACAAAATTCAACACCCATTTATGATAAAAACTCTCCAGAAAGCAGGAATAGAAGGAACATACCTCAACATAATAAAAGCTATATATGACAAACCCACAGCAAACATTATCCTCAATGGTGAAAAATTGAAAGCATTTCCTCTAAAGTCAGGAACAAGACAAGGGTGCCCACTTTCACCATTACTATTCAACATAGTTTTGGAAGTTTTGGCCACAGCAATCAGAGCAGAAAAAGAAATAAAAGGAATCCAAATTGGAAAAGAAGAAGTAAAACTCTCACTATTTGCAGATGACATGATCCTCTACATAGAAAACCCTAAAGACTCCACCAGAAAATTACTAGAACTAATCAATGATTATAGTAAAGTTGCAGGATATAAAATCAACACACAGAAATCCCTTGCATTCCTATACACTAATAATGAGAAAACAGAAAGAGAAATTAAGGAAACAATTCCATTCACCATTGCAACGAACAGAATAAAATACTTAGGAATATATCTACCTAAAGACACTAAAGACCTATATATAGAAAACTATAAAACACTGGTGAAAGAAATCAAAGAGGACACTAATAGATGGAGAAATATACCATGTTCATGGATTGGAAAAATCAATATAGTGAAAATGAGTATACTACCCAAAGCAATTTATAGATTCAATGCAATCCCTATCAAGCTACCAACAGTATTCTTCACAGAGCTAGAACAAATAATTTCACAATTTGTATGGAAATACAAAAAACCTCGAATAGCCAAAGTGATCTTGAGAAAGAAAAATGGAACTGGAGGAATCAACCTACCTGACTTCAGGCTCTACTACAAAGCCACAGTTATCAAGACAGTATGGTACTGGCACAAAGACAGAAATATAGATCAATGGAACAAAATAGAAAGCCCAGAGATAAATCCACACACATATGGACACCTTATCTTTAACAAAGGAGGCAAGAATATACAATGGATTAAAGACAATCTCTTTAACAAGTGGTGCTGGGAAATCTGGTCAACCACTTGTAAAAGAATGAAACTAGAACACTTTCTAACACCATATACAAAAATAAACTCAAAATGGATTAAAGATCTCAACGTAAGACCAGAAACTATAAAACTCCTAGAGGAGAACTTAGGCAAAACACTCTCTGACATACATCACAGCAGGATCCTCTATGACCCACCTCCCAGAATATTGGAAATAAAAGCAAAAATAAACAAATGGGACCTAATTAAACTTAAAAGCTTCTGCACATCAAAGGAAACTATTAGCAAGGTGAAAAGACAGCCTTCAGAATGGGAGAAAATAATAGCAAATGAAGCAACCGACAAACAACTAATCTCAAAAATATACAAGCAACTCCTACAGCTCAACTCCAGAAAAATAAATGACCCAATCAAAAAATGGGCCAAAGATCTAAATAGACATTTCTCCAAAGAAGACATACAGATGGCTAACAAACACATGAAAAGATGCTCAACATCACTCATTATCAGAGAAATGCAAATCAAAACCACTATAAGGTACCATTTCACACCAGTCAGAATGGCTGCGATCCAAAAGTCTACAAATAATAAATGCTGGAGAGGGTGTGGAGAAAAGGGAACCCTCTTACACTGTTGGTGGGAATGCAAACTAGTACAGCCACTATGGAGAACAGTGTGGAGATTCCTTAAAAAACTGGAAATAGAACTGCCTTATGATCCAGCAATCCCACTGCTGGGCATACACACTGAGGAAACCAGAAGGGAAAGAGACACGTGTACCCCAATGTTCATCGCAGCACTGTTTATAATAGCCAGGACATGGAAGCAACCTAGATGTCCATCAGCAATGAATGGATAAGAAAGCAGTGGTACATATACACAATGGAATATTACTCAGCCATTAAAAAGAATACATTTGAATCAGTTCTAATGAGGTGGATGAAACTGGAGCCTATTATACAGAGTGAAGTAAGCCAGAAGGAAAAACACCAATACAGTATACTAACGCATATATATGGAATTTAGAAAGATGGTAACGATAACCCTGTGTACGAGACAGCAAAAGAGACACTGATGTATAGAACAGTCTTATGGACTCTGTGGGAGAGGGAGAGTGTGGGAAGATTTGGGAGAATGGCATTGAAACATGTAAAATATCATGTATGAAACGAGATGCCAGTCCAGGTTCAATGCACGATACTGGATGCTTGGGGCTGGTGCACTGGGACGACCCAGAGGGATGGTATGGGGAGGGAGGAGGGAGGAGGGTAAATTTAAAATTTAAGAATTGAGAAAAAAAAGAAAAAGAAAAAAAAAAAGAAATTATAATGTGATTCTAAGCCTTGTGAAAAAATAAATGAAAACTTGTTTTAATCTTCCAAAAAAAAGAAAAGTTGTATCAGTCAAGGTTGAGTGAAGGAACTAGAGGTTACTCTAGGTGTGTTAAATAGGAAGGGGTTTTACAAAGGCTGTTAGGAGCTTTTGAAATCTCTGCTGCTGCTAAGTCACTTCAGTCGTGTTCGACTCTGTGCTACCCCATAGACGGCAGCCCACCAGGCTCCCCCATCCCTGGGATTCTCCAGGCAAGAACACTGGAGTGGGTTGCCATTTCCTTCTCCAATGCATGAAAGTGAAAAGTGAAAGTGAAGTAGCTCAGTCGTTTCCGACTCTTCGCAACCCCATGGACTGCAACCTTCGAGGCTCCTCCATCCATGGGATTTTCCAGGCAAGAGTACTGAAGTGGGGTGCCGTTGCCTTCTCCATTTGAAATCTCTAGAAGGACTGAGTGAGCAGATTTCCAGCTAAGCCTGATGAAACTATTACCAGAACAATGTAGATATATTAGATGTTCCTCTGAAGCTTGTCTATAAATTTATCAGTAATTTGTTACCAAATTCTCCTTCAACAGTGTAATTTTCCTCTCCATTTAAATGCATGCTAATCAATCAGTTTCATCTTTTTCTTGGGCATAGCTTTCTGTAGCTAGTAAAAGAATTCTTTTTATTCCTGAGGTTTTGGCCCCAAACTCCTGTTTCAATGTGGACCTGTTGACCCCTGCTTAACATCTGAAAGTGACAAATTATTTCAGATTAGACATTTAAGTATATAAAACAATACTGCTTAACATCTGAAGGTGACAGGAAAACTCTGGAACTTTCTTGACCCAGGACAGAAAAGAAAGGACTGTTGGTTGCTAAGGACACTGTTTCCACTGCATTTTGACTGTCATTATGTGTAGTTTGAAGGATTGTGCTATGGAGAAAAATGTAGTTTTCCTTGATATAACAGTGATCTAAACTAAGGCTGAGCGAAATTACACTCTATTAAGCAGTGGAACTAGATTAGAACCCAGGTTTTCTGGCTGTTTCTTCTCTGGTGTCTATTTTCACTCCATAACTTACCTACACTCAAAAAATGACCGACTCATTTGTGGCAAAAATCATTAGAAATCCTACCCTAGAACAAAAACCCCTGCAGAAGTGGGACACCCGTCACTACTGTAGCCTCAGTGCTGAAGTCAATCCCTGTCCCAGAGCAGGTGCTTAATAACTGTGTATAGATGATTGAATAGGTGAACGAATGAGTGGTGTGGCTGTTTACAAGTGGGAAAGCACAACTCCTGAAATGTTAAGGAACTCGCTGAAAGCCAGTTATATTTTATAAATTATAAGACGTGTGTGAACATATGCTGTGCTCAGTGCCCAGCAAGTGCAAGACAAGGAGGGAGCTGGGGTGCGACCCTGTGAGATGCCAGCCCGCCTCCCCTGAGAGACCACAAAGGTGATGCATTTCCAGGAGAGGCTCCCCTCTCAGAGGATCACTACCAGCCACTGCCACTAGAGGGCGCATCGAGACATTTCATCAGGAAGATACAGGCAGCCCAGGAGCCTCTTTTTGTTCAGGCCTTTTGTTATCATTGGGAGTTTCATTGAAGTTTTTTACCATCCTTGCAGTCCTTCTCCCCCGGCCCCCCGCACCCCCTACCTCCGCCTCTCATTATCTCTTTTCCTATGCTGACTGTATTTTCAAGTTAAATCTTCAATTTAACAATTTTACCACATCGAAATTTCCCTTATGCCAGTTTTTATCATCCTGACATTTATGTATTTGACTTTACTAGTGAGTTCTACTTTTTAAATACTTGCAGGTCTGTGATCCAGTTTCCAACCCTGCATTGTACCTCAGTGCCATTCACAAATCGGGTATCAACTGCAGGCAGCTAAACACAAGCAGTGAATACTAATCAGAACAAGGAAGAATGGATCTGTTATGGTCTCAGCGTGAGAGAAAATGCCTCTGCTCAAGCGTGCGTCCAAGCTCCCCTTGCTTGCTGCCCTTACGGTTACATGACTGATAGTAAATGTCACTGCTGAAGGCTCCATGACTTTTTTAAGGTTCCCAAAGAAGGTGTAGAACATTAAGAAATTTAACAACTTTTGCATCTACCTGATAGCAATGTCCACAAGCTCCCCCCAGGCACCTTGAAGGCAAAAGCTGTTTATATGGCTCTCCACTGTGTCCTCGGAGCCACACAGAGTAACTGGCATATGTGTCCTTAGTCAAGATCCGATGGATGGTTAAATGAATCACCACACGCCATCTCTCTCATGGGTAGAGCATAGGCACTGAAAAACTCTCCTGGGTGGAGAAAGTCATAGTTCCTTGAATCTGCCCTGATTCAGGGCTGCTGCCTTGAAAACTCTTGGGGTGGGGTCCTGAACCAAAAATGGAGCAACTCTACTTGTGTCCAGGCTTCAAATTCTTTCGAGGGTGGAACCTGAGATGCTACAACTATTTTACAAAGCAGAATGCACCTGTCAAGGTAAATAAATGCCCTCAATGTCAAAACTGATGATACATTTCCTATTGTTCATTGCTCACATGGAGATGGGTTTATTTGTATCTGTGTGTCCCAAATTCATTTTCAGGCTGGGGTCTCCCCAAGAATGGGGAAGGTGTCCAGTTTGTCTTGCTTGGCTCAGAATTCAAAATGGGTTAAACGCTAGGTCTGAGGACCTGTCACTGCAAGCCTAAGAAGAAGAGGCTGAAGGAGAAAGGTTTACTGAGGAGGGTGCTGAAGTTCACTTGAGATTCAGCTCTAATGAGGAAAACAGTGAATGAAGACCTGAGTTTTACTCCACCTCTTTCCATCCAACTCTACCACTCACAATTCACGTGTTGTTGTTTAGCCACTGAGTTATGTCCACCTGTTTGCGACCCCCTGGACTATCGTCCGCCAGGCTCCTCTCCTTTGTCCATGGAGTTGTCCCAGGCAAGAATACTGGAGCAGGTTGCCATTTCCTTCTCCAAGAAATCTTCCTGACCTGGGGATGGAACCCAAGTCTCTTGTATCTCCTGTACTGGCAGGTGGATTCTTTACCACTGAGCCACCATTTGGAGACAAATTTATTTAACTCCTCTGAGCCTCAGTCTTTGAATTTCAAAAAGGGGGATGCTTTTCCTACCTCACAGAGCCGATGTAAGGATCAAAAGAGACCAAGTATGTGAAAGTGGCCCAGAGTGCCCATAGACATGTCATAAAGCTCAGGTCAATTACTTACATCCCTTGGGATGATTTCCTGGGTCTGCAGCAGCTGAGGGACCCACCCTAGGCTTTGGGCCCCATCCCCATACATACGTCTATTAAAGCACCTTATAAGGGAATTGTTGGTTTTCTTATCCTCAAAGGCAAGAACTATGTCATTCACTTCTGTTAGTCTGACATCCTTGTTCTCAAAAGAATCTACTGGACACTCATTAAAGGAATTTTAATTTCTTTGTATTTCTGAACAAGACCAAAACTGAAGAAATAGCACCAAAAGCAAGCATGTGTTCATTTGTTTATCCCAAAATATGTTTATTTCATCAACTCTAAAAAGACACTGAGTTAAGATACACTATTACTCATGTTCCACTAAGAAAGAAAAAACGCTGCCAACTGAAGTAGGACATACCGCCAGTGGTAAGACATGTCTCCTACTTCTTTATTTATTTGCACCTCCTTTCCAGTGTTCTATTTTAATGTCAAACTGAAATTTCAATTTAAAATGATTTGTTTTATAATTTTGAGCGCACACACAGATAATAAACCCCCCAAAATGTAGTAAAGAATTAATATGGAAAAGACAATTAGCTAAGTGTTTACTGAAGTTGTTCCACAAGTGGGGAGGAGGGTGGTATATAGATTTTGTATTTTTAGATTCAGGCATTTGTTTATAACAATTGGAAAATTTTTGTTTGCTCAAGACAACCTTGATCTAATGATAATTTCATTTAATAGTTTTTAAAGGAAAACTGTTACCTTAATAGTTTGTTTAGAAGTAGAATAGGGTATTTTTTATTTCATCAAATTTTGGTGGAGATTTTTGGTACTTTTAGCTTCAGCAGTTATGTGTGGTTACAATTTAAAATCTTAAAGCTTCTGCTGTCTCCAATATCTTACTATTTGTTGTAGGAACTTTCATTAATACTAGACAAAGGCAAATACAGCAGTTAAAGGAAAGGGCTTGAATTGAAACATTTTTTTGAATTGAAACTTTTAAGATGAGACTACTCTGTTTTTGGAACTGAGGTATAGTTGAGATACGATATTATATAAGTTTCAAGTGTACAACATAGTGATTCACAATTTTTAAAGGTTAAATCCTGTTTACAGTTATTATAACATATTGGCTATATTCCTGGTGTTGTATAATATATCCTTGTTATTTTATTTTATATATGGTAGTTTGTACCTTTTAATCACTTGCCCCTATCTTTCCTCCCCTCTCCCTTCTCCCTGCTGGTAACCACTGGTTTATTCTCTATATCTGTGAGCTTGTTTTTTTTGTTGTTGTTGTTGTTATTGTTATAGTCACTAATTTGTTTTATTTTTTAGACTCCACATATAAGTCATAGCATATGGTATTTGTCTTTCTCTGTCTGAAATTTCACTTCTTATATTGCAAGTCCATCCATGTTGTTGGAAAAGGCAAAACTTTATTCTTTTTTATGGTTGAGTAATATTCCATTGCATACATATACCACATTTTCTTTTTGCATCCGTCTGTTGATGGATACTTATGGTGCTTCCATATCTTGGCTATTGTAAATGGTGCTGCTATGGACATTGGGGTGCATATATCTTTTTGAATTAGTGTTTTGGGGTTTTTTTTCCAGATATATACCCAGGAGTGAAATTGCTGGGTCATATGACAGTTCTATTTTCAGTTTTTTGAGAAATTTCCATACTGTTTTCCACAAGAGGCTGCACTAATATACATTCCCACCTACACTGTACAAGGGTTCTGTTTTCTTCACATCCTTGCCAACATTGGTTATTTGGTTCTTTTTGATGACAACCATTTAGATTATGTTTAAAATTCTAATGTAATGGGGGAAAATGAAGAAAATGATTATTGAATGCCAACTCTTATTTCTTATATTTCTCTCAAGATCCCTATTCTCAAGGAACTAACATTCTAGTGGAAGGAGATATACAGTGAGCAATGGAAGGAGATATACAGTGAAAGTAAAACAGAGATTCAACTTGCGAACTTCTGTTGGGATGCTCCATAAAGGAAAAATGTATGGTGATGTATAGACTCTAGAGTTAGGGGTTTTAGATAAATCACAGAAAAGGTCATGACTAGATTAGAAAAATAACTATGTGTTATTAAGGTATCAAACAACACCTTCTGTAGGGAGAATGTTGAATCACTACTGCTGGACAACTTCACCAAACATTCTCGTTTGTAAAGACAGGAGACTGGGCTGGAATGTGCACTCACAGACATTTCTGTGAGTGGTGACACACCCAAACGGGCATAAATCCTGTTCAGGCACAATTCTTTAAGGGGTGTGCTTGCTCGATCTCCCTAGTCTGGGCAGCACAGTAACAGCATCTGGCAGTTGGGGTCACCTGGATTTTGTTCTTCTGCGTAACAATACCTAAAGAAAGACTCTCTTGAAATATTGGGCTTTATAAAGAAGGAAGGAGGATTAGCTGAGTGGGGCTGGACTCACACTGGATGAACTGTATGCAGTCACTACAGAGATGACACGCATAGATACGTGTAATAAATTATAGTGTCACAACAAGTATGAGTGTAATACGACGTGGAAGCCACTACCAAGCCTTGTAGGCCAGGGTCCCAGGAGTGGTCAGGGAGGGATTTCCCTGACTCTTTGAGTCTTCCTGTTTGTCCTTCGGGATGTTTCTGCAGCATCTTCACCTTGTCTTTTTCTACCTTCAGTATTATCCAGAGACCAGGTGGCCATGCATCTCTCTGTGGGCCTCCTTCCCAGCAGCACCTTGCAGAGGTGGTCACGTTCTAGAGATGGAGGCTAGATGGTAAGACGAGAGAGGTGGACTTGGCAAAGACCCTGTGCTTTTGGCAGAACTGCTGACCCAGAGGGACATGGGTGTCTTGGGGGTAATTGATATGGGCCAGTTGACTCTAAGAGTTTCCTTTACCCTGCGTATCCTTATGCCATTATCCTATGTAGTGATACAACCCCAGGATCTGTGGAAGCAGCAAAAAGAACGAAAATTGAATTTCCCTCGAGTCCACCTGGTAGTCAGTACATACTTGATGAGTGACTAGTTGGCTTCATCCTGTAGACGACTCTACATCCTTGAATGTGGTGCTCTTGAGAGAACAGAAAGCTGTATCCCTCACCTAGATGGACCGAGATGAACAGACAGAAAGGCATGGAGTGTTTGACCCATGCTGGGCCCTTAATAACTGTTTTGTTAAAATGACTGGATTTAGATACATGATCTAGACAGAAACAAGTATTTGCTTCATTTCTTTGATCAGACTTAATGAATATCTCTTATATTTGAGTTATGTGTATCTTCCTCAAATAGTTTTCACATCCAAACCTGGTAGATAGGTAAAGGTAATTTCCCTGAGGATATAACCATGGCCAGAATTAGGTGACACTCAAAGTGGACAGGCATTCTTCTGAGTGTCCCTAACATGCTTATTCTCAGGGCTGGCCACCTTCCTCATCTGGTGGTTCTGGGACTCTAGACTGGGAGGAGAGTGGAGGCCTGAGAACACACATTCACACTTCGAGGGCTCCTGTAGAGGCTGAGAGGAGTCTCATTTGCTGAAGAACCAACCGTAGGCACTGCTGGGATTCTCCTTATGGTGTACTCCAATCCATGACATGGGGATGATAAACAACTCTGGGGAGTGGATTTAACAGCTGCAGGAAATAATTTTTCTAGGGAGAAAGAAAGTGGTTTGTTTTTAGACTTTGTTCCTCTCTTAATCCTGGTGGTTGTGGTTTATAAAGACCTTCCCACTCATCTCTATGACTCCTTCCTATTTGTCACTTTCTTCAGATACTGGGACTTACTGCAAAAGATGAAGTTTCCAAAAACACTGAAGTCATGTGGCCAAAATAAACTATTTCGATCAGCGAATTTGGGGGAGGTATAGAAACACAGGTGATTCTTGTTTTCTAAACTTTTTGGGTTAAATATTTAAAAGTTAAGAAATCAGTAAGTTTAGGAATACAAACTTTCCTTCTATTTCCTGTACCCTGGGTCTTTGGAATCGTCTCTTGTTTTTAGTCTCTACAAGAGGTTAAGAGGTGCCTTGCTAGTGGTGACTCAGTGCCAGCACTCAGAGGCTGGTCTGGAGGGAGGAAAGGCTCCCCCAGCCTGGAGCGAGAGTATCTGACTTTTCATCGTGAACCACGTGATCAAAAGGCCACTTATTTGTGATTCCAATGAAGTCAAGAAGGGCCTCTATCTACTGATGAATATCGAACGTGATTCATGCATGTGTCAACTACATACGAAGGCTTTCATTCCTGTTTTCCTTTCATTCCTCAGCCATCTTTCAGAACACGCTAGTTTCACGGTGTGCTTTTGGTAGACTTAAACATGAACACCTCAACTGAATAAAGCGTTACGTTTGGCTTAATCACACAAACAGATCCTGTGCTATGAGTTTGCCTCTTGAGGCAGAGGTCCAATGCACACTGGCATCAATGACAAACAGGAATGAATGAGGTTTTAATGACCTGCGTGAGCTGGCTAATCATATAAGCCACCCCTGCTGAGATTCCAATGTGCATTTCATCCCTCAGTCAGGATGGCCCCAAAGGGCTGGGCCTTCTATGTCCAGCAGAGACCACAAGTTGAAGGCTTGGATTTTAGACCAAAGGTCAACAGGAAGTCTCAGGGCTGGCACAGAGTCCCTTTATCTCCTGTTTTAGAAACAAGGCCCCTCAGAGACAGAAAAACACCCAGAGCTCCCCTTGGAGCACTGACACCCATTGTCTCTCCAGGACAGATTAGCCCTGCTCATAAAAACCTACCCAATCTTGGTTTTTAAAAATCTGCAGAATTCCCCAGTGGGTAGCAGTTAATACAAAGTAACATAATTTCTGACATGAAGGATGTCTAAAATGCTTCCATTTTCTCCTCTTCTCTTATCCCTGCCCCACTTTCTCATCTTATAAAAATGTACAAAATTTTGCATCTGTACTTACTTAATAGTTCAAGCCTTACTCCAGCTCACATTATGTTTCAATATATTTGTGCTCCAATGGTCCTCTTTCTGTGCTCTTTTTCTCCCACCACACTTTCTTCCCCTTCCCTCCACTCTCCTTTTCCCTGTCCCTCACACCTTCCTTTCTCTCTCCGTTCTGCCCTCAGTTTTTATGCTTCTTGCTCCTTTTTCTATCTCTGTGTCTCTCTCTATCTTTGCAAAGATACATCTCTTCGCTCTCTGTAGGTTTCCTCACCTCTGACAGTTTTTTGTTTCAGCCCGCCTTGCCCACGTCATCCTCCTCAGATGCTTTCATTCCCATAATGTCCTTCACATTTCAGGGCCAAATACTTACCACTAGGAAGCCAAATCCAACAAAGAGTGCAACAGTGACAGTGGTAGCAGCCAGGGAAATGAGGATGATTTTGCTGGGCGTCAGGGGCCCCAGGGGTTTCGCTGCTGTTACTGAATCTGTTCCCTCCAGTTGAGTGTCTGGATGTTTAGTGGTGTAGTCCTCCGTGATCCCCGGGTCTGGAGTGGTGTAGTCCTCCATGGTCCCCGGGTCTGGAGTGATGTAGTCCTCCGTGATCCCCGGGTCTGGAGTGATGTAGTCCTCCGTGATCCCCGGGTCTGGTGTGGTGTAGTCCTCCGTGATCCCCGGGTCTGGAGTGGTGTAGTCCTCCATGGTCCCCAGGTCTGGAGTGATGTAGTCCTCCGTGATCCCCAGGACTGGAGTGGTGTAGTCCTCTGTGATCCCCAGGACTGGAGTGGTGTAGTCCTCCGTGATCCCCGGGTCTGGAGTGGTGTAGTCCTCCATGGTCCCTGGGTCTGGAGTGATGTAGTCCTCCGTGATCCCCGGGTCTGGAGTGATGTAGTCCTCCGTGATCCCCGGGTCTGGAGTGGTGTAGTCCTCCATGGTCCCTGGGTCTGGAGTGATGTAGTCCTCCGTGATCCCCAGGACTGGAGTGGTGTAGTCCTCTGTGATCCCCAGGACTGGAGTGGTGTAGTCCTCCATGGTCCCTGGGTCTGGAGTGATGTAGTCCTCCGTGATCCCCAGGACTGGAGTGGTGTAGTCCTCTGTGATCCCCAGGACTGGAGTGGTGTAGTCCTCCGTGATCCCCGGGTCTGGAGTGATGTAGTCCTCCGTGATCCCCGGGTCTGGAGTGGTGTAGTCCTCCATGGTCCCCGGGTCTGGAGTGATGTAGTCCTCCGTGATCCCCGGGTCTGGAGTGGTGTAGTCCTCCATGGTCCCTGGGTCTGGAGTGATGTAGTCCTCCGTGATCCCCAGGACTGGAGTGGTGTAGTCCTCCGTGATCCCCAGGTCTGGTGTGGTGTAGTCCTCCATGGTCCCCGGGTCTGGAGTGATGTAGTCCTCCGTGATCCCCGGGTCTGGAGTGGTGTAGTCCTCCATGGTCCCTGGGTCTGGAGTGATGTAGTCCTCCGTGATCCCCAGGACTGGAGTGGTGTAGTCCTCTGTGATCCCCAGGACTGGAGTGATGTAGTCCTCCGTGATCCCCGGGTCTGGAGTGGTGTAATCCTCCATGGTCCCTGGGTCTAGAGTGATGTAGTCCTCCATGATCCCCGGGTCTGGTGTGGTGTAGTCCTCTGTGATCCCCAGGTCTGGAGTGGTGTAGTCCTCCATGGTCCCTGGGTCTGGAGTGGTGTAGTCCTCCATGGTCCCCAGGTCTGGAGTGATGTAGTCCTCCGTGATCCCCAGGTCTGGTGTGGTGTAGTCCTCCATGGTCCCTGGATCTGGTGTGGTGTAGTCTTCCGTGATCCCTGGGTCTGGAGCGGTGTAGTCCTTCATGGTTTCTGGATCTGGTGTAGTGTAGTCCTCCATGGTCACTGGGTCTGGAGTGATGTAGTCCTCTGTCGTGTCTGGATCTGGTGTGGTATAGTCTTCTGTGATCCCTGGGTCTGGACTGGTGTAGTCCTCCGTGATCCCCAGGTCTGGTGTGGTATAGTCCTCCGTGGTCCCAAGGTCTGGTGTGATGTAGTCCTCCGTGATCCCCGGGTCTGGTGTGGTGTAGTCCTCTGTGGTCCCCAGGTCTGGTGTGATGTAGTCCTCCGTGATCCCCGGGTCTGGAGTGGTGTAGTCTTCCGTGATCCCTGGGTCTGGAGTGGTGTAGTCCTCCATGGTTTCTGGATCTGGTGTAGTGTAGTCCTCTGTGATCCCCAGGTCTGGAGTGGTGTAATCCTCCATGGTCCCTGGGTCTGGAGTGATGTAGTCTTCCGTGATCCCTGGGTCTGGTGTGGTGTAGTCCTCTGTGATCCCCAGGTCTGGAGTGGTGTAATCCTCCATGGTCCCTGGGTCTGGAGTGATGTAGTCTTCCGTGATCCCTGGGTCTGGTGTGGTGTAGTCCTCTGTGGTCCCCGGGTCTGGAGTGATGTAGTCCTCCGTGATCCCCGGGTCTGGAGTGGTGTAGTCCTCCGTGATTCCTGGGTCTGGAGTGGTATAGTCCTCCGTGGTCACTGGGTCTGGAGTGATGTAGTCCTCTGTCATGTCTGGGCCCTCAGTGACATGATTCTCAGTGGTCCCTGGGCCAAAAATGACAGAACTTTGGTGGTCCAGTGGTTGAGAATCTGCCTGCCAATACAGGGGACATAGGTTTGATCCCTGAAGATCCCATGTGCTGTGGGGCAGCTAAGCCCATGTGCCACAACCACTGAAACCCTGGCACTCTAGGGCCCATGCTGTGCACCAAGAGAAGCCATCGTACCACAACTAGAGCGTATCCCCCAGTCTCCACAACTAGAGAAAGCCCACACTCCGCAAAGAAGACCCAGGGCAGCCAAAAATTAAATTTAAAAATGATAGAGTTTTGTCTTGTCTTTGAGTCTCCAGGGCTGGTCTCTGGGTCTTTAGTGGAAACATTTTGGCTTGTTCCTACTCAAAAAAAAAAAAAAAAATTCTTCTAATGTGGATCATTGATGGTCCATCATCATCTGCTCTGTTTAATAGTCTCCACGGCTATCTCACCCTTACAAATAACACATCTCCCTATATAATGAGATTAGATTTATTTGAGTTAAAGATCATCTGATATTTTAGATTTAATTCTGATAAAACATGTTCCAACAGCATGCTCGACAATATGGCATATCCAGAGCTGAGTCATGTCCTTGGAGGATCTTCTCGTGCAACCTTTGATTCTGCCCTTTGTGGTTCTGGTCTCTTCCTAAATTTCACTTCTCCTATTGGTGTTTCAGCAATCTGGGTATTCTGACTCCAGGTTTGTATGTGTCTCCACTCATCCAGTTATGCCTGGGTCTCTAGTAAACAAGTGAGACAGGAACCATGATTCCTACTAGAGACAGAATTCTGGTCATGGTTTGGTATATGATTTAGAATGAAGCAGACCCTGGGTCACATCTGGGTCTGAAGTGGCAAGATTGAGGGCAGGTAATATTCAAGGTTGGAGAAGGAAATGGCAACCCACTCCAGTGTTCTTGCCTGGAGAATCCCAGGGACGGCGGAGCCTGGTGGGCTGCTGTCTCTGGGGTTGCACAGAGTCGGACACGACTGAAGTGACTTAGCAGTAGCAGCAATATTCAAGGTGGTTTGAGGTCGTGTGTGTGCGCTCAGTCGCTAAGTCATGTCTGACTCTGTGACCCTATAGACTGTAGCCTGCCAGGCTTCTCTGTCCAGAGAATTTCCCAAACAAGAATACTGGAGTGGATTGCCATTTCCTCCCCCAGGGGATCTTCCTGACCCACAGATAAAACCCGAGTCTCCTGTGTTTCCTGCATTGACAGGCAGATTCTTTACCATTGAGCCACCTGGGAAACCCCATTTTGAGGGTAGGAGGAGTTATAAGGGGCTGTGGATATGGTCTGGTTGGGGTTGACAGCAGCATTAATTTAGGTACAAGTAGATGGAAGAGATGAATCTTTCCACCTCCCACCACCCCCACCTGCAGGATATCAGAACTGGGAGATTATGCAGCCTACATGGCATACATTTTGGAGTTCTGGGTTCCTCTGCTCAAAACAATTCTCTCCTACCTCCTGCCAATTCCTCAAATTCCTCAAAAAGGGCTCAAATGTTTCATTTCTCAAGGCGAGTTGACATACAGAAACATAAAGTCTAAATAATAAAAAAATAGAGCATTTCCTTAAAAGAGGATGTGAGAAAGATAATGAGCAGACCCATTGGAACCTGCTCCTCTGACCAGGAACTGGGGGCAGGTAGCAGGGTCAGGAGCTCCCAAGGTCCTCCCACCTCTTCCACACCCTCCCTCCAGGAGGGCCCTACCTGAGTCCTAAGAGGTTCCTTCTCCAGGGGTCCCGACCCCCAGCTCTCCAGATCCTGGAGAACCTTTGCACTCTTCTCTCCTAAACAGTTCACTCACCCAATTCCAAACACCCGAAGAGAAGCAGCAGCAGGAGAAGGGAGAGAGGGGGGCCCTTTTCTTTTCTTCATCTCAAGAGAATCCACATAGGCTGGAACCCAGGATGCCTTTTCCTCCTCCCTTCTCTCTACGTTTTCTGTCTTCCTTCTCTGTAAGCGCACAGCGGGTGTGGGGTTTATATTTGCTGCTACCAAGGGAATCCAAGATGCCCGGGTCTTCCTTCCTTCTTTCAGGGAGGAACAGCCTGCTCTTTTACTGTCAATCAAAGGAATTTGATTGATGCAGAGGAGTGGCAGGGTGGAAGAGATCTGTCCTAAGTGCGAGGAGACCTTGGTGCTGCCCAGAGCCGAGTTGGGCAGTAACAGGGGATCAAGCTTGTCAGTGTGAGTGGCATCGCTTTCTGACGCAGGGCCCTAGACAGACACCATGAGTTGGTGCTCAGGGAGGGGCTTGGACTCCCTCTTCCACAGGTGGAGTGGTAAAGTTGGGGTGACCATGGAAGGTTAATGGCAGGCCTGCCTGAGGGATAGGGGATAGTGAGAAGGGAGCAGGACATCCAAGGATGTTCATAGAGCACTTGGTCCTTACCAAAAAGGAGGATCACTGATGAAGGGGGAGAAATACCCAATCTCTCTACCTAAGAACTGCCCTCATTTCTCAATCATTCATTCACAAGTCCTTTCCAATAGCTCATCTCCCACCGGCAGATGCATCTCCTTGCTCCTATAACTTGAATGCCCTCAGTCCACCAAGCTTTCCTCAGTAACTAGATGAAATTAGCTCACCTCCGAAAGTTCCAGTTGTCTTTTAATGAGAATGGCCATACTGCTTCCTTTTCTGACTCCCACCCTGCCTTGTTCAGTGTTGTCCAAAAAACTATAGCTGCCCGTCCTCATTCAGAGGCAGGAAGTTTCCTGACATTTGTGGGGCCTATCTCTTTCCCAGTGTCCTCTTACGTGGAAGAGGAACTGGGGAATTACAGGAGGGCTGTAGATTCCTCAGATTCCTCAAAAAGGGCTCAAATGTTTCATTTCAGAGGGCAGCTGATTCCCTGAAAGTCAATTTAATGAATGGTCGGTTTACCAAATTTAATTGATTACTTCAACTACTGATTTTATTTGAATGAATTAAATATTTTCAAAGAGAATACTATTTAGATGAATTAAGAAAGTATTCCTATATGTTAACTATAACTAATGAATATATTTTAAAGGACTATCATAAGGAGTCAATTCAGTTTAGTTGCTCAGTTGTGTCCAACTCTTTGCAACCCCATGGACTGCAACACGCCAGGCTTCCCTGTCCATCACCAACTCCCAGAGTTTGTACCTCTTGACTTATTTTTTAAGTCAAGAGGTACTATTTGCATTTAGTAAGACCCACCTTTTTTCATGTATAGATCTGTGAGGCTTTGTGCTTTATTTAAATTTTTTAAATTTTGAGATAATTCTAGACTTACAGGAGAGTTGCAAAAATAGTAATGAGAAATTTGAAATTAAAAGACTCCTTGGAAGAAAGGCTGTGGCAAATCTAGACAGTGTATTAAAAAACAGAGACATCATTTGCCAATTAAATGTCCTAATAGTCAAAGACATGGTTTTCTCAGTAGTCATGTACAGATGTGAGAGTTGGACCATAAAGAAGGCTGAGCGCCAAAGAATTGATGCTTTTTAACTGTGGTGCTGGAGAAGACTCTTGAGATTTCTTGCAAGGAAATCAAACTGTCAATCCTAAAGGAAATCAATCCTGAATATTCATCATTGGAAGGACTGATGCTGAAGCTGAAGAAGCTCCAGTACTTTGGCCACTGATGCGAAGAGCTGACTCACTGGAAAAGACCCTGATGCTGGGAAAGATTGAGGGCAGGAAGAGAAGTGGGAGACAGAGGATTAGATGGTTGAATGGCATCACCAACTCAATGGACATAAGTTTGAGCAAACTCCAGGAGCTGGTGAAGGACAGAGAAAGCCTGGGGTGTTGCAGTCCCTGGGGTCAAAGAGTCGGACATGACTTAGTGACTGAACAACAAATACAATGATAGAAACTAAGAAATTAATTTTTGTATAACACTACTCACTAAATTACAGAATTTATTCATATTTCACGTGTTTTTCCATTGATGTCATTTTTCTGTTCCAGGATCCAATCCAGAATTCCACATGGCATTTATTTATAGGTCTCCTTAGTCTCTTCTAATCTGTGACAGTTCCTCTGTCTTTGTCTTTCATGATGTTGACACTTTTGAAGAGAATCATCATTTTATAGGATATCCTAAAACTTTTTTATTTTTTATTAGATTATAGTTGATTTACAATGTTGCATTTGTTTCTGCTGTTCAGCAAGGTGTATCAGGTATACATATACATATACCACTCTTTTTTAGATCTTTTTCCACATAGGTCATGTCATTACAGAGTATTGAGAAGAGGTTCCTGTGCTATACAGTAGGCCATTATTAGTTATCTATTATACACACACACACACACACACACACACACACACATAGTAGTGTGTTTATGTCAATCCCAGTCTCCCAATTTATCCCCTACCTTCCTCCCTAGGAACTGTCAGTTTGTGTCTTCCTGTTAAGAAGTCTCCAGCAAAGGTCCAGGCTTTGAGAACCACAGCAAAAGCCAAGTGAAAACATGAAACAAAGGTGAGTGATTCATTGGCATGAGAAAGGGTCAGTGAATGTGTGTGATGAGCAAGTTGCACCAGAATCCTAAACGAGGCCTTGGCTTTCAGCATGGTTGGGTGCTGACACATGGATTTTTTGGCCCTGTTCTGAGACCTGGCTTTGTGGGAAGTGCCAAGAACTTGGCTCCTGGCCGCGGAGGCTGAGCCCACCCTTGCAGAAACTGGGATCACACTTCTCTGCCCAGGACGGCTGCTGGGGCTGCGAGCCCGCAGGCGAGAGAGGTGCCAACTCACACCTGTCTTTCCAGTGAAGAGCAAACCTGTGTGGCCAGGGAACCACGCAATGTGCCACCTCTGGGGGCAGCCCTGTGAGCAACACCTTCTCTGCTTCACTATCTGGGAACTTGTGCTCTGAACTCGCACAGCAACTGTTTTCTGATTGTGCAACACAAACCTGTGAAGCCCAGCACTTTCTCCCCCCACCCTTTCCTGATTCCATTCTTCCATCAGCCTGGAGACCCTCAGGGAATGGGGAAGAAAAGGGGATAAATACACAGTCTGGATTTCACTCTAGGGATTCCTGAGCTGGGAGAACATAGGAAAGGAGGGTCTTTACGAACCTTTATTCACAGCAATGTATAAACACATACCCACAGTGTCTGGTTCCACATATATTAAATGCATTTATTCAACAATTCAGTCACAGCTACAGCCTCCTTTTGTTGGAAGAATCAAGCTGGGAAGGAGGCTGAAGAAAAGTTGGGAGGAGCAGGAACAGGGGGCACTTAACCTCTCGATTCAGGTCAGCAGCCTCTCTGCCCCCGAGGACTGTGTTGCTTCTGCCTTCAGGGACGCTCAGGGCCATGCTTGTCTCCCAGTCAGCTCTCTGGCTGAAGGAGAAGACAGCTCTCCTCTGAAGTCAGTTACGGTCGCCCTGGACCCTTCTGGGACTTCATAACAGCCGTGAAGGGCATAGCAGTGGGGGCGGCAAGAGATCTACGTTGAAGAGGTTTCTTAGGCTTGGAGAGTTTCTCTAGAAGACAAGAAGCTGAGTAGTTTCAGAGTCTTGTCCCCCTCCTCCAGTGCTCGCCCCCTCCTCATATTTCTTTGGCTCCCATCTTCCCCTCATCACTTTCCCCTGAATGTCTTGGCTTTGTGACCCTCTCTTGCTGACTCTAACCTGCTGTTTCTGTCTTTCCTGATTTTCTTATCCCGTTACTCCCGCAGTCACCCTGCTGTCTCTTGCCTAGTTCCTCCCTGACTTCCCTGCTCTCTTTCCCTCAGGAAAAAAAAAAGGAGTTTCTTTTTTTTTTTCAGACACTCACGAAATAGAAGAGAAGCCCAGTGAGGAGAATCACAGCCATTGCAACCGAGGCCAGAGTAACTAGGACGACCTCCCCCGGCCTCAGGTGTCCGCTAGGGTTTTCCTCTTCCCTTGGTGGAGCGGTACTTGAGCTGGTGACATTGGAGATGGTAGCGGTTGTGACAGTTCCACTGGATAGTGTGGTCAATCCAAGGGAGGTGGTTGTAGTGTTAGCAGTAGAAGTTACGGCTTATTAACAAAGGATGGCTGGTTAGTTCCACTGGAAGTTTTGTTTGATTCTGCAACTACTACTACCACCAATGGCAATAACGTGTGTGTGTGTGTATGTGTGTGTGTGCACGTACACATGCACATGTGCTCAATCACACAGTCAGTGGCAATAATAACTATCATCTATTGAATAATGACGATGCTCCTAGTTGTGCTAAGTGCCACATATGAATTAGTACTTCAAATACTCACAATACCTCCATGAGATAGGAACTTTCAGCACTCCCATTTTATAGATAGAGAAATTGAGGTTCAGAGAAGTTAAGCCTGGTCCCAAGTTAGACAGCTAGCAGATCATGGAGCAGGAATTTAAACCAAGGCTGACTGACACTAGCTCCAGCCCTTAACCTGTGTATTCTACATCCTAGGTCACGTGACCTTGGAAGTCACATGACCTGGGGTCACAGGTATTATTCCTTCTCTAACTATTCATGATTCTCTTCAGATAAAGAACATAAAAGAGCTTGTTGAAGGGTCCATGTGTATATACACATGTATATATTGAGCTACTCTCCAAGCAGAATTGTACCTGTCTTCCAGGGGAGGAATAATCAAGGGGAGGTTTGGGAGGGGAAATAGTATGTATTTTCACTACTGTCAGGTAATTCTTATGCACACAAAAGTTTGGGAGCTGCCAGGTACGGGACCCCAAGTGACCTTGACACTTGGCCTGGCTTAGAACTTGCTGCAGGTAGCCCAAAATGATAAGATCTCCCAGGATTCTGGGAAGGGACCCAACTTCCTTACTTAGTAAGTGAGCATTAAGATGAGGCTTGTGCTTTTCCCCTCTATTTCATGGCTCTTTCCTGCCCTGTTCTGATTTTCCATCCCAACAACAACCAAGCTCTTGGCCTCCCAGCTGCATATATACCCTCACCTCATCTATGGAGAAGGAAATGGCAACCCACTCCAGTATTCTTGCCTGGAGAATCCCAGGGACGGGGGAGCCTGGTCGGCTGCCGTCTGTGGGGTCGCACAGAGTCAGACACGACTGAAGCGACTTAGCAGCAGCAGCAGCATCTATGGCTCTGTTCTCCTGCTAGGATGTGGTTTTCTTCCCCTTACTTATTCCTTTCATAGTATCATCTGGACTAGCATAAATATCACAAATTAGATTTAGAGGAAGAGTCCAAAAATTCCTTGTTAATGCCTCTGATTAGGGTTACGATCAGGGTCAAGAGAAAAAAGAGGAATTTCCTGGTGATCCAGTGCTTAGGACTCTGTGCTTTCAGTGCCAAGGGCATGGGTTCAATCTGTGGTCAGGGAACTAAAATCCTGCAAACGCAAAAGAGAGAGAGGGAGAGAGAGAGAGAGAAGCTAAGTGAGAAATTGAGATGAGAAGTTGGCCTATGGAGAGGGATAGATTTGTTTTGTTCAGGGGCATAAACAGATGAGTCAACATCATGATGGGGCAAATTCTAGAAAGAATCCAATCTGTATGAGTGTGGAACACTTACAAGCTTAATTAGAGACTAGGTGACCACTCTCAGGAATGTTGGAAATGGGTTCCTGCCTACTGCGGGTGGTCAGACATTAAGATACCTTCCAACTCCAATGCATCTGTCCTTAGGGTTGATTTATTACAGAGGAAATAGGCCAGACTTCTGGGCAGAAGAGTTGTTACTGGGAACAGAATAGAGAGCAAAGGCTAGGTTGGATGGAAGAGAATAAAGCAAAATATCTGTCCTTACTTCTTTGAGATCTAACAGGCAGAGTGTGCGTGCCAGGACTGGACAACATTTTCCCCAAACGCTATTCAGACTTCAAGATTATATCACTCACCATTTCCTATAAGTAGTAGAAGATGAAACAATAGCCAGCATTCAAGGGAAAACGCTTTTTCCTTCATCTTGAGATACTCTGACTGCCACGCCTGGAAAGGAGGTTTCCTGAGTCCCAGATGTGATTAGGCCTAGAATGGAAAGAAAAAATTCTGAGATTCTTCTTTCTGAAGAATCTCAAGGTGGATATCTGAGACTGGAGTGCTGGGAGATTGGGTCTCCAAAGAATGGGTCCTCAACCCAAGGAAAAACACCAGTAGGGGGCACCTGGGGCTGCAGACTGGATGCCTGGTCCCTTAGGATCCCTCCACAGAATGTCACCTCTTACTTTCTCTTTCGAAGAAGGTCTTTATAGTATCACTGGGGCTGGGCATGGGCTGGGTATGTGACCTGTTGTTCTTCCAGCTATGGGGAGGTAACAGAATATCTGAACTCAGAGAAGAGGGCTGTAGAGGCCAGGAGATGCATGAGAATGGAAGATGACGTGGTCCCCTTAGGCAGGGCCTGGGGAGGAGCAGGAAGTTCAAGGGGATCAAAGTGTCATGGTGGAGGGAAATCCTCCTCTGAGGCACAGATGGGGTTAAAAATCTGTTCAGGTCAAGACCTTGCTTCCTGGAGAGAAGTCCTGAGTAACCGGGGTGACTGGGCAGGGCAGGGAGTGTGAGAAGAAAGACTTGATGAACAGAACTTAGTTGGGAGGACACATAAAACGAGATTCACTGTCACTGTGAATCTCATTGTCCAGTATCATCCAGACTAACATATCCAGATGACATGTTAACTTATCCACCCAAGGAACTTCAGTTGGTTCTTCTCATCAGTGCTGCATGCCAGACAAGTGAAATGATCGAAGAAATTCCTACACTTAGGACCATGCCAGTTTGCCAGAGAGCTGAGGGCACATTACCACCTTGTTTAGACAGTAAATGAGACCAGCAGAAATGAAACAAAGACAGCTGGAAGAGGAGGATAAAACAAAGACAGTAATGGGGCTTTGACAATCCCCTGACGGGATTGATAGTGCCTTCATTCACAGTTCACAGCAAAAAAATCAGGGAAGGATTCTATGGGAGTTTTAATTTTATATTATGGGTAATCAAAGCAGGCTGTCTCCACCTTCTCCAGCCACAGAGGTTTTCTGGTAGAGGAACGATTTCAGATTCTTTTTTTAGGGAGGGCTGGTCATCTTATGAGATTTAGTTCCCAACCAGGGATCAAACCTGGGTCCTTGGAGTGAGAGTATGGAGTTCTAACCACTGGATCACTAGGGAATCCCCTCCATTTCAGATTCTTTAGATGTTTGGGTGAAAGAATATTCATTGCCTGTGAAGCTGGAGGAAACTGAGCTGACAAGCAGGAGATGTATATTCATCCCACAAATATTTAGTGATTTCCTACTATGTGTCAGACGTCGTACTCCAGTAAACAAAACAGATTTGTGTTATTTTGGAGCTTATATTTAAGATAGAAAAGAATTGTGAATGAATGAGTTTTAAAAGCAGGAAGAGAATGGGTTGTGGTAGAAAATGAGCTGTTGGGTGGGAGGAAGCAGATTCTAGGATGTCCTAGGAAAGGCCTTGGTTATTGATCTGTCCACTGTCTGTGATGGGAAGTCCCATGTGGGGATGGATGAGGAGTGTGGTCAGTAACAAGTTGGTATTGGGATCTCAGGTAAAAATCCCAGGAACATTTCTAAGTAGAAAGATGTTTTCCTCTACAACATATTGGAGTAATAGGACTTATCTTACAGCTCAGGTTTATTGATATATTAGCTGTTTTTCTTTTTTTCATCTTTCAAACTTTTTTATTTACAATAAAACTTAGCAGTCATTATGGACTTAAATGGAGCAGATGTCAGCTGTGTATTAAGCATTATACTTCATTCCTTGAAGTATAATGTGCCTCATCATCACTCAAGCTGCTTGCCACCCTCTGACTTCTGGTCCAGTCTACTCTTGTTACTCTTCACCATGTAGATGAAGTAAGTGAGGGTCTCCTTTTCATTCACAGGTGTGTTCCTGAAGTGTTGGCTGACAGTGTCTGCTAACTGGGCCTTAGTGAAGCCTGATCTGGTCTGCAATTTGTAGTGTCGTTTATAACTCGGAGAGTATTCACCTGCAGCTGGAACAGATCAACCTCAGGAATGTCTGTTTCGTGCTCAGGAGAATCTCCGCCATCGTCAGTTGTCTTCCTCTGCCTTTTATTTTGTACACTCTGGATGAAATTCTCGTGGAAATCGCAAATATACAGGTGCTAAGGCTCTCGTCGATGTCCGGCTTGAGTTTCTTCTGTGAGATGCTCTTCTGGACTCTACTTGAAGGAGGCGTTGCCCTCGGGCGGGACCCAGCGCTCGCAGTCCTAGCTGAGGAGGCAGCTCAGGCCGTAGCCCGCGGCGGCGGCGGGGGGCCCTTCACGGCAGTTCTTCTCGGTGCTAAAGCCGTTCATCTCCTGGTCCCGGGCCGGCCTCTTTGGAGGAAGGTCCCCTAGGCCACTCCGTAGCCGTGCTCCCCGCGGGGCAGGTCGCCGAGGCCCCCCCGCACAAGAGAGTCCCAGAGCCCGTCTCCAGCCGAGGCGCTGCCGGGCCCCGCTCGCGGGAGGCCCGGCCCCGCGCCGCCGCGCTCCGGTTGCTTTGGTTCCCGGCCCGCGTCTCCACCGAGCCCCTTTCTCCCTGCTCGCGGCCGGAGGGTGGTCTCCCGCGGCCTGCAGGGCTCCGCCGGGAGTCTCCCTGAGGCGCCTTCTGCCGGGGGCCCTGAACCGTTACCCTTCCGCGGGGACGTCCAGGAGGGCGTCCCAGGAAGCAGCTGCTCCCCGAAGACTCCGGGCCCGGTTGCCAGAGGGTTCTGAGGGCCCCCGCCGGCTCCAGCCTTATTTCAGCTGCGGGGCAAACTCGCCGCCGGGCAGCTCCCCCGCGGGTGGCGCGGCCTCCTTGCGCGGCGCCCGGCCTCGAACCCGCGGCACCCGGTCCCCTGCTACTCGTCTAGCCCGCCCCACCCCTGCAGCAGCTCGGTTGCGCCCTGAATCCCGGTCCCGAGGCAGTGCCTGGGCCACCCGGCCTCCGCCCGCCCAAGGCTCCGCACCTTAGCCGTTTTTCTGAGTGACATTTTTCTCATCTACTTAATAGGGATTATAATTTGAACTTCATGGGGTTGCTGTGAGGACTAAATGATGGTATATTAAAAAAAATCGTAGAAGTCACTCAGAAGCAAAATGATAGCAAAACAAAGTTAAAAAAATGACCATTTCATCTAAATACAACATGCATTAATAAACTTTTATTTCTTCAGTTCAGTTCAGTTGCTCAGTCATGTCCGACTCTTTAGAGTGGCTAGTAATTTTCTTCTTCATCACACAACGTCTGGAGGAGACACAAGAAGGGAGGAAGACTCTTCTTAAAGACAAAGTCAAGCTCTGGAGGGCACTGAAATGAACTGAATGGAGGAAAGATGGGGAAGCAGTGACCATAAGAGCTGTTACTGTGCCCATCCCAATACCCAGTCAAGCAACTTCCTTGATCCTAGAATTCTAAGTTATGAGGAGAGCCCTGGGAACATACTTACTTGACATCATTGCTAAGCCTGATGAAGCTCTGAGTCTCTTCTGAAACAACACTCTGCTCCAACACTGTAACTTTGGTTGTCAGACATAGGAAGGCTTTGGTTATTCTTGTCCTTGATACAGGCTATAATCTATGGCTATTCCCTGGGAGCATTCTGGTCTTCCATCATGACTCACTCCCTCATCATGGTTCTTTGTCTTCACCTCCATTATCCTCTTCTCCATCAAGGTTTCCTCCCTTAAAATGTCTCCCACTCCCCAGCATCTATGGCCATGCCCTCTTCAAGGACTCCACTAAGATCTGCTCTGTGGCTATCACTGGTGTGTCCTCTTCCGTGGTTTCGTTCGTGGCCCAAGCCTGTGGTTTACATCGTGGCCTCTTCAGTAGAAACCTCAGTGACTCATTTTCACAGTCACCTTCATGACTGTGACTCAATTCATGGGCCACATTGTAGCTTTCTTCATGGCCAAGGCCACAGGCCCCTCCATGACTCAGTTTATTGTTGAGGCTGCAGAACAGTGGACCCAGGCCAAAATCATGGGTATAATAAGTGTTTCTCAGAGGCAGAAGAGTATCCCTCTAAAAGAGAAAGATGTGAATATTTCTCACATTTCACAATCCACCTGGTTGGTTGACTAAAATCACAAACTCTCACTTTTTTTTCCAGGTATTTATTTTACACAAAGTGAACTTGAAATTAACAACAGTAAGCAAAGCAAAGCACAGCAAATGTATTGTAGAAGATCTAGATGAAAAAGTCAGAGGTATAAAAATGAATGGTTTATCCTTTTCCAAGGTTTTCCCACCTTGAGGATTTTTTTTTTAATTGAAATATAGTTAATTTACAATGTTGTGTCAGTTTCAAGTGTACAGCAAGTTGATTCAGTAATACATATATATATATATAATATATATTATACATATTCTTTTTCAGATTCTTTTCCGTTATAGATTACACTATATTATTATTATAGATATTGAATATAGTTCCCTGTGTTATACAGGAAGCCCTTTGTTGTTTACTTTTTTTATATATAGTATCGTGCATATATTAATCTCAAACTTCTAATAGATCTCCCTGCCCCAACTGTCTTTTTGGTAACCATAAGTCTGTGAGTCTATTTCTGTTTGGTAAATAAGTTCATTTGTGTCATTTTTTAGGTTCTATATATTTAGGATTGGCTGCTGCTGCTAAGTCACTTCAGTCGTGTCCGACTCTGTGCGACCCCATAGACGGCAGCCCACCAGGCTCCCTCGTCCCTGGGATTCTCCAGGCAAGAACACTGGAGTGAGTTGCCAGTTCCTTCTCCAAAGCATGAAAGTGAAAAGTGAAAGTGAAGTCGCTCAGTCGTGTCCGACTCTTCGCAACCCCATGGACTGCAGCCTACCAGGCCCCTCTGTCTTTTCCAGGCAAGAGTACTGGAGTGGGGTGCCATTGCCTTCTCCGTAGGATTGGCTAGTATGAATAATTTCAGCAGGCTTGGGCAATAGGGGTGGTCTTTAGTTGTCTGGTATCTGACTCTTGGTGATAGTGGTTTAGTCTCTCTGTTGTGTCCAGCTCTTGTAACCCCATGGACTGCAGCCCACCAGTCTCCTCTCTCCATGGAATATCCCAGGCAAGAATGCTGAGGTGGCTTGTTATTTCCTTCTCCAGGGGATCTTCCCAATCCAGGGATCATACCGGGGTCTCCAGCATTGGCAGGCAAATTCTTTACCACTGAGCCACCTGGGAAGCCATATAAGTGCTATCATATGATATTTGTGTTTTTCTGTCTGACTAACTTCACTGACTATGATAATCTCTAGATCCATTGATGTTGCTGCAAAGGGCATTATTTCCTTATTTTTTTTTATGGCTGAGCAACAGTCCATTGTATATATAGACCACATCTTCTTTATCCATTTATCTGTCAGTGGATATCTTCCATGTCTTTTTTGGAAGTTTTCTTCCATGTCTTGGCTATTGTAAATAGTGCTGCTATGAACATTGGGTTTCATGTATCATTTTGAATCAGAGTTTTCTCTGGATATATGCCCAAGAGTGGGATTGCAGGATCAATTGCAGGATTGTAACTCTCTTTTCAATTTTTTAAGGAACCTCCATACTGTTTTCCATTATAGCTGTACCAATTTACATTCCCACCAACAGTGGAGGAGGGTTCTCTTTTCTCCTTCATTTATTATTCGTAGACTTTTCAAAAATATATTTATTTATTTAGCTGCATTGGGCCTTACTTGCAACACATGGAATCTTCATTTCATTGTGTGGAATCTTTTCTTGTGGCACCTGGGCTTAGTTGCTCTGCAACATGTGGCATCTTAGTTCACCAGTCAGGAATTAAACCTGCATCCCCTGCATTGGCAGGCAGATTCTTAACCACTGGACCACCAGGGAAGTCTGCACCCTGGAATTTTCTGCAACCCAGGGAAATGCACCATAATAATATAGGGGCTGGAAGGTAAAGGGTGGGTGGCTGTAGAAGGGGAACTAGAAAAGTATAACTAGCTGATGCTTTGACCACAGAGAAAGAAAACCATATGGAAGTTGAAAATTGGGAAGATGATTCCCACCCGTTAAGACACTCTACTCCTGCATACTCTTTAGAAACCTTCATATACCTCCAAGAGTATGCACAGACTCCATTTAAGGATCATTGTGCTAGGCCAGCAGTGCAAAAGTGCTTAATCCCATCCACTGCCTAGACCTCTCTCTGCTTGGGTCAAACCTGCTGGGTGAGCTGGGGTTTTGTTGGGTTAAAATGTGTTTCGTTCATGTAAGTGGATCCCACGATGAAAGCTGAGTCATGATGCTTCTTAACCCTATGTACACACTCCAGTTGCTGGGAATAATGAGATGTTCACAGCATAACTATGTGAATTAGCCACAAGCTGAGTTACTCACTGTGGTGCTCTCCCTTTCATTTCCCTCTATTTTGAAGTGCCTATTGCTGTTTATCTTTGGAAGTCAAAATTTTTAGTCAGAAGTTATGCCTGCTGGATAATATTTTTACAGCTTTATTGATATATAATTTATATCGCATATAGTTTGTCTGTTTAAAATAGATATATTAATGCAGTTTGCAAAGTCAAGTGGGCCTTAGGAAGCATCACTATGAACAAAGCTAGTGGATGTGATGGAATTCCAGTTGAACTATTGCAAATCCAAAAAATGATGCTGTTAAAGTGCTGCACTCAATATGACAACAAATTTGGAAAACTCAGTGGTGGCCACAGGACTGGAAAAGGTCAGTTTTCATTCCAATCCCAAAGAAAGGCAATGACAAAGAATGTTCAAACTACTGCACAATTGTACTCATCTCACACACTAGCAAAGTAATGCTCAAAATTCTCCAACCCAGGCTTCAACAGTATGTGAAAAGCTGGGTTTAGAAAAGAGATCAAATGGCCAACATCTGTTGGATCATCAAAAAAGCATGAGAGTTCCAGAAAGATATCTACTTCTGCTTTATTGACTATGCCAAAGCCTTTGACTATGTGGATCACCACAAACCGTGGAAAATTCTTAAAGAGATGGGACTACCAGACCACCTGATCTGCCTCCTGAGAAATCTATATGCAAGTCAAGAAGCAACAGTTAGAACCGGACATGGAACTGACTGGTTCCAAATTGGGAAAGGAGTATGTCAAGGCTGTATATTGTCACCCTGCTTATTTAATTTATATGCAGAGTACATCATGAGAAATGCCGGGCTGGATGAAGCACAAGCTGGGATCAAGATTGCCGGGAGAAATATCAATAACCTCACATATGCAGATGACACCACCCTTATGGCAGAAAGTGAAGAAGAATTAAAGAGCCTCTTGATGAAAGTGAGAGACGAGAGTGAAAAAGTTGGTTTAAAGCTCAACATTCAGAAAACTAAGATCATGGCATCTGGTGCCATCACTTCATGGCAAATAGATGGGGAAACAATGGAAACAGTGACAGACTTTATTTTCTTAGGCTCCAAAATCACTGCAGATGGTGACTACAGCCATGAAATTAAAAGACACTCGCTCCTTGGAAGAAAAGCTATGACCATCTAGACAGCATATTAAAAAGCAGAGACATTACTTTGCCAACAAAGGTCCATCTGAAGTGAAGTGAATTGAAGTCGCTCAGTCGTGTCTGACTCTTTGCGATTCCATGGACTGTAGTCTACCAGGCTTCTCTGTCCATGGGATTTTCCAGGCAAGAGTACTGGAGTGGGTTGCCATTTCCTTCTCCAGGGGATCTTCCTGACCCAGGGATGGAACCCAGGTCTCCTGCATTGCAGGCAGATGCTTTACCCTCTGAGCCACCAGGGAAGCCCTAAGGTCCATCTAGTCAAAGCTATGGTTTTTCCCATTGTCATGTATGAATGTGAGAATTGGACTATAAAGAAAGTTGAGTGCTGAAAAATTGATGCTTTTGAACTGTGGTGTTGGAAAAGACTCTTGAGAGTCCCTTGGACTGCAAGGAGATCCAACCAGTCCATCCTAAAGGAAATCAGTCCTGAATATTCATTGGAAGGACTGATGCTGAAGCTGAAACTTCAATAGTTTGTCCACCTGATGCAAAGAACTGACTCATTTGAAAAGCCCCTGATGCTGGGAAAGATTGAAGGTGGGAGGAGAGGGGGACGACAGATGATGAGATGGTTGGCTGGCATCATTGACTCAATGGACATGAGTTTGAGTAAACTCCAGGAGTTGGTGATGGACAGGGAAGACTGGCGTGCTGCAGTCCATGGGTTTTCAAAGAGTTGGAAATGCTGAGCGACTGAACTGAAATGAACTGAATGGGGCTTAGTATATTTACAGTCATTAATAAGCCCTTTCGAATTGCAAACTAAATTCTTTCTTCCCTCTTGTTCTTTTACTTCCTCTTGTCTATCTCTTCCTTTTTTCTCTGTTTTTAACTTTACACTAAATGGCAACCCACTCCAGTATTCTTGACTGGAGAATCCCATGGATGGAGGAGCCTGGTGGGCTACAGTCCACAGGGTCACAAAGAGTTGGACACAACTTAGCAACTTCACTTTCACTTTCACTCATGTGTTAGTCCTGAATCAATCCTTTAAGTGTCTTCTATTTTCTGGGTGATTTTCATCTCTGATTTGTTGTGTCTAATTGAGCTACTTTTCCCACTTGATCTTCCAGATAATTAATTTTATTCTCAGCCAACTTCCTTAAATCTGTGTATTACAATTTAAATGTGAAAATGCATGTTTTGCAATTTTTAATTATTTAAATGGACTACCTTTAAATAATTCCCCAATCTCATTTATTTTTCACATTTTTCACATTATATTTTCCACAGTTCACACCAGTGGGAGGCAACTTTCTAGGGGGTTCAACTCAGATTCTCCTTCTGGTTGCTGGGTCCCTTTAGGTAAGAGGATGGTGGTGGTGGTGGTGGTAGGCCTGCGTATGGCTCATCATGGACTCATTGACTGGGATCAACTGTCTGGTGTGCTGACACTTGAGAAACCCAGTGAATGGTGGAAGGCAGAGCAGTTCCCACTGCTGTGAGTTGGGGTGAATCCACCAACAACCTGCTAGTTCTTTCCTGAGGGCTCTGTCCCAGGTGGAAGCCCTGTCACAGCCTCGTGGATTCAGAGCCACTAGCCTTTTTCAACACAGCTCTTCTCTGTCTTCCAAGACCTGTAGGATCAGGTAGCCTTCTATCCTAGACATCGAAAGGGGTATGCGCAGCCCCTGTGGAAGGGGAATTCATGAGAATCTCGGCTTTACCCCAGATGTTCCTGCCATGAGCCTCTTGGTAAAGTCAGGAAGTCTTTCCCTCAATAAAAACAGGAAGCACTTTCTCTCTGCTTCCAAAGGCAGCACTTTCAGAGTGAAAGTATCAACTAGCACCTCTACTCTGACAAGTAACCCAAGTCAGGAGCAAATGTAAATGGCCTGGATACTGCGACTTTGAGTGACGCCACCCTGCCCACAGGGTGGGCACTGGTGGCGTCACTACCTGTCGTGCTCTGGGTTCTGCATGTGCTATAATGCAGTCTCTATAAACCGCAGGCCTAATCCCATGAGCCTGTAGGATCCTGGCAGCTGCCCTCCTTTCTCATCCCTCCCAATTCAGTTTTGTCAGTCTGGGAGAGTCTTGTGGACATAGGGTTCCTGCTTAGGGCAAAAAGGATTAGAAAAAGGGGACAGATATGAATGAGGTGTCCAAATTTTACCATGGAGATTCTGAATGCCAAGTGGATTCCGGCATGGGGTTCTCTCATACAACTGGGAGATTCAATTCAGCGCGGCAGATACCCACTCATGTGCACACACAAGTTCTCTCTGTGATTTAATTTCATGTGTTTATTTCATAGCTTAAAGACCAACAGAGTCTCTTCCCAACATCTGGTAAAAGCAAGAGAGAAAGAGGAAGTGTCTTCCTCAAGCCTGGCAGAGACCCAAATGAAGCTGAGAAGGGGCTCCTGGGGACGAATGAAAGAACACTCAGATCTCTGGTCCCCCAGGCTGGCTTTCTCTCTGAGGAATGGCTCCATGGCTTCAGCAGCCGCTCAGAACCCACTGTGACTTTCTCTCATCTCCATGGTTACTGAGGATATGGGTCTGTTCCAGGACCTGGCAGGGCTCCGCCCAGGCCTGTGATGGGCTCCGTGATTCCCTCCAGGGCCCCGGCCGAGGTTGGGGCCATGGGGGCGGTAGACAGCTGTGTCAAGGACATTTCTCAGGGACAGGGAGTTTCTCTAGAAAAAGAAGGCAGAATCCTTTCAGAATTGGGTCCCCTACCCCCAGCAAGCCTTCACCAGGGACTCTTGCTGGAATCTTCTCCCCCTTTAAACCATCTCCCTCACATGGTAGCTCTTTCACCAGTCTTTACAGTCTTTATTTCTTCTTTTGCCCTCCTTTCCCCACAAGTCAATAGTTTCCTCCGCACATTGATTGGTTCCTCTGTTTCTAACTTGCTGTTTCTCTTTAGAACCTTTCTCCTGATCTTTCTTTCCTACTCACCCCTAACTTGATGGTCCTACTATTCACACTTCATTTCCTTCTGGTCCTGCTACTCCTTCCCCCAGGCACTTTCCTACGTATTAGGCACTCACCACGCAGAAGAAGAGCCCAGCAAAGAATCCCACGACCACTACAACTGAGACCAGAGTGATGAGGAAGATTTCCCATGGCTTCAGGGACCCACTGGGCTTCACATCCTCCACTGGAGTTCCAGCACTTGTGCTACTTTTGTTAGAAGTTGTGTGTGTTCCAGTTGGAAAAGATGTATCAGAGCCTCCTGTGGTTGCACTGGATCCAGTTTTGGAGGCCGTGCTGGTCCCACTGGAGGCTGTGCTGGACCCAGTATCAGAAGTTGTGCTGGCCCTTCCAGAGGTCCCACTGGATCCAGAATCAGAGGTTGTGCTGGCCCCTCCAGAGGTCCCACTGGATCCAGTACTGGAGGTTGTGCCGGTCCTTCCAGAGGTCCCACTGGATCCAGTATCAGAGGTTGTGCTGGCCCCTCCAGAGGTCCCACTGGATCCAGTATCAGAGGTTGTGCTGGCCCCTCCAGAGGTCACACTGGATCCAGTATCAGAGGTTGTGCTGGACTCTCCAGAGGTCACACTGGATCCAGTGTCAGAGGTTGTGCTGGACTCTCCAGAGGTCACACTGGATCCAGTATCAGAGGTTGTGCTGGACTCTTCAGAGGTCATGCTAGATCCAGTGTCAGAGGTTGTGCTGGACACTCCAGAGGTCACGCTGGATTCAGTACTGGAGGTGGTGCTGGATCCACTGGAGGTCCCTTGGGATCCAGCATTAGTGGCTGTGCTAGGACCACCATGGGTCGTGCCGGATGCAGTGTTCAAGGCTATACTAGTCTCACTGGAGGTTGCATTGGATCCAGTGGTGGCTGTATCGGGTTCACTGGAAGCTGGGCTGGATTCATTGTTGACAGCTGTGCTAGTATTACTGGAGGTTATGCCTAATGATAATTATAAATGATGACATATATTGAGCATATATACTTTCTGCTCAATGCCTGGTTAAATTCATTACCTGGATAATTCTATTTAATGTTTCACTACAGCCCAGTGAAATAGATATTATTATTATCAACAGCTAAGATGAAAAAACTGAGGCTTAGAAATGTTGACACTTGCCCAAGTTTATACAGCTAGTAAGTAGTAGAACAGGAATTTGAACCGAGGCTATTGAATCTGCATTTTTAACCACCAAGCTAAGTCATCCTCCACATCCACCTCTAAAACCTGGGTTACATGAACTAATTTCACTGAGAATGAGCTTATTCCATCAACTGCTGTACAATATTTAACGCAGATAAAAAGTATTATAAAGGAATTGTAGAACCCAGGTGAAATGTGTATATTGGCTAATTCACTTTTAAATTGGTATAGCTTCTTTCTTGAAAAATATTTCTGTGTTATTCAGAAAACATCTATATCAGAATTATCTGGGAAGCTTGTTAAAAATAAAGATTTCTAGGCAAACCACTCCAGACTAAATGAATCAGAATCTGAGATGAGACTAGGTATCTGGGTGATTATATATGTATTTAAGTTCCAGGAGCTCCTGAGCACAAGGCAAAGATCGAAAAAGAACAAGTTATATGTAGCTGAAATATAAAAGCTCTCCCAGGATTAAGGTCTGCAAATCAAAATCTACAGGTACAGGGAAGCATTTCCACCTTCCTGAAGGCTCAGGTGGAGTTAAGTTTGTGCCTGTTTTTGCCTCTCACTACCCTGAAGGACAAAGACACTCAGGCTCCCCACATGAAATTTATCTCATTTCTGGTTCATTTTACTACTAACTCGGACCTGAGTGCCTATCACCTCACCCCACACAGGTGTATTTTCCCCTCGGGCTTATTTGAACTAACATAGGATTAGAAAGGAAGAAAGAAAGCACTAAGTTGTGTCTGACTCTTGGGATCCCATGAACTGTAGCCTGCCAGGCTCCTCTGTCCATGGGATTCTCCAGCAAGCATACTGGAGTGGGTTGCCATTTCCTTCTCCAGGGGAACTTCCCAACCCAGGGATTGAACCCAGGTCTCCTGCATTGCAGGTAGATGCTTTACGTACTGAGCTATATAATATATGATTAGAATTTATTTCTATTTGGGGAAAGCCCCGCTCCCTGCTGAAGTCTGCAATGGAGTACAAATTGAAGTTAAGATCAGAATCATGAATAAAACTAAATAAGAAACTGAGATGAGGACTTCCTTGTGGTCCAGTGGTTGAGAGTGTGCCTGCCAAAGCAGGGGCACAGGTTTGATCCCTGGTGTGGAAGGATTCCAGGTGCCACAGGGCAACTAAGCCCACTTCCCACAACTAAACCCATGTACCGCAACTACTGAAGCCTGTGTACTCCAGAGCCCTCAAGCCACAAGAAGAGAAGCTGCCACAGTGAGAATCCAAGCACAGCAACTAGAGAGTAGCCCTCCCTTGCTGTAACTAGAGAAAGCCCGCTCACAGCAAGGAAGACCCAGCACAGCCAAAAACACATACACACATAAGGTATAATTTTAAAAAAGAAACGGAGATAAACAAGAGTAGGGGTGATATGTAAAAGAGGAAATGGATTTATCTGAGAAGTTTTGAAGAACAGAATAGGCGCATCAAAATTCTATGAGGGCTAATTTTGATTCAAAATGATGAATTCTCAGGGAGTTCCCTAGGGTCGAGTAGTTAGGATTCGGCACTTTCACTGCCAAATGGCTCAGGTTCATTCCCTGTTTGGGGAACTGAGATCCTGCAAGCCATGTGGCACAGCCAAAATAAAAATTAAAGGATTCTCTAAGAAGCCATGCTTCCTAGTTGCACAATAGAAGATGGCCCAAGGAGTGTTTAATAGAGTGTCAGAAGTGTGGAACAGAGTGGGGGTTCGTTTCAACTCTTAAATCCTTTTCTCCTTGGTCTGAGGCTGACTTAGGCTGACTGGGGAATCAGGGTTAAGGACAGGAGAAAAATTAAGTCTATAGAATATAGAAGAGGGATATTTTTAAACAAGTCAATTCTTCTTGTTACTAATGTTTAGCCCTCTAGCCATATCTCATGGATTATTGCCATTTTATAGATGCATAAACGGAGGCACAGAGCAGCTAACTAACCTAAAGTGCGTAGGTAACAGATGGAGCCATGATTCAGACATTGACAACTGGACACCAAGGCCACAGTTCTAAGCACTGTGCTTGACTGCCTCCTGGGTGATACCTTATTAGACTGAAGTGATCGGAGTGAAATGACCCTCAGTCTATGGAGGAAAACCAGAGCTGTTCCTAGTGGTGATCATCATCTCCCATGATCTCTCAAAAGTTCACAGACCACCCACCTTTAAAGAAAAGCACTCACCATGTTGTAATAGCAGGAGATGCAACAGTAAGCAATACTTAAGGCAAATGTTTCTTTTCTGCATCTTGATCTTCCTCTTCGTGGCTGGTAAACAAGGTGCTTGGATCCCAGATGTGGCCAAGACCTAGAAGACAAAGAACAGTATCTTGAGAAAGGAGAGTCCAAGGTGAAGAGATAAAGGCTGGAGCTTCCAAGAGCTTAGGTCTCCTAAGTATATGTTCTTGGAAAGAATCTTGAGCTTGAGTGGTGGGAGATGAGATCCCTGGGCTACTTAAGCTTTCTTCACACGATGTTGTTGCCTCTTTCTTTATCATGGATAAGCTGCAGGGGCCTTTATAGCTTCATATAGGTTGGGGAGGAGTTGGGAAATTGACCTGTTTTTCAACCAACTGTGAACAAGTAACAAAACAATACTGAGTCTGGGAAGGAATAGGCTGGGGGTCAAGAGGAAGGTGAGAAAGGAGAATGATGTGATCACACTAGGCAGGGCATTGGGCTGGGTTTGAGCAGGAAGTAGGATTGGATAAGAAGATCAAGATTGTCAGAGTGGAAGGGACCCACCCTTGAGGCAAAAATGGGGTCAGAAACCTGTTCCAGTTCACGACTTTGTTTCCTAGTCACGAAGTGCTGTGTGTTTACTTTTAGCATGAAAGAAACCCTAACAGACTGAGCTGAGGGGCAGGACCCCACATCTCCGAATCAAAAAAATATGAGACTTCAAAGAGAGTAGTAACTAGGGATCTGGGCTCCTGGGATACAAGCAGAAGACAGATGGTACATTGCTGAGTATGCAGTAGGCACTCAACAATGCACAATGACTGAACAGGGAAAGAGAGACCCATGGGCAATGTAGTTATCTTTGGGGTCTCTGGGGCATGGGGGATGAGGGTGGGAGAGAGTGTTAAATATGCAGGAACAAACTACTTGTCATATTCATAGCAGGCGAAGGGGTGATATAGGCCCTCCCTTTTAAACATTTTATTGAAGTATAGCTGATTTACAATGTTGTGTTAATTTCTGCTGTAAAGTGATTCAGTTACACAGATACATAGATTCTTTTTCATATCTTTTCCACTATGATTTGATATAGTTTCTTGGGCTATACAGTAAGATCTTGTTCTTTATCCATCCTATGTATAATAGCTTCTATCTGCTAATCCCAAACTCCCAATTTTTCCCTCCCCCCGCTCAAGGGCCACCTTTTGATTCTCAACCATAGGGGTTCCCTTCTTGTTTGTCTTCAGAGTAATTCATAGGAGCTTTTCTTCCCTGGGACCCTTCAAATGTTGCTTCTCATCAGACTTAATGAAGCATCTCCCAGGAGGGTATAGCATGGGAACCACATCAGGAGACCTCAACTCTGTCGGGGGAGGGAGATACATGGTCCAAGTTCCTTAGGAACTTCGAGTTGGGTGTGGACACAGATCCAGCGGGAGAAAGGACACACAGTTGGCTAAATGAGCATGACTGAAGCGATGTGAATGAGTGGAGGGTTTGAGGAGTTCATGGGGAAGACTTCTTGGGGCCAGGGCGAGGCAGTAGGATTGATGGGAGTTCCAGTGCTGTCTGCATGATCAAAGTCAGCTGTCTCCATTCCCTGTCAGTGAGGAGAAGCTTCATGGAAGAGGCAACGTCTCAGGTAGTTTATTTATAGGTGAACAGGCATCCTTGATATGTCAGACCTGCTACAAAGAAGCTGGCAAGTAGGAGGTGGCTGGAAACATGAAGGTGCTTGGAATAATTGAGTCTGAGAGCCAGAAGGGACAGAGTGTGCTGGGAAAGGCTTGCACGCAAGCCTGGATGGTTTCTGAGGCTGAGGTATGAGGTGCCAGTCAGGGACAGGCAGGCTTCTGGACCCCCAGTAATCCTGTCCTGTGGCCAGAAAGCCAATAGCACTCTAAGAAAGAAAATTTCTTCCCTCTAGAATTATTTGGAGGAGGAGGAGGTCCTAAATTCAATTCCAGATTTCACCTTTTAGACTTTTCCTAAAAGACATGCATACTTATCAGCCTAAATATAATTAATATCTTTATGTTCCTTCAAACAATATAAGGACCTTGGAACACTTTCATTCTTATTACATCTTATTATGTCTCCCAACTCATACTCTTACATTATCAAGTATGTTAAATCTATCTTGTTTGTTTTTTTTTTTAACTTCACAAGAGATTATTGCTTACACACCATAAGAACATGGTCACACAGTTGACCTTTGTTGGCAAAGTAATGTCTCTGCTTTTTAATACACTGTCTAGGTTTGTCATAGCTTTTCTCCCAAGGAGCATGTCAGTTCAGTCACTCAGTAGTGTCCGACTCTTTGTGACCCCATGGACTGCAGCACACCAGGCTTCCTGTCCATCACCAACTCTAAGAGTTTGCTCAAACTCATATCCATCAAGTAGGTGATGCCATCCAACCATCTCATCCTCTGTTGGCCCCTTCTCCTCCTGCCTTCAATCTTTCCCAGCATCAGGGTCTTTTCAAACGAGTCAGTTCTTTGCATCAAGTGGACAAGTATTGGAGTTTCAGCTTCAGCATCAATCCTTCCAATGAATTTTTCAGGACTAATTTCCTTTAGGATGAACTGGTTGGATCTCCTTGCAGTCCAAGGGACTCTCAAGAGTCTTCTCCAACACCACAGTTCAAAAGCATCAGTTCTTCAGCGCTCAGCTTTCTTTATAGTCCAACTCTCACATCCATACATGACTACTAGAAAAACCATAGCTTTGACTAGATGGACTTTTGTTGGCAAAGTAATGTCTTTGCTTTTTAATATGCTGTCTAGGTTGGTCATAGCTTTTCTTCCAAGGAGCGAGTGTCTTTTAATTTCATGGCTGCAATCACCATCTGCAGTGATTTTGGAGCCCCCCAAAAATAAAGTCTGACACTACTTCCATTGTTTCCCCATCTATTTGCCATGAAGTGATGGCACAAGATGCCATGATCTTAGTTTTCGGAATGTTGAGTTTTAAGCCAGCTTCTTCACTCTCCTCTTTCACTTTCATCAAGAAGCTCTTTAGTTCTTCACTTTCTGCCATAAGGGTGGTGTCATCTGCATATCTGAGATTATTGGTATTTCTCCTGGCAATCTTGATTCCAGCTTGTGCTTCATCCAGTCTGGCATTTCACATGATGTATTCTGCATATAAGTTAGATAAGGTGTATATATATATATATATATATATATATATATATACCATTAATTAATATAATAGTATATAGTCACACAGCTACAGTAAGCTGCAAGAGAGTCTGGGAAATATAGTCCTTTGCTGGGTGGACATGTGCTCAACTAAAACTTGAGAATTCTATTGTCAAAGATGGAAAGTGGATATTAGTAGACAGCCATAAAGCTATGACAATACCTATGATTTTTTGTGGATCTGATCCTGCTACTTGTTTTGTTTTGTTTCTTGCTGGTTTTCACTTGTGGTACCTCATTAGTGCTTTGAGATTTATAACTATAAATTTATTTTTCTTGCGTTATTACGTGTGTAAGTCCTCTGAAGCCTGAAATGAGTTCTGACCATCCACAGTAAATTTGCATGTTTTTGCTAAGCATAGGGAGGCAATCCCACTTGAAGATTCCTTTAAATTAAATCATAGGCTGGAGCTCTTTTGAATCACCAAGTTTGCATGATTTGGGGCTGCAAACCATGTAAAGTATTGTGTACAAATTATTTCTCAAAAGGTACTTCCCCATCCTTCCTTCCTCTGCGTTGAGTTTAGAGGCAGACAATTTTGCTCACATTTCCTTAGAGGAAGAGTGGGTTAGTTTTTACACTCTCCCTGAAGGTTTCAGTTTTATGTGAAGGTCTACCGAGAGAGTCCTTACTTGGGTCAGTCTGACTGAGGCTGTGCTACCAGAAGCTTAAGTTCAACTGATTGGGCAAACGTTGGCTTGAGTATTCATTCCCCTTACTCCTTGGGTTCCTACTTTAACTTTAGTCTTTCCTTTTAGTATTTCTTATTGTCCTGCTGAGTCACTGATACATCTAAGAAGAAGTTTTAGTCCACCATCTTTAGTTTTTCAGCGTATTTTAAGTCAAGGCAGGGAGGCCATTATAGAGCCAGACATTTAAGTTTTCATTGGATTGTTCTGAGAAATAAATGATGGTGTATTTAAAGGCACAGTACAGTGTTTAGTGGGGGCTTCCCTCGTGGCTCTTTACTGCTCAGGCGGTAAAGAATCTGCCTGCTAATGCAGGAGACGTGGGTTTGATCTCTGGGTCAGGAAGATCCCCTGGAGAAAGAAATGGCAACCCACTTCAGTATTCTTGCAGGGAAATTCCATGGGTGGAGAAGCTGGGCAGGCTACAGTCCATGGGGTGGCAAAAGAGTTGGATATGACTTAGCGACTAAACAACAACAATGTTTTGTACATAATAATACAGGACACAATAATAAAGGACAAAGGAAAACCATAGATATATAGATGCTAAGTGTATTTTGAGATTTTAACTGTAGCATGTGGCAGTGATTTTCTCCTTACTTGTCATATAGCATTTGGAAAAGACAAAGTGGGAGTGAGAATCTCCCCAAAAATAAAGGAGACCTGGAAGATATGAGTAGGTCAAAGATGGCTTTCTGTCTACCCAGTTTGTATGATTTGAAGCTACAAGCCCAAATGAAGAATGTCATGCAATTACAAATTTTCAGGGGAGGTTCTTAACTCCCTCCACTCAGTGTCAAGTTTAGAGACAAACATTTGTCTCAATTGCCAATATGCAAAGTGGGCGATACAATTTCATTCTATTTAACCACAACACTGAGGCTTTAACCCTTTTAGGTCTCAGCTTTCTTTAGTCTCCTGTTGGACTCCACACCTTATGTAGGTCCTGGACTTTGTTTCCTGTACCTTACATGCAAAAAAGCTGTGAGAAGGTAAGTTTAAACACAAATATGATAAATGCCTTCAATATGAAGGTTGGTTCAAAGCTTTCCTCAGCCTCTCTGAGTCTCCGCATTCTCTTGGTTGTTGATCTAAATATTACTTACTATCTACCCAGCTGATTGATAGTTTCTACCCAGATGACTGACACATTTACAAAGATTTTTTTCAATATTTTATCCAGCAATGTTTGTTGCTTTCATTAAGAGGGGTGGTTAATGCATCCTGTCCATTACCTTGCCAGAAAAGTAGAAGTTCTCAAAAGATTGTTTTGAGATTACAATTTCAAACTTGTTAAATGATAGTGCATTTAAAGTTACCTGGTACAATCCTAAGCACATAGTAAGCACTCAGTAACAAACAGGAAAAGGAGGGGAAAGAAAGAATGCTCAAACAGATGAACGAAAAACAAGTCATCTTGCCACCAGAAATACGAGTTGTTGTGTTTTTTTAAGCTGAAATAATATTATCCTTCTTCCTGCCAGTCACATTGTGTCCTGAGGAATAAAAAACAATTCCAGATTGAAAAGGGCACACGTGATTACTTGTGCATTACGAGAGCAAAGAGAAATCGTTGCACGGTTGGTCACTGTGACTTCTTAAGAGGTTCTGAACTGTGGTGAAGCTTTGGAAGTATCTTAATTTGAGCTCCTGTCCAAATATGATGAGGCTGCAGGTCTCCTCCAGAACATTCTCTGTATTTCTGGCTGTCCTGCCTCTGTGACCTCTGTCTTTTCTCTGGCTCTTGTTTTTTGTTTTTCTACCTTGCTCATGACCATCTCCATGGCCGATTCTCTGAAGACCATTGGAAGCCCATCTCGACCCATTTTATAATCACTCCCCTCTCTTCTGTAACCCCCTTCTTCTGTGATATTTCCTTTTCCAAAGCCTCCCTCATATCCAGTCTGTGTCCGTACTCCCCCTTCCTCTTAGTTTTCCTTGGTGGCCTTGTCTGTGATACACTTTATGCCCCTTGTCATGGCTCCTTCCATGTCTTTGACTTTCTCCAGGATTCATGCCATAACCACCTCCTTGGTGGTTGTTCAGTCACTCAGTCGTGTCCAACTCTTTGCAACTTTGTGGACTGCAGCATGCCAGGCTTCCCTGTCCTTCATCAATTCATGGCACTGTCCATGGCCTACCCTGTGTCTAAAGCCTATGCTCCTCCATGATCCAGTTCATTTTCTAGGCCATGGAACATTCCAGAGCCCAATCTTGAGTCAAGGTCCAGACCAATGTCAATTCTGTGGTCATGGAGGTTGTAAATGCCTCTTTTTTTATCAGGGAAATAGAAATGTCCTTCTAGGGGCTTCCCTGGTGGCAGGTAAAGAATCCACCTGCCAAAGCAAGGGACACGGGTTCGATCACTGATCCAAGAAGATCCCACATTCTGCGGCGCGTCTAAGCCCGTGCCTACAGCTGTTGAGCCTGTGCTCTAGAGCTCTAGAGCCCGGGAGCCGCAACTACTGAAGTCCGTGCATCCTGCTAGATTCTGTGCTTCACAAGAGAAGCCACTGAAATGAGAAGCCCGAGCACTGAAACTAGAGAGTAGCCCCTGATCTCCACAACTAGAGCAAAGCCCACACAGCAACAGAGACCCAGCACAGCCAAAAACAAATAAATAAAATTATTTTAAAAGTTCTTATAAAAGAGAAAATATATATATTATTAAAGTTAAATCCTTTTCTTTCAGATCATTAAAACTTGGATTGCCAAAAATCACAAATTTTCTCTTTTCATCCATTCTTGGTGTGTATCTCTCTTCCTCTTATTTATTTTTTTTCAGCATCTCTGAGAAAACAGTAACAGTGATTACTGCACTTACATATTCTCTATATGAATGCTACGATCATTGCTCTCTACCTTGGCAAATCCACAGCCAAGAGTCTCCCAGAAATAGGGAGGCTTTCATTGTGTTTATCAGCCAAGAAAGTCACATGTTGATGAGGGCAAGTAAAAACAAGAAACTTATGAGAGTTCATAAATTAGAAGTCAGAATAATACTTAGTTGGTCAGGCAGGTATTGACAGGGAGTAGACACAGAAACTACTCAGATGCTAGGAATGTTCACTATTTTGAATGGGTTGGTGGTTATTCGGGTGCGTACACATTTTTAAAATAATCAAGATGTACACTTGAGATCTGTGCACTTCTTGTAAGTTACACTTCAATTATTTTTTAAGATAAAGGAAGGCCCATTAAGAACTAAAAGTTGGAGAACCAGCTTTAAACACTGAGGCTAAGAGCACAGACTCTCCTGTGAAGCAGACTTGAGTTAGAGCCCCAGTTCTGTCACCACCTCGCCCTGTGATCTTCAACAAGCGCCTTCAGTCTCTGACTGCAGTGTCTAGCCTGTAAAATGGAATAATAAGAGTAAGCAGAATTAAGGAGAAACAATGCTTTTTTGTACTTTAGACCAGGACCTCGCACCTAGTACACAGTTAATAAAGTACTAGTTATTATTATTACATCTTTACCTTAAACAATTAGAGGATTGTTCATGGCTGGTAAGTCACATTTTGTTCTCCCCACTGGGAGGGATCAGAGAATCTGAAATAAGAAATGCAAGTATGTTGATTATAAATTATGCCAGCCATTTGTGGCTGGTGTGTGGATTTTTCATTTATTTATTGTATATTTACTCTGGCTTATCCTACATACATTGAAGTCTACTTCAGGAATACATACTGCCAAAAAAGGAAAGTATAGATATATATATATATTTAAATATTTCGTCTGCACTGGGTATTCGTTGAGGTGTACGGGCTTCTCTATAGTTGTGGCTCATGGGCTTATAATAGTTGCCCTGTGGCATGTGGGATCTTAGTTCCTCTACCAGGGATTGAACCCACATCTCCTGCATTGGAAGGTAGATTCTTAATCACTGGACCACCAGGGAAGTCCCCAGACAGTATAAATACATTAAAAAAAAATTAAACAAGAAAGATATATTACAGGGTTAAAACTAGGATGGAGAATAGAATGCAGAAACGCCTTCTGCCACTGGCATGTGGCTGTCACTCCTCTCCCACCCCCAGAGAACTGCAGGGGGCTTTAGGCCTCCAAATAGGTCAGCTCTCAAAGCTCAGAAGCCTCCTCTATACAAGAATGGGTGTTTCTGGGGCTCTGTCCTTGCTAAGGGTATTTTCTTGTTATCCTCCCTTAGTGTGTCCAACTTATTTGATGTGTGCTAAGAGGTACCCCTGGTGGCTCAGATGGTAAAGAATCTGCCTTGCAGTGCAGGAGACCCACGTTCGGAGCCTGTGTCAGGAAGATCCCCTGGAGGAGGGCATGGCAACCCACTCCAGCATTCTTGTCTGGGAAATCCCCTGGACAGAGGAGCCTGGTGGGCTACAGTCCTTGGGGGTCACAAAGAGTCAGACATGACTGAGTGACTAACACACACACACAAGAGGCACCTACAAAAGTGAATTTCTTTTCACTTAGGCAAAATAATAAAAACAGGGGAAAAGAGCCCCTTACTCTCATCCTGGGAATTAGCATGTAGGGATATCTATGATAGTGAAAAATCTGTTGGGGGCCAAATGTTCATCCCTTCTAAAGATCCTTTTTTTAGTGCATAGTTCCAGCTTTTTTTTTTTTTAACTGCTAAATGTTATTTTATTTAAAGCTTTACAGTCACACTCTTAGATGGGCATGTTCAACATGAATGGCAGCCACACTTGAGGATCTACCTGGGAGTACCAAAATGAAAATCACAGCCAGACATCACCTTAAAATTACTGGAATTCAGGACGTAGGGAAGATGTTTTGAATTTATAGTGCTTCATACTCCATTCTAGACTTACACCCAGATCTATGCTTAAAGGTCAGGTCACATCAGTTGTTAAAATATTAAAATTCTTCTCTACCAGTTGATAAATAACCACTGTACACAGCCCCCTGAGCAAAGTCCCTCCAATCAAAGACCTTCCCTCAGGACCCCAGGACTTGCCACAGTCAGACGAAAGAAATAACCCGACACAGTAGGATTCTTCTCAGGCTCTGCACCAAAACCAAGGCTTGTGCCATTCTGCCGGTAAATATTTTAAATATTGCTCCTGAAATGAGAAATGGAGAACTTGAGTGGGCTGGATTTTAGATAAGATCAATTTAAGAAATGCCCCTTTTTATATGTGCTTTGGATCTTTTACAAAATCATAGTGGAAGACGGACTCTATTATGAGTCTGCTGTCTCATTACAGGATTCATGTAATAAATTTCTTGATTTCTTTGAGAGTGCCTTTTTTCTGGAAATGCAATTTGCTTCTCAGGAAATCTCTTGTGTCTTTAGTTTGGCAGAAGGAATACATTACAGTGTAGTTGTCTTTTTGCTTTATTTTTTAGGAATTCCAGAATTAAAATTAACACTCAGTTTTAGTTCCAGCTGTTTTTTTAAAAAAGATATGCTTTCCTTTATCCTCGCCTCTGTTCACACCACATAGACCCATGCATTTACCTTTCTCTTGGGCCGCCACTTCATCTTTGTTTTCTTTTTTTCTACTTCTTGCTGTATAATCTATCATTTGTATTTTCTGTTTTGCTCCCTCTTGTGGCCTTTGTATTATGTCATGTGAGAAAGTAAAACTCTGACGGAGAAGGTAACAGTCTATCTTATAGTTCACCAGGCTGGGATAACAATGTAGATCAAACCAGATGCAAAGATCACTGAAAGTATTTTTCCCAAGGACACACTGCAGCTGTGAAGCATCAAAACAGCCCCCTTCTTTGAGTGACTTACTCACTTTCAATGATTTTGTCAATGAAAAATTTAGTTCTGTGAAATCATAGACTATCGAAAATTTGCTATTTGAATCAGTAAGAAGGAAATAGCCCATTCTTATCTGGAGAATCTAAGTCACTCTGCCATAGAGAAGCAGCCTGGAATTCCTACCCTGGGGGAGATGAGACTTTCTGAATAACATTCCAGGTCTCTTGTAATTATGTAGTTTCCAAGGAAACCAGGTCTACTTCACAGTCTCCCGTCGCTGTGGATCCTTGTACACACAGTCCTGCTTTGTTCTAAGCTTATTAAAACTGCTTCATTTAACTTGCACCCAAACTCCACGCTTTCCTCAACACTACAATGCTTCTTCCTTAGTTGATAAGAAGCTCCTTAGTCCCTCTAGTGTACAGTCTCTTTTGGTACAACAAGCCAATAAATCTGACTTAGTGAGACAAGTTTGCTCCCACTGATCTCGTGTTGATGAGGCTAGCATGCGTGAGTTGCCACACATTGCTTTCTCATTCTGAATGTCTTACTGGTCCCATTTCTATTATTCCGTTCCCATTCATGATCCATCTTCTAGGTGGGTCCCCCCATCTCCATGCACAGTAATTCACCAGACAAAACTCAGTCCTGCGTTAGTCCAACTCAGCCACGGCTGCAGCCAGAGAAATGAGGGTGATGCCTCAGGCTGCAAATATCCACTCGGTTGAAGCACATGTGTTGGCATGTGGTTCACACTAACTTATGCTTGTGCCCGTGCTGACAGGGCTTGTTTCATGGGAGATGGTGCTGGTTCCAGGACTGGTGGTTGGCTCATGGGGATATCCTGTCCTGGTGGTCCTAGTACCTGGCACTGTGGTGGTGGATGATGCTCCAATAATGGATGTGCCCAGGCCAGAGGTATATGGGGCATCAGGGCTATCCCAGGGATGGTATTGCTGGTAGCAGGAGATGTGGAGTTCACTCCAGGAGCGGGGGTGACAGAAATGGGGGTATCTGGGTTTTGTTGCAGGGATCCTAGTGCCTGGGAAATAGATTACCGAACATGATGGACTTGTAGTGGAGAAAATTAATGGAGAGGCAGGTGTCCTTAGAGCAGAGGGGTTGACTCTAACACAACTGTGGTGCTGGTTTGAGGGGAGGTGTTGCGGTGGGAAGAGAGACAGTAGAAAGTGATTCTCCCGAGGCCACAGTCCCCAGAATGGAGACGAGTGTCTTTCAGAAGAGGAGGTAGAATACATGCATGGATGGTACTGCGGATGGTGGAGGCAGAAGATTGAGGAAATGTGACCATGGCTGATGGAGAAGTGGGAGATCTATTCAATTATGGAAGTGGCCACCCACAGAGAAGAGGGTGTGCAGGAACAGGGTCTGATACTCTTGTGATCTAGTCACTGGGTATAAGGATAGTGCTGGAGGAAGAGATGACAGAATAAGATTTACCCATGGATGAGGCAATGGTCATGACTTGGAGCAGAGGTGATATAAACTGAACACATTCGTGGTGATCAACAAAGTCGAGCTGAGTGTGCTCCAAATAGATGTGGAAGAACCTGATCCTCATGAAGAAGATGGTGACCCCAGGGGCCGGGGCAGGAGGAGAGGGGACTCAGACAAGGGGGGAGGACCTGATATAGAAGAGGCATTAGAGATGGTGGTGTCCACAGCAATGTTGTGTTTAGATGGGAAGTGGCTATGCTGATAGAACAGTCTCAGTCACTGGAATAGCAGAAGGTGTCGGAACAAAGTGGGTAGAATCAGTTCCATTATGAGTGCTGATGGCAAGTGCAGAGATGGGTTTTTTTAACAGCAAGTGCCGGAGTATGAAAAAAAACTAGTTTTGGTCTTGGACTAGAGCAAGGTTGGCAAACTCTTCCTGTAAAGAGCTAGATGGTAGATTTTTAAGCCATTTGGTCACAGTTTCTGTCACAATTATGCAAAGTAGCTGGAAAGCAGCTATAAATGTAAACAAATAGGCATGGCTGTGTTCCAGCACTTTATTTGGAAAGACAAATAACAAGCAAGATTTGACTTGTGAAGTATCCTTCACATCCCCTGGACTAATACCAATACTCAGTATTTTGAGATGGCCACAGTAGTTTCAGAGGCCTGGGTGGGCACAGACTCCACAGGGGTTCCTGAGGCTATGGTAGAAGCCATGGTGGGTGGTCTCAAAGCCTGTGGTGGTTTCATTGGTGGAGACTGTGATGGGCACAGATGCCACCATGGAAGCTGTGGTGGTCTCAGTGGGCACTGTGGTAGCTGTGGCGGGGGCAGAGGTTTTAGTGGAGACTGCTGCGGTATCACCCCACTCCAGTACTCTTGCCTGGAAAATCCCATGGACAGAGGAACCTGGTAGGCTGCAGTCCATGGGGTCGCTAGGAGTCAGACACAACTGAGCGACTTCGCTTTCACTTTTCACTTTCATGTATTGGAGAAGGAAATGGCAACCCACTCCAGTGTTCTTGCCTGGAGAATCCCAGGGACGGGGGAGCCTGGTGGGAGGCCGTCTCTGGGGTCACACAGAGTCGGACACGACTGAAGCGACTTAGCAGCTGCGGTATCAGAGGCTGTGTAAGCAGCCGTCCACCTCTCAGGATTGGGGGCGGAGGCCATGGTGCTCTCAGATGTTGTGGTCCTGATGGTGGAGGCTGTGGTGGACACGGATGTTGTTGCTGAGGCCCGGTAGTCTTAGAGACTTTGGAGGAGGCCTGGGTGGATTCAGAGATCAGAATAGAGGGTGCAGGAACTTTCCCGGTGGTCCAGTGGTTAAGACTCTAGCGCTTTCAGCACAAAAGGCTGGGGTTCGATCCCTGGTCAGGGAACTAAGATCCCATAGCTTTCCCGCACAGCCAAAAACCAAATAGGGCGTGTCGTGGGCACAGACGTTACGTGGAGGTTGTGGGGCTCTCAGCGACTGTGGCTGAGGCCAGGAGAGGGGACTCGCCTGAAACAGCCCCCTACCGCCTTTTTCCTCGTCAGAGGGGCTTCAGGGCGGTTGGAGGGCATCCGCCGGAGCCCGCCAGGCCGGGCGTTCCGCTGGGGGAAGCGAGGGTGGTGAGTCCGCAGCCGGGGACTGTCGCCCTCTGGTGTCGCCCTCCGCCGTATGGTGAGCCGGATTCGGGCTGACGCTGAGCCGGATTCGGGCTGACGCTGAGCTGTTAGGGAGCGAGTTCCGCAGCCGCAGGTCAAGTGTGGCCTCCAGGGACGGAGGGCCGCGTCCCCGCCTGGGGAACCCGGCGCCCCGGCTGCTCTCGCACCCGGAGCCCCCTCCAGCCCTTGGGGTCTTGGGCGCCCTCGGCCAGGGCAGTGCTCTCCTCTCCCCCGGAACTGGGGCCCCGGGAGCGGGGGCAGCGATAAGCCTGTGAGCGGGGAGCCGATTCCCTGGCTTGCCACTCACTCCTTAAGTAATTTTCCCTAACCCGAGCCCAGCTCCAGAGCTTGTTAACGGATTTGTCCTTCGATTTCCAAGTGATCATTATCCTGGGAGAGACAAGTGAGAAGGGAGACCTTCAAGGCCGCACCCTGGGGCCCATAGTCCCCGTTTGCTTTGGGGAGATGAAGAACCATCCCCACTCCCCCAAAGACGGGCCCTTTGACCCCGAGTGCTCCATTTTGGTGCCGTGAGGGGCAGGCATTGGTCGGGTTGGCTGTTTTGCTCTGTTTTGTTTAAGTTCTTTGATTAGGGTCCGGGCTGGGAAAATTCAGTGTTTAAGAGTCTGGGGTTAGGGGGTATCTGCTTTCCTCCCAGGGCGAGTGACCTCCTGTCCTGGCAGCTGTCACATGATCAGTCACCATCTGTCAAGAGTCTGGAAACCCGGCTGCCTCCTCCTTTCTTCCTACAGCATCCCAGCCTTCTCTGGAAACCAGGCGTCCCTCTCTGCCTCCAGGCTCTCTCCAGGCACATATGTTGGGGCCCCCTCTGCACCTGGCTTGCCTGCTTTTCAGAACCCACGTTAGGGATCTGCAGCAGGAGATGCAGAGAGCTCCTCAGGCCTGAGGGCCCTCCCAGCCCAGAGCTGGGTCCTGGCAGATGATCCAGTGATAGGAAAATCCAGACCAGGAGTGGTGTCCATGATGGCCTTCCAGCCTCTTGCAAAGGGGGTTGCCAAAAAGCTGCCCACGACCCTGCTGCTTGATTCTGGACGGAGTCAAGGTTGGAAGGCCTTTGGCAAACCTAGAGAGCCTTTCTCTTGCCTTTCTCTCTCACTCTTGCCTTATCCTCTTCTAGCAAGGGTGAGACCCAAGGCTACATGGATGACCTGCAGATGTTCTGTCGGGACCTACGTCTGGACACAGAATGATTTTAGAGCAGGGCTGCTGTCTTAACGAGTACTGGACATGGCAGATGTGCATAAATTTGGGCTTAATTAATTGGAGTCTTGTTTTATTTTGTGTAGTACTGCCTTGTGATAACTCTTATTGAATTAATTCCTACTTTCCTGTTTTGGTGTCTCAAATGAGAGCAATGTCTTATACTTTTTTGTAGTCCTCAACAGAATGTATAATAGGTACTTAGAAATACTTGCTTACTAACCCATTTTCTCCTCCTTTTGTCACCATTCAAATGAGCCAAGCATGAATTCAGGCTGGCTCTTCTCGAAATCCAGGAATAAGCCATTTTAGGAGCAATGGAGATTCGGCCTTCTCTTCCTCACCCTCCAAAGAATCCCTGACTTCTAGCCACTCCTGCTCAAGGTTCTCTGCAAGGTCACAGCTAAAGCCAGGAACATGTCAGGACTTTCTCCCAACTGATAGTCCAGTAATTATTATGCTTTATTTTATAACTATTTTACACTTTATTATAGAAAGAACAATGGATAGAAAGAAGCTATCTGTCATCAGCTGACTCTCCTTCTGCCCAATCAGTAATAGAGGAAAGAACTTTAATAAATTGGAGAGAAAAACCCAGATGAAATGTCTGTAAGGAGAAAAATCAGAATCAGGGGTGAAGGTGTGAGGAGAGAGGATAGGGGCAGTAGAGAAGATGGGTGACGTCTACAGGAAAAAGCCAAGACTTTGGGGCTTTAGGGGAAGACACAAGAAAAATAAATGATGAGTGGGGAACACTGTCAAGGAAGGCCTGGGGTGGAGATCCATGGAAGAGACTGCAGGCCAAACAAAAATCCCTCCCTGCATGCCCACTCACAACCCAGCAACAGGATGCCCACTGTAGACATTTAGAAAAACTAAGGGATTCAGAAGGAAGAGGGCCAAGCCATCTAGGTGGGAGATATCATTCTGTGGGATGATCTTTCCTGGAATTTTTCTGAGAATGTAGAGGGTGGAGAAAGAAATCCTCTTTTCTTCTCATTTCTTTTAAATATTTTTTTATTAAAAAAAAAAAAAAATCAAGGGCCCTAGGAACTGAGAGACAAAGCTGTCCACACAGAAACTCTAAGTGAGAGGTGGAAATAATATAGGTTGGTCCTGAAACCCACAGGCTCTGTCTTTTGACTCCCCCTGCCTATAATCCTGACCCGGTCAGGTCTGGAGCATTGCTTTCTAAGGCTCCCCCACTGTGCTGCCCCCTCCCAGGACTCCCCAACTGTGCTGCCCCCTCCAAGGACTCGGAGTCCTATATTGATCTCCACCCCATACATCCATCCCAAACTCATATCCTTTTTGCTTATCATCTCACGCCTTGGCTGGTTTAAATAAGAGCACAGCAGTTGAAATGTTAGCGTGTTAACTCTCAGTACTTTGCCCTTCTTGGAGTCCAGGAAATAGGAACTGTGGGTCTCACTTGTGGGACTCACAATTGTGGGTCCCTGTTATGGGTCTCATCCAGGAAAGGGATAGGTCATGGAAAATCTAGGGGTGAGCGACTTCTGAATGATCATCGTGGGCCAGGTGTCTGGGATGGGCCGAGAGTCTGTTGCTCCATCAAGTAAACTGGGTAGGAATTGGAGCCCCCGACATTCTCTGAGTCATTATTCTCAGTGTTCTGGGTCAGTGCACAGCGTGTTCCAGCCAAGTAGGAGGCCTGTGATTGGGAGGAGAAAAGAGGAGTGAGTACCATCTGCCATGCCATTTGCCTTTATCAACACCCATATCTCAGGTCCTCAATTCTGTTCTCCCTGACCTTGGACCTTTGACTTGCTCCTTTCCCAAGATTCCATTCAAATCCTAATCCTTATTCCAGTCCCACATTCAGTATAGAGTTCCAGACTTCATTTCCAGTTTCCTCTTCTGTCCTATTTTCTTTATCCGAATGTCGCCTATTCTTACCCCCAGACTCTGTCTCCAACCCCTACATTTTCCCTGCTTCACAGCTTTTTTTTCTCAGTCACTGCTTGCTTCCCAATTCCATTTTTCATGTCCCATGCATCTATTTTTTTTCTCCATAGTTTCCACCACCACATTCCCTCTATTATCTTTTCCCACACCATGCCGCTTTTCCTTGACTTATCATTCCCTCCAGTTCTGATCCATATATCATCTCAACTCCCTGTTCCATGGATTCACCCTCCCTGGCCATTACTCTCCCTTACCAGGACAATTAGGCTGATGAACACCAGAAGGAGAATCACACTCAACAGGATCACGACCACTATGGCCCATGCGGGGAAGGAATCACTCCCTTCCGTTTCTCCCTTATGGACAACTCCTTGTGAGTCATTGTTGTCGTGGGCGTCTGACACGGGTGTAGAGGAACCAGTGCGTAAACACCGGGGAGCCTTGTTACTGGTACAAGGAGATCTAGTGCTGATAGATGCATTTCCTGTGACTTTCACTGTAGATCTTATGTTCTCTGTGGCTGCTGTGTTTTTTGCTGTGAGTTTTATTGACGTTTTTATGATCTCAGTGACCGACGTGGTCTTTTCTTGATGTCTAGTAGATTTTGCTGAACCTCCTGTGGTCTTATAATGGGTCCATGTGGTCTTTCCTTCATGTTTTGTGGGCGTTTCTGGGGTTCCTGTGGTGTTCTCATGGCCCAGTGTGGTATTTCCTCTGTAGGTTTCAGTGGGCCTCTCATGGTTTGATGTGGTCTTTCCTTCGTGTCCTGTGGACTTTTCTGAGGCTCCAGTGGCCCTCTCATTGTCCCCTGTGGTCTTTGCTTCATGTTCTGTGGACTTTACTGGGGTTCCTGTGGTCCACTCATGGCCCCCTGTGGTTGATTGCTTGTGGTCACTCCCTTTTCCTAGGTTTTGTGTTGTCTTTTCAGTAGTCTTGTTTGAGGTGCTACTTGGTGTTACAACTTTGGCTGTTTTGCTTGTCACTGTTGATCTGCTTGTTGTGCTCTTAAGACAAGTGGTATTCTTTCTGTTGGGTACTGGAGTTGTATGTGTTTCCCTATCTGTATTAGTGGTGTCATTAGGTTCAGAAGCATGTTTGTTCTTGATAGTTGGCCCTATTCTTTGTTTGCTGGAGGTCTGTTCAGAAGCAGGAGGAGCAACTTGGGTTGTGGAGCTTTGGTGAGCCAGCTTGGAGCGGTGCGTGGTAGTGCATTGGTGCTTTGGCTTATGGGTTTCTGTAGATATCAGGGCGTCTGAAGAGCTGTATTCTGAATGAAAAGCAGTGTGGTTAGACAAGGTAATGGAACCAAGGACTGGAGCCAGAAATATTGAGGATTCGCCAGTTTTCCGGCGTTCTTGAAGTGTGGCAGCACCTGTGAAGGGAGAGAGGCAAATAAGAAACTTCCTCCATGCTCTTCCCTGTTTCCCTTTTTATGTCATCTGTAGGGCTCCCTTTGTTATCCCAGCTATGTCTCCCCAGCCAGTCTCTTTGGAATACCCTGCTATCTCATTCCCGTTCTCACCTCCACTCTCTGGACCTCTGGTGTGGCATTTCAGCAGGAATGCCGCCTCTCTCCTCTCCACCTCTGCTCCTCACTCCTCAAGTTTGATCTTCCTAGCTTTATGGCCTTTTTCCTCATCTTTCTCAGCAAATAAGCTCCAACTTCATCTCAGTGCTCAAAAAATTCTTTGTTAGTTACTCTTTCCTGCTACCTTCAACGTGACATGCCAGTTGTTTGTGTGACTGTTAACCTCTGCCCGGGTTTCCCACATGGCACAGTGGTAAAGAACCCCCCTGCCAATGCAGGAGATGCAAGAGACACGAGTTCAATCCCTGGGTCGGGAAGATCCCCTGGAGGGGGAAATGGCAACCCACTCCAGTATTCTTGCCTGGAAAATTCCATGGACAGAGAAGCCTGGTGGGCTACAGTCCAGGAGTTGAGTAGAGTTGGACACAACTGAGCGACTGAGCTTACAACCTCTACCCCTGTCCAGTTTATCACATTGTAAGATTTTGAGAGGAATTATTGACTGGTATTTTGCTTTGCAAGTGTTGCACTAGAGATTATATACTTATGGAATAGAGTTGTCTTTCCATGGCAGAGCTGAGCGGAAAGGGAATACATGTCCTAATCTCCATCTTTCCATAATAGTCCAGCTCCATTCAAGATGTAAGTGTGTGAGAGACTAAGGAAGACCTCTAGCAAAACCTCCCACAGTAAGTAGACACTGGTGACTCACGAGAATATAAAAAGAGGGACAGAGGGTGGGTAGAGGAGCAGGTTGGGAAACTTTCATTTTGATGATGAAGGTTGATCTGGATCCCAGGAAGCAGAAGAGAGGACTCAACCCTTATGGTTCCCCACTGGCTCCCCCTTCTCACACACCTGAAGCCCTCTGAGACAGATGAAGGTGGCCCTTTTGAAAGAGAAAGAGATTTACCTGGGGGTCCTAGGAGGTGTGAGTGAGGCCGCTGGATTGGCAGGGACCGAATATGTTTAAGGACAGGGTGTGAACCCCATCAGTGAACAGATATGGGCCTTAACTCCATGGAAGAACAACCAGTGGAGGCAGAAGAGATGTCTCTGATATCTAACCAGGAGAGTAAGGGCCAGGAGAGCACTGAGGAGTGAGACATAGCGTCGTTACATAACTGACATTTCCAGGCTCTGTTAGCTCAAGGTGGCGACCAGAACCTGGATGCACTCCCAATCACAGGAAACCACAATCCACACACCCGCCTGCTGACTGCTTAGGAGGGCTGACGGTTGAGGAACTCAGTCCTTGAAAGAAATATGGGTGGGCAAGAAGGGGTCAAGAGTGGGAAGGAAGCCCAAGTCCCTTGATGGGATTTGAGGTTGTGGGGAGAGAGGAGGGCTGAACAATCAGGCCCTCACTTCACTGGCTGGAGTCATTCTCTGACTTTCTTGGCAACAATACTGATCATGCGTGTGTATGTGTGTGCTCAGTCACCCAATCGTGTCCAACTCTTTGTGACCCCATGGACTGTAGCTGGCCAGGTTCCTCTATCCTTGGGATTCTCCAGGCAAGAATACTAGAGTGAGTTACCATGCCCTCTTCCAGGGGATCTTCCTGACCCAGGGATCGAACCCATGTCTCCTGTGGTTCCTACATTGGCAGGAGGGTTCTTTACCACTGAGGCACAAGGGAAACCCATGGCTATCGTTTACTGGGGCCCTTCTTGGGGCCAGGCACTCTGCCAGTTGCCTCATAGCCATTCTTTCTGGGTTGTCTTCTAAGGTAATTGATCTCCCAGCTCCCCACAAGGCATCTCAGAAACTGTCAATGTCCCTGTTTTACAGCAAAGAAACTCGAGTCTCTTGGAGAAATGATGACTTGCACACAATGGTGACTTGGCCACAGCAATGGCCAACCTTTCTGGAACACTTACTGAGAGACAGGCAGGTCTTATGAAGGAGGACATGTATTAACGCATTTACTTTTCACAGCAACCTTTTGAGATTGAGAATTTATTATCCTTTCCTTTTTATAGATGAGGAAGCAAGGCTAAGAGAGGTTAAGCAATCTCCCCAAAGACACTCAGCAGATAAGAGGTTGAGCCAGAACTGAAACACATATTCTGGGTTCCCGGGCCCAGACTTTTACTGGTAAAGACCACACTCAGTTCAGTTCAGTCGCTCAGTCATGTCCAACTCTTTGTGACCCCATGGACTGCAGCATGCCAGGCCTCCCTGTCCATCACTAACTCCTGCAGTTTACTCAAACTCATGTTCATTGAGTCGGTGATATAGCCCATAAGTCAGCCCAGCCTCTTGGGGAAGAAAGAACACTGACATTGGTGGGACCCCTGAAGGATGCTGTTCACATACTTGTTCATTTAATCTTCACCATGAACTTGTGAGGCAAGTATATGATCTTATTTTACAGGTGAAAAAAGGGAGTTCAAAGAGGGTGAGTAATTGGCAAAGATAGGCTTTTCACTACACCCCAGATGCTTTTAAATGTGATAAGGGATGACTAAAATATCCATGGAGTGAAGAAATAGGCAGACAGGCAGTTCAGAATGGCCAATTCCACTGGCCTTATTAAGGAGTCAGAGGACAGGATGGAGTCCAGGCACTATCCCTCACTAGCTTTACACCTTCACTCAGGCCACTTAAATGCTCTGACGGCTCAGGTCCTGAACAGTAAATAACGATGTCAACCTACCAGTTTAGTGTGAAGACTATAGGAAGTATGGAGCACTGAAGGTGCTGAAGTGTAGAAGACTCTTTGAAGTAGTAGTCTTTGAAACAATCTCAGACTTTCTTGTTTTTCTCTTGGTAGTAAGGGAAGCCGAGCCTGTGGCCTTGCCCTCCAGCCTTCTGCAGCCCCAGATGTCTCTTCTACCTGCCCTGGTTTCTACACCTCTGTGCCTACCTTGACCACACCTTCAAAATGGCAGCCCTCCACGTTCCTGAGCTGCTTCCTGTTTTATCAACAGAGCACTCATCACTTTCTAACATATAGTAAGTGCAGTTTACTCCCCCAGTGGCAGGGACTTTATGTGTTTTATTCATCCCTATGTCTCTAGTCTAGAACAATGTCTGGGCCATAGGAGGCACTTCATAAATATTTGTTGAATAGATAAATGAGGGAATTTTTTAAGACTGATGAAAACTTTTCAGAAGCCATGCCAATAGCTTTTCATTATGCATATTGAGTAAAAAAAAAAAACAACAACAACATAATTGTGACCTCCGAAAGTTGGGAGACTAAGGTTTAACTTCTGCTGGGTTAAGTAATGGAGCCCTGAGATGAAAAGATGTGGAAAGAAGACCTCTCACTCACCAGTTTTGGGATACCGGTTATTTAACCACAGGAGTCACATAGCCAATAACTAGACCTAGAAAACTAGATCTTAGAATTCCAGATCTACATCACATAGCCGTGGAACCATTGATTATAAAATCTGGAGCTGAAGCTCAATGTAACCCATGGTCCTGAGTCTTGAGGAAAATCAGTGACTAAACCTCAGGGTGGAGATGACCATGTCTTCTGCCCAGTAGATCTACCATTGGTAGCAACTTGCTTTTCCTAGGAAGTTTTCACCATGAGATATTCATTTCACTGACTATAAAAATGATCTGAAGAGAACTGTTTTGGTCACTGAGGTATAGACAAAGAGGAAAACTTGGCTTTAGCACAAGACACTGGAGGTAGATACTCAGCCTGGATAAAAGAATTAAAACAAATCTTACAATATCAAAACTGTGCATACAGTTCCAAAGGTCTGTTATATCTGCTTCTTTCACTAGTTTGAAAAGAATATGGACATCCTACTAAGTAACTTGTGCCATAGGGCCTCTGTCATAACAGCCTCACCCAAAAGAGTGTTTCTGATGTTTCTTGATGTCCCACCCCTCAAAAATGGCTTACTCCATTTGCTTGCTTGTTAAAGTGTCTATATAGTTTAAGCGCAACATGGGACCTAAAACACAGACATAGTAAAGAGATGAAAGAGAAATACACTCAAATATTTGGCTGGGCAACTGGGGTTTATTAGAAGAGATTTTCTTTTCCTATTTTTTCCCATTTTCCAGTTTCTAGGATGAGAATATATTATTTTTGTAATAGAAATTAAATCAAATGACACTTACTGTAGGAAAATGTCTTTTTTAGATTCTCCCCAGGACCTCAGCCCCATCTGTGCTTTCTGCAGTGATGATTTAATCTAGATTCTGCACCTGTGGTTCTGTGGTTGCATGATGCAGACTCTGGGGTTCTAGGATCTAGTTATCTGCAGCTGAGTATTGATTGGTCCTGTGGGTAAATGACAGGGCGTACCCCAGAGCTATGGGCTAAAGGTCTTCATCCGCTCCTCTTGACACTCTTCCCTCCCCACCCTGGCCTCACTCTCTGCTGGACACAGTCATGTCCTGGCCCTGACTCACACTCCACTTCCACCCTGACTCCCTCCCAACCTCACCCCAGCTTCAAGCCCTCCCCACCCATCACCACCTTGTTCCACTCTGCAGGATCCGAGCACCTAGGGGCCCTTCCTTCCCCACCATCCCCTCGGTCCCAGCCAGCCAAGCTCTAACGTGGCCGTCTCCCAGACCAAAACCCACGGAGCCCGTGTCCTGCTCCAGAATTCAGATTTCAAGTTTGCCTTGCACCTGTCCTATGCCCTAGAGCGGGGGTCCCCAACCTCTGGGATCTAAAGCCTGATGATCTGAGGAGGAGCTGATGTAATAATAATAGAAATGAAGTGCATAATAAATATAATGAGCTTGAATCATCCCCAAACCATCCCCCCTCACCATCCGGTCTGTGGAAAAATTTTCTTCCACAAAACTGGTCCCTGGTGCCAAAGAAGTTGGGGACCACTGCCCTAGAGTAAATCTCCCTCAAAAGTGAATGTAAGAAAAAAAAATAAGTGAATGTGTGCGGAGCTGATTCGAGACTCATTCCCTCCTGTCTTTGCAGGATCCTTTCCCTGGGCAGAAGCGTGACGGAGGGCTGGAGAGTGGCAGGTCAGCCAGCCAGCCTAACGGGAAGGGGAAGAGAAGGTGGGTGAGACTGGGGTGGTGGCTCAGGGCGGCTCTGGTGCCTCTGAGGTAGGGGTGGGTGGGAGGGGCGGGGAAGGGCCTCCAATCACAGCGCTGCTGAGACCTGGTGGAGACACTGAGAGATTCCTTGGCCCCTGCCCCTGCTGTCCACCATCAGCCCCATCACCTGCCCCCAGCCCCTCCAGCCTCAACGTGACCCTGAGCTCAGGGAAGGATAAACGTCACCTTCAGTCAAACACTATTGGAAGGAAAAGCAGCTGCCTTCCCTGACCTAGAGTGTCCATACTTAGGCCTTTCTGGGCCCTGGTTTGGGATCATCAAGGCTATTACCGTGAATGACTCTATGCAATATGTAGAGAGTCCCTCTGAACCTGTTTCTGCCAATTGTCTACCTTGTAAAGACCCTCCTCTGAATTGCCCAGGCCCCTCCCAAAGCCCCCTATGTTTGGGCATCTCCACTCCCCAGTTTCAGTCCCAGAACTGTCTCTTAATTAAGTGAACTGATTTTGCAATTTCACTTTACCTGGTGAGATCTATTTGGCTTGTCAAACTTTTCTTTTTAATTTTTATTGGAATATAGTTGATTTACAATGTATTAGTTTCAGGTGTACAACTCAGATATATCTCCACTCTTCTATTTTTTTTTAGATTCTTTTCCCATACCGGCCATCATCACACTTTTCTATATTCACTTTCTTCCCAAAGCCCTGGGATGTTTCCCAACTGTAAAATGGGGATAAAACCACACACCGTATTGAGTTGTCATGAGGATTAAGTAAATAAATGTAGATGAAATGCCTAGAATGACACTTGGTGTGTGGTAACCAGTTGGCCTGGTGCATCCTCCCATTTTACAGAAGCCCAGACTAAGCACCTGGGCCGGAGCCAGGGCTGGAAGGCAGGTCGGTGCAGAACAAGGAAAGAAATGCTCTTTATGCACCCTGAGGACAGCGGCGGGGGTGGTGTGGCGGGATCCCCGCTTGCCTCTGTGATGTTAGACAAGCATTTTACCTCTCTGAGTCTCACTTTCCTCACTATAAAATGGGATATCATTAATCACCTCAGGAGATTGGAGGACATGAAACGAGATGAAGTACTTTGAGCATCCGTGAATTCCTTGCACAAAGCAGATGCTCAGGGAGTGTCAGATCCCCACTGCTGCCCACCCAGGACTGCCAGCAGCCAGTGTCTTCATCCAGATGGGAAGAAGCCCCACTTTGGTGTCTGCAGCCTCACAGGCCACGTTTTAGCAGAGCGAAGCAGAGCATAGGCTGTATTTCATCTCCAACATGCCCCTCAGCTGGCAAATTTGAGCCGTGTACACCCTAGACAACTGCATGCAGCAGCTCGGAACCCACCCGTCTTCCCACCACATATTCACTTGCTGTTCATTTCTGCGATTGGTCAACCATAGGCATGCTAAGAAACAACTCCTCTCTGTTTTCTATGCCCCTGTGTGATGGTGACCCCTCGCCTCTGAGGGCATCTTACCTGCCTCCAGAGAGGTGAGAAGGAAAAGGAAGAAGCACTGGAGGCCAAAGACGGAACGGATGCAGTGGGCTGGCTGGGCCATGTCGGAGCTGGATGGCTGCTTGAGGCCGTAGGTTGGGGTCCCCTCAGCTTATATGGGCCCAGCTTTGACGTCACGGGGGCTGGGGCTCCTCAGGCTGAAATCTTAAACAAATGGAACCGCCCCGCCTTGCGGGGGTGCCCTGATAACGGGAGACCACAGCAGCTTTGTCATGTAGCAGGGAACGTGTGTGTCTACCCAAGGGGTGGGATCTGGGGGCAGGGAAAAGCAACTGGGAGGGACCAACTCCTGCCCCAGCCCCAGCAGAGGTTGTGGGGGTTGGGTGGGTGGCGTCCGGGGTTCTGGGCTGGTGGGGAGCAGACGGTGGCTTCTAGAAAGACTGAGATCTGGCTGGGGCGGGAGGGGGAGGGGGACAGTTGGATGCCTGGGTTTTGGGAAGAGATTCAAATTCTGATTCTTCTTCAGCTGCACCCTCTGCTTTCCACTTCTCTTACGTCAGCCCAGCTCTCCACACCCCTTACTCACACACACCCCTTACTCACACACGTTCACTCTTTTTGCCCTGGGTGGAGCTGCCCATGAGTATGAGGTGAAAGAGCAGAGACGGGGAAAGCCCTCCAGTGTCTGGCTCCTGCAAAGACAGGTGCTTCCAGGTGTCCAGAGATGACACACCAGGTGGGGACAGGTGGAGACGGAGACAAAGGCAGACATGGAACCCCAGGGACTGACGTATCCCTCAGCAGGGGTGGCGGCCAGTCCGTCTAGGACCTCCCTGGAGTCTCCCTCTCCCCTTGGTCCTGATTCCCTGCCTGAAGCAAACATTAGCTCAGAGGTTGTCAAAGTTCATATACTGCGCTCCCAGGAGACAGTGCCTGGGGCTGGTGTAGGGGGAGGGCAGGCTCCCTGGGATTCTAAGGAGAGAGGAAGCTGTGGGTCCGGGGGTCTCAAGTCACCACCCCTATTGCTCACTTAATTTGTTTACGGTGGGTCTCCTCTACTGGGGAGTCAGCAGCCGGCCAGGTCTTTGCCATGATTGCTGCTGCAGCCCCAGCACCAGAGTGAGGGCCTGGCACACGGGACGCAGTCAATCGTGTTGACTCGGCTGAACGGAGTGGAAGCCAGGGCTGGCTCCTACCTCTAGGGGTGAGTGGAGCAGGCAGAGGGGGTGGAGACGGCCTGACCTGGAGGGCACGGTGCCAGGGCCCTGGGGCCACGGGGCTCATGGGAGGACTAGAGGGCCGAACTTGTGAATCCATCTAGTACTGGGCATGATTGGTCCCTAAGACCTAGGCAGGGCTGGAGTGGAAGGGAAGAGGAGAGGCCAGCTGCTCATTAACATGATTAGGCAAGTAATTAGGCTCCATGGAATCAGACCAAAGCCTGACTGCTCAGAACTGGGTAGCCTGCCTCCCAGGCAATGCGTCCTGTAGGGTAGGGAGACTGAGGCAGAGGTAGACCTCCTCTGCCTCTCCATCTGGACCCAGGAGGGACTGAAAATCCCCCTTTCCACTAATCTGGCCCCACCCCCACACTTTCCTCCAGGGACCCAGGTCTCTAGGAGAGAAGTTCTCAACAAGGAGAGGCAACTCTGTCCCCTGGGGACATTTCGCCATGTCTAGAGACAACCTTGTCCCACCTTGGAGGGGGTTGCTCCTGGCACCCAGCGGGTAGAGGCCAGAGGGGGTCCTGGCCATCCTGCAAGGCACAGGACAGCCCCACAGCAAAGAACTCTCCAGCTCACATCAGTGGTGCTCAGGTTGAGACTCTCTGCCTTCACTGTGTAAATAAATATTCCCCATTCTTCTTTAGCCACAACGTCCCCCAGAGGACACACGCATCAGAGGTGGAGGAACTTAGAGGTATGTGCAGGCTCTTGATGTCAGAAGAGGTTGTTGTGTCTGAGCTGTAATAGTTAGGTTGTGTGTGCACGATGGCTCAGTCATGTCCGACTCTTTTGCGACCCTGTGGACTGCAACCCACCAGGATCCTCTGTCTATGGGATTCTCCAGGCAAGAATACTGGAGTGGGTTGCCATTTCCTCCTCCAGGGGATATTCCTGACCCAGGGATCAAACCCGTGTCTTTTGCATCTCCTGTGTTGGCAGGAGATTCTATACCACTGCACAACCTGGGCTGAGAGGGTCACAAAACAACCCTACCAGCTACTGATGTCTGAGCTGTTCTAGGTACAGAGAAATGTGCTGAGCACTTTACCTTGTTGTAACCTATGAGGTTAGCAATGTCAGCCTCATTTTATAGCTTGAGAACAAACAAGCTTGGTTCAGGGAAATGATTTAAATGCCCAAGGTCACATATCTGGTAAGAGGCAGAGACCAGACCTGGTCGGTGCCTGCCCGACGGCAAAGCACTTGGATAATTACACAGTGGCTGGGAGACCAGGGGAGCACTACTGTTTTATTTAGCAAGAGTTGTGTCCACCACCCACCTGGAGTGGTCTAAGCAGGGGGCGTCACAGAGCAGGGTTCCTCACCTGTACTGAGGTGAGAGAATTGAAGGTCTCAAGAGGGTCAGGAGCCAGCCCAAGGGGGCTCCTTATAGAAAGGGGGACCCCCATCCTGTTCCCCAGGGGTCCCAAGCAGTGTCCTCAGCTAAGTTCTCTGATAGTTGGGGAAGAGAATGGGAACAGGAAGAAAGAATGAGGAGAGGAGGTTCCCACTGCCCAGATCGGGATGCCATAAAGGCTGGAAGACCCCTGGAGACCATGGTGCCCTGGTCCTTCCTTCTACAGATGAGAAAACTGCATCAGAGTCTTGAGTGACTTGAATGAGTCTGCTCAGGGAAGGAAGGAGGAAGGCCATCGGGAGAGGGGCATAGGCGATCCCAGTTGTGCCCCTTCACTTGACGGAGTAGTGCTGGCTGGTGGGTTCGTGGTGGCAGCCATAAGGGGTCACAGAGCCACAACCACACCCCATATTCATCTCCTTCCGGAACTCGCAGGCCTATGAGATGAGGGATGGATAGGAAGGGTTAACTAAGCTGCCCAGCCCTCAGCTCTCCCCATGGACTGCGGCCTCCCTCAACAACTCAGGTTCTCAGAGCTCCTCTTTCTGCAAAAACAGTAAGGATAATGAACCAGACTAATTTGCTGAGCACTTACTATGTGCCAGGGCTTCCCAGGTGGCTCAGAGGTTAAGGCATCTGCCTGCAATGCAGGAGACCTGGGTTCGATCCCTGAGTTGGGAAGATTCCCTGGAGAAGGAAATGGCAACCCACTCCAGTATTCTTGCCTGGAGAATCCCATAGATAGAGGAGCTCGGTGGGCTACAGTCCAGGGGGTCGCAAAGAGTTGGACACGACTGAGTGACTTCACTTCACTTACTGTGTGCCAAGCACCTAAGCAGTTTACATGTGTAAGCTCATTTTACCCCCCAACAGCCCTTTGAGCTGGATACTATCAATATCCTTCTCATTTTATCCAGGACTCAATTACCTCATCCGTAGAATAAGAGACAATAATATTGCTTGTATCACAGGGTTGCTGTGAGCTAAGATATGTACAATACCTGGCACAGAATAAGTGCTATTTAAGTGTCAGTTATTACTTAAATGGAGTAATACAGAACACAGAGAGGCTGAGTAACTTGCACAAGGTCACACAGCTGTAATGACAGAGCCAGAATTCAAAACCCAAGTTATAATGTAATTCCATGAAGTTGACTCTTCACTGCCTAGAGCTAAATGTAGTGCCTCCATGGGCTGGTCAGCCTACAGTGTTCCCCTGCCTCTCTTTCAGTGGCCCCAACCCCACATCCCTGCCCAATCGATGTTTCCTCTCAGCCACCCAGACTGCGGTCCCTTTCCCCCTTCCTCCCTCCCTAAGTGTGGTAAGCTGTCATTTTCCCCTGAAGCCCCTGTCCTTCTGGGGCACCAGGGCCAGCCCCACTGGCCTCAGAGACCCACACATTTGGACCACAGCTTCACTCACCTTTTTGATACCATACAGTAGACTGACAATTGCTGCTACCAAAGAGAGAGTGATCAACACGATGGCCCAGTCGGGGACAGAGCCCTTCTCTTGTGGCTTCGGGCCTGAGGACCAGAGAGGGGCTGTGACCGAGGCAGGTGGGACCTCAATCCCCCGACTCCCCACTGCCCTCTGTAACTTTGCATCTTTCCTTCTGTGACTCTGATGTCTACGTGACTCTGAGACCACATTGCTCGGTGTCTTGTCATCTTGGGAATAGAATTTCAGCGGAGGGGGTTTCAAAGGGCTTCACTCCAAACTGCACTCACTTCTTCCCTTACACCTGTGGACGCATCTGTCAGTCTCTGAAGTCCTCACTGACATCCACGCCTCTCCGTCTTTCTGAACCATCCTCCATATCCCAGGCTGTTGTTGGGCCTCTCTCATCTGCCATGCCTCTGCACTCTGACAGTCCCGCCCTGCCAGTAGTTCCCTCATCTTATTCAGAGGCTGCCCCCTCTGCCCTCCTCACGACCCCACCCTGACTCTGATCTTTAAGGGGAGTCAGAGCCAATCCTCTTGTTTTCCCTTTGCTCGTTTCCTGCCCTCAGACTGCCTGGTGGGGAGATTTGGATTGAACGGGAGGGAGGAAGGAGACAGAGGGAGGAGGACAGGATCTCGGGAGGGGATATTTGTTGCCCTGCAAAGACAGGTTGGGCCACAAGGAATATAGTCGGAAACCTTTTGGGGAAGCAATCAGGTAACAGCCATCCAGCTTCTGGTGTGACCAGAGGCTTGAGGGGTACTGAAACCCTTTGAAGAACTGGAGATGTTCTTAGGTGTACTCAAAACACAGTAGAAAGCAAGCCTTAAGCCTGTCCCTACAATGGCAACCCACTCCAGTATTCTTGCCTGGAGAATTCCATGGACAGAGGAGCCTGGTGGGCTACGGTCCATGGGGTTGCAGAGTCAGACATGACTGAATGATGAACACTTTCACACTTTCACACTCCTCTCCAGGAGCTGGGGTGCCTGCCGGTCAGTGACCCAATGCAAACAAGAGCGCCTTACTGGTCGGGACGCTGAGCCCAGAGGAGGCGGTGGCCGCTCCAGCTGTGGTGGCTGCGGAACCGCCTGAGACAGCCCCACCTGCTGTGGAAGCCCCAGGCATGGGTAAAGCAGTTCCAAGGACTGTTGTTGGGGAGACAGATCCTAGAAGGGCAGAGGGGAAAACGGGTGGATATCTGAGCGAGAACAGAAGCAGAAATTCCATCCAGTGCCCTCTCAGTTGAAACCCTGGCAAGTGTTTGGTAAATGAAAATAAAAGGACTGAGAAAAGCTAAGACAGTCTTAAAAACAGAAGTGGAAGGCTTATACTACCATACCCTAAGACTGGCTGCAAAGCTGCAGACATTAAGGACTGTGGCCCCGGAGTAAGAACAGACAGAAGAGCCCAGAAATAGCCTTGGTCACTTTACTTTCAATAAAGGGACTCACACATTTCAATGGTGGGGAGAGAGGGAGAGTCTTTGAAATGAGTGGTTCCAGGGCAACTGGTTATCTGTAAGAGGAGAAAAGGGATCTTGACCTCTCCCTTACTCCATACACAGAAATTAATCTGAGATGTGTCATAGGCTTAAATTTGAAAGCTAAGATTCTTAGATTCAAAGATTCTAAATTTGAAAGTAAAGCTTCTGGAAGAATGCATCAGAGAATATTTTCATGACCTTGAATTAGGCAAAAAAAATGTCTTAGGCTGGATATAAAAACACTAACTACAAGAGAAAAAGTTGATAAGTTGAAAAGCAGAAGGAGGGCCTTTGTATAGCCACCAAAGCCAGGACTGCTTCAGTGAGGCTCTGGGAGCTAACAATTTATTCATGGCTGAGCACAGGAAGCCCCCACCCAGAGCTGCAGGCAAAGCTAAAGAGCTCTTCAGAGATGCACTGAGCAACAGAAGTGTCACCTGGCAACGCTGATGCTGCTCCTGATGGGCTGCCAGAAATGGCTGGACTTAAAGTCTGAGGATTACTGGGCAAAGCCCCAGGTGTTGAAGAAACTGTAGAGAAACTCACAGAGACAGTGGGGAGACCAGCAGAGACAGTAGGGAGACCTGCAGAAACATCCCCAGAGACAGTGGGGAGACCTGCAGAGACAGTAGGGAGACCTGCAGAGATATCCCCAGAGACAGTGGGGAGACCAGCAGAGACAGTAGGGAGACGTGCAGAGATAGTAGGAAGGCCAGCAGAGACATCCCCAGAGACAGTGGGGAGACCTGCAGAGACAGTAGGGAGACCAGCAGAGACATCCCCAGAGACAGTGGGGAGACCAGCAGAGACAGGAGGGAGACCTGCAGAGACACCCCCAGAGACAGTGGGGAGACCAGCAGAGACATCCCCAGAGACAGTGGGGAGACCAGCAGAGACAGTAAGGAGACCAGCAGAGACAGTGGGGAGACCTGCAGAGATAGTAGGAAGACCAGCAGAGACATCCCCAGAGACAGTGGGGAGACCAGCAGAGACAGTGGGGAGACCTGCAGAGACATCCCCAGGGACAGTGGGGAGACCTGCAGAGACAGTAGGGAGACCAGCAGAGATAGTAGGAAGACCAGCAGAGACATCCCCAGAGACAGTGGGGAGACCAGCAGAGACATCCCCAGAGATGGTGGGGAGACCTGCATCGATGGTGGGGAGACCAGCAGAGACGGTGGGGAGACCTCCAGAGTTAGCTGTCCCCGATGGGATCAGCTGAGCTGTTGGCAGAAGAAAAATGAGAAGATGGAGTTAGAAGAGCTGGCCCTCTCCCTGGACCTCGAGTCCACATCTTGCCCCTAAAGCCCCCGTGCTCACCACAGCCAGCGAAGGCCTGCAGGCCCAGGAGCAGCACCAGTGCAGCAGCCATGGTGCCGCTGAGATGCGCTTCCAGGACCGTCTCCCTGGCTCTTTAAAGGCTTTAAGGCCCTATTAGGAGCCTCAGGAGAGCCAGGTGTGCCAGGGCCTCCATCAACACTGGGATCTTCATTCCCAGGGAGAGGCCACCCAGCTGTCCCCAGGGGATTAACCTATCCCAGCTTGGTTCCAGGAAGCACTGGGCGAGGGGGAGAGTGAGTAAGAGCCTGAGGATTCTCCTTCCAGGCTCTCAGGCTCTTTCCGGGTTCGGGATCTAACCCCCAGGTCAGAGTCAGTCCCTATTCTGGACCTTCTCTGAAGGGGGAGAGACCCAGGTCTCCTATCCCAAGGTCCTTGTGCGCCTAGAAATATGACCATGGAGGGGTGAGGTATATGGGTCCCTTGGGGACGCAGGGGATAAAGAATGACTGACACAGCCTGAGGACCTCATCTGATTCTCAGGAGAGACCATGGCAGGGCAGGAGGGTGAACACCTGAACCATCCCTCCTTCACAGTGGCTGCAGCCCACAGAACTTTCCATTCCTTTGGCGGAGAAGGGGTAATGAGAGGAGAGGGGCACCAGGCAAGACAATCGTCTGTTCAGGGGCAGAGGGATGAGCAAGTTCAGAACCCAGCTGTGAATCCACTGTGCTGGAATCTACCACTTCCAAGCTGTGCACTCTCGGGCGAGTCGTGTGACCTATCAAAGTCTTCACCCCTAAAACTGGGGTAAGGCAGTACCTACTTCAGAGGGCCATAATAAGGATGAAAGGAAATAATGTTTCTAAGGTGCCCAGCACACAGCAGCCTCAGCTATGATGACATGAAAAGATGAGCGCCCGCTGGGAAAGACAGAAGCACGCTCCCACTCTCCTCTTAGGAGGACTCAGATCCCCCAAAGCGCCTCTCTGAGTTCCCGCTTCCTCCCCACCACTGCTCCTGCCTCCTATGTGTGCTGAGCCTTTTGTCCATGAATTCCTCCCAATCTGGGCTTCCGGCTGTCCAGCACACGTCTGAGAGCCCCTGGGTTGCTCATTATTTACATTTATGGTATAGACAGTGTCTCTATAGGCAGTATTTATGGTATAGACAGTCTCTGCATCTTAGTGGTCCTGCTTTTGGCTTTTCTCCCTGACTCTGCCCTGTATCCTCTCTGTCTCCATCCGTCTACTCAGGGGCCCACTGGTGTGGGGGAAAAGGGAGAGAAGACGCATAGGGAGGCAACTAAGACGATAAAAGAGCATGTGCCCTTGTGTATTCTAGAGGGTTTACACGACTAGTTTGTCAATCCGTTGAGCTTATCCCTGTGTCTGGCATCATGACAGCCTGGTCTATCTCTAATCTCTCTGCCACTGACTTACTATGTGACCTTAATAAGTCATTTACCCTCTCTGAGCCCTAGTTTCCTATTTTTTTAAGAAAGAGGGTAGGGACTTCCCTGGTGGTCCAGAGGCTAAGACCGCACTCCCAAGGCAGGGGGCCTGGAGTTTGATGCCTAGTCAGGGAACTAGATCCCATATGCCGCAACTAAGACCCAGTGCAGTCAAATAAAATAAATAAATAAGAAAGAAAGAAGGTAAACTAGACAGATTTCCAAATTCCCTCTCCATCCTGTCGTTGGTTTGCCATTCTGAGCGATTTGGGAAAGGGCTTTGGCTGGGAGGATGAAGGGATTTCTTTTGCGTGAGCGCTCAAGGCAGGACGTGATGGGGATATTTGATGAAACTGCATCTCCACCCAAGTTGCTAGGATATGTTAGAGAGACTAAAACAAAATATTCAAAGATGAAAGTCCCCCCCACCCAGAAAGTCATTGCGGCTGAGGGAGCAGGACACGAGTTTGGGGAGAACTCGGTGTAATCTACCCCTCCCTTTTGGGCCCACATTCCTGAGCCCTTGGGTGGCACAGCTGATAGAAATTAATCGCAGTTAATAATTAATCCCTAAAGAGCAATGAGAGGCCCAGGCGTGGGTGGGGCCCAGACACCAGCACAAAGGGACACCTCCCCAACTTCCCTTCCTGGGGCACCCACTCCCTCTCAAGCTTTGAGATGTCGGGGAGAAGTGGGACACAGGATTGAGGAAAGGGGACCACCCTCCCTTTCCCCAACAGCCCAGTGAATGGCCCTCTCCTGGGTCCTCAGAGTCTTATTGAGAGAACTGGAAAATCCAGTTGCCCAGCCACCCTCCCATCACCCCACACGCACCATTGCTCAGGACTGAGTGGGGAGCAGGAAGGCAGGCCGGTGAGGAGAGGCCAGCGGGCCTTCAGACATCTCTTCCAGCATCTGAGAAGCGAGGGGGTAGAGTCGCGATGGGGGCTGGGCTGCCCCTCGTCCTCCTCCTGACCCTCGTCGGCAGCTCACAGGGGGCAGGTGAGTCTGGAGGGCTACACACCTGGCCCCCAAGACGAGAAGTGGGTGAGAGAGACATGGAGGCACCCTAGTCCTGAGGTCCTGAGGGCTCAGGGCTGAACTGCAGCAAGAGGGTCTGGAAGGGATGAAAGACCTTGGGTTGGGGTGGGGCAGGAGGGGCGCCCGCACCCCTGAGGGAGCCTGTTCCTGGCAGCTGGGTCCTCAGCTGTGCATCTGGATCCCTAGGGCCAGGAATGACTTTGCAACTGAAGTTGAAGAACTCCCTTCTGGCAAATTCCTCCTACAATTCCAGCTTCCTGGACTTTCTCCAGAAGGTAGTCCTTTGGGAGGGAAACAGAGGGGGCTGTGTGAACTTGGAGTGTGTTTCTGCGTTGGTCTGGGCGGCTGGCCCCTCCAGGTGTGAGTGAGAGCCATCTTACACTTCGCCCTCTGGCCCTTTGTATCCCTCAGTTCTGCCTCCTCCTCCACCTCCCCTTGGGGACCAACGTCACCCTGCATCAAGCAGGGTCCTCACAGCACGTCACCTGCAGAGTCTGAGAGCAGTCGAAGCCTGTGCCCTTCTCAGCTGGGGCATCCAGTCCCCGGAGAGCAGGTGCCATGCCCCGACCCTGTCTTCCAACAGGCCCTCACCCTGCTCAGTGGCAGTAAATATGCTGAATTCAGTGACCTGACTTTGTGGGTTCATGAGCGGAGGGGATGGCAGGAAAAGGGAACTGGATACTCAAGTCTCTGACTCTCCCTTGTTAAGCAGAGGGTTTCCCCGGTGGATGTGTTCTCTCCTAGCACCGTGCCAAAGGCCTACTTGGGGACACACACACACACACACACACACACATGCACTTCAAGTTGAGTTCCTCAGAGCACCTGGGAATAAAGGAACATTTACTGAATTCCTGCTTTGTTCCAGGCAAGAGGCTTTCCCGCGTCAACGCCTGCAGCAAGCTCCCACGTAGCATAATAGATCTCATTATCCCATTTTACAGATGAGGAAATCAAGGCTTGAGAGGGTTAAGTCATTTGAGGTCCATTAGCAATGGAGACGTCTGACACCAGACAAATGCCTTGGCTTAAGCAAGATTTTCATTTCCTCTCCCTTTGCTTTCGCTTTGGGGCTGGGGGCTCAGGAACCTCAGGCAAGGATGTGGGCAGAACATGCCCAGGGATCCACATAGGTCAGTCAGGGTAGCAGGTGGGGTGGGGGACTGTTGATGTGAGAGATGAGGGATTCAGCTTGTGAGAGGATGGCCAGCCTGGCAGAACAGGCGGGGAAACAGCATGGGTGCCTATGGGAATGTGTAATCCCACAGGCCTATGCTTATGTCCTAGATGACTTTCTTATTCTCCCAGAACTTTTTTTTTTCCTGCTCTGGGGATTAGTTGAGGCATGTGGGATTTAGTTCCCTGGGCAGGGATCAAACTCAGGCCCCAGATTAGAAGCTCGAAGTCTGGTGCTTGCTTCAGCAGCACATATACTAAAATTGGAACAATGCAGAGAAGATTAGCACGGCCCCTGTGCAAGGATGACATGCAAATTCGTGACATGTTCCTTATTTTTAATTCATGTTGAGGTTTGACAGAAAACAACAAAATTCTATAAAGCAATTATTCTTCAATAAAAAAAGATTTTAAGAGCCATTAAAAAAAAGAAGCTCAAAGTCTGTTAAGACTGGACCACCAGGGAAATCCCAGTCTCCATTGCTTTACCAGCAAAATGAGGATAATGGTAGTACCTGCTTCCTTGGATTGTCCTGAGGATTCCATGGATAAGCTATCAAGGACACTTACCATGGTACCTGTCAGATAAGTGGGTCTGGGTGGTAGGAACGTTTATTAGGGTGGAAACCTGGCCCCAGTATAAAAGTCTTAGTCCCCTAGGGCTCTTCCTTCTCCTGCTTTTTTTTTTTTTTTTTGGCTGCACGACATGCAGGAGCCCAGTTCGCAGATCAGGGATCGAACCTGGTCCCCTTGCAGTGGAAACACAGAGTCCCAACCACTGGACCACTAGGGAAGCCCCACCTCCTGCTGTTCTTAAGGCAGGCACTCATCTTACTCCACACTCAAGATGCTCTTGACCTCTTACTGGCTGACTCTAAATGCAAGCATGCAGCCCAGACTTGACCATGAAGGGCTACTGGTATGATTGCTTCCTGCTCTCCACAGTACCTGTCCTACCAGCCCGCTCCCAACCGCACAGCCTCACCACCACATGGAACTAGAGGCCGACTCCTTTGGAGCAAGGGAAAGGCAACAGTTCCAAATGGAGCATCCCTGAAGATACGAAAGCATAACAAAACAAAATTTCTATCGTTTCCTTGACAACTGTCCTGCGACTACTACCCCTGGAGGAGGAGAGGTAGCTGGGGGCTCTGTAGGACCCCAGTATTTCATGACTGACCCCTAGGCTGCACCAGTGGGCTGGTGGGTCAGGTGAATAGACCCCAAACAAGTTGAGGGATTGAATGTCCGGATCTCCAAAAGGATGGAGGAGCAGACAGTACAGTTTTTGTTGTTTAATTTTTTATTTATTTTACATGTGTATTTTTCTGACTCTCTCTCTGCTAGAATCAAAGTGAAAAAAAAGTTAAAGTGTAGTCACTCAGTCGTGTCAGACTCTTTGCAACCTATGGACTGTGTAGCCCACTAGGGTTCCTCTGTGCATGGAATTATCTAGGCAAGAATACTGGAGTGGGTTGCTATTCCCTTCTCCAGGGCATCTTCCCGGCTCAGGGATCGAACCTGGGTCTCCTGCATTGCAGGCAGATTCTTCACCATCTGAGCCACAGGGAAGCCTAAATCAAAGTACAAAAGAGCAAAGATTTTTGTTTCTCTCATTAATAAATCCAAGGGTTCAGAATAGAGCCCAGCATGTAATAGGTGTTCAAGAAAAAGGAAGGAGCTCACTCCCTCCTTTTCCTTCCCCTCTGGTGGGATGTGGTATACCGGTGGGAGCATTCCTTAGACCCAGAGTTGGGAAGAGTGTATCAAGATGGCAGGAATGTAAGATCAAAGGGGATACGGAATCCTCCATTGCGGAGTCCTGCACTGCTTCCGCCCAGCAAAAGAAACACCTATCTCGTCTAAGCCATTATCTTTGTTGCTTTTTAAAAATAACTTATTTTTTGTTTTTCAATTGAAGTATAGCTGATTCATAATATTAGTTTCAGATGTACAACATAGTGATTCAATATTTTTGTAGATTAGCCACCACTATCTCTGAAGCTTGGTTACAGCAGGCAGATAACTGACACCTAACTTACTGGGCTGAACGCCAGTAATTCCAGCTGACACTGTGGACTAGTTCCTTTTATTCCCTGAGCAAGTCTCTTCAGCTCTAAAATGGACCAAACACCCACCTCATGAGGTTCTCAGGAGGAATAAATGGCACCACAGAGGACCCAGCCAGGCCCACCACATACAGTAATTCTCAGAGCTGCTAGACAGAATGTCACTTGGGTGGCAGGCCCCTGAATTCCACCAACGAGACAAGGTGTGTAAGGTGGCTAGGTGGGCGTCTGCATGTGTGTACCCCTGTCTGAGGCTGGGCGGTGTGTCCCTAGCACTGAGGTCTCAGGTACACAGAAGCGGGAGGAACTCGATCCCCAGAGCAGCCTGCAGCTCCCCAGGCCTGTGGAAAGTCCCCCATCCCCTCAGCACCTCTGGAGATAAGGCCAAGAAGCGGGGAAGCTCCCTTTTGGTGAAAAGCAGAGGAAGAGCCTGCAGAAGTCGGGCCACTGTCCGTAAGTGCAGGAAGTAAGTGGAACCCGGGTCACTGTGCTCAGGCCCTACTCGGGAGCATCTCTCCTCCAGTGAGGGAGGCCCCGCCCAGCACCCACTCCCACCATGGCCCAGAGCATGAGGAGGCCATCCCGCTTTTCCCAGACCAGAGTCAGGAACAACCAAGAGGTGGGAAAGTCAGGGCTAAGGGAAAGGATAAAAGGACCACAGCAGACACGTTTGGGATTTTAAGTTTATCTGAGTGGCCTCCTTCCCAAACTTCCAGGTGGGATTGCAGAGGAGGGAGGCCAGGGCACACACGTGAGTGTCTCGAGGTCACCCAGTCATCTGACCAAGCCAGTCTGTTTCCTCACTGACAAAACGAAGGGGCTGGACCACAGAACACCCCGACGCTGCCCGGTCTGTCCCCAGAGGCCTCAAAGGCGGGTCTGGGAGGAAGGAAAGTCACGGGGATGGTGAGCTCCCAGGGCTTGGAAAATCATCCATCAGCTGCCGGAGGTGAGAGGCCGCCTTGTCCAGTTTTGACAACTCCAACTGGAGGGAAGAAAGCTGGGCGAGGAGAGAAGTGGCTGAGAATGGAGGCAGGGGAACCACCCGACACTGTGTGCCCCTAACCCCATTCCCTCAGGGAGTCCGGCGTCCTGAGTGGCTCCCCCAGCCTCACCCTCTGCTGCCTCTGAGTCTCCGCCTGTCCCTCGGATGGGGGCTGGGCTAGGAGGCCATCAAGCTGCTTCTGCAACTTGTGTCTTCGGGCAGCCAGCCGAGGTAGGTGGGTCTGGGGGTCCACCAGGCCCTGTGGAAGAACAGAGGAAGAAGGCTGAGACCTCTGCCATCCACCCAACACTCCCTCCCGCTCACCCACCACCATTCCAAGACCCCTCCTCACTTTACAGAACCCACCCCTTGCCCTCCTCCCAACATCCTCTCAGCCCCTCCCTGCCCCCTCCAGTCTCCTCTGCTCACCTGCAGCTCCATATACGCCTGACTGGTGTCACTGAGGGCGGCCTGGACCCAGCCTGAGGGGGCTGCTGCACCAGGGGGTAGAAGGCCCACCGCCCCACAGTAGCCCAGGATGCCCAGCGGCTCCAGGAAGGCCTCAAAGAGGCCCTGCTCGCCTGGCTCTGAGCTCTGCAGCAGCACTGGGGAGGAACGGGAGCCGTCAGGTGGAGGGCCCAGGTCTTCCTCCCACACCTCCTAACTCTGGGCCCTGCCCTCCCAGCTCCACCCTCTTCCCCATCAGATCCTCCTGTCTGCAGGGACTCAGGAGCCTGGGGCCCGCCTCACCTCGGGGCCGGGCCTTGGTGAGCTGGTAGGTGGCGCGCAGAGCCCTGAGCACCTGCACGGACTCCTGAACCCGGGAGAAGCGCCTCTCCAGCTCAGGCTGGTGCCAGTGCTCCTGGAGGTGTACATCCAGGGTCGGTAAGTGGGACCCCCCGAGACTCGGTCTCAACTCTCCTGGCTCTGACCTCCACCCACCCACCCCCATCTCCTTAGAGCAATGACCTGCTCTCTCCACCACACACACAATTCACCACCTCAAGGAATGGAACATGGCGAAAACTAGGGCATCATCTAAGAAGGTCTTAGATGATCCATGGACAATGTTTAGACCGAAGATGACAAACAACCAAAAATACATGATAATTTAAAAGGTATTATTCAAAGCTCATAAAACCCAGTAAGCAAAAAAAGAAACTTGGTTAAACTTGAAAATGATTTTTGGGTGAGTTTGTAGCATTTGAAAGCTTAAAACTACACTAAGATTTTTGGGATATCCTATTACCAAGATCTAATCCTCATCACAACCATGATACGTACTATTACTGTCCTCGGTTTAAAGATAGAGGAAATTGACACAAGGTCACACAGCTAGTGTCAGTCTGGTGACAGCATCCTGCTCTCAACCACTTGCTAATACTGCCCCCGACACCTTAGAGTTATTCCAGCCCTGCAGGAACAATCCGTCTTCCTCAAGACTCCACAGCAAAGTACAGACCAGCACTGTCAATGACCCCACAGCAGCAAGCCCTTCTAGAAGACTTCCCTCCGAATCTTTACCAGTAATCCCACTCCAAGACTCCATGGGTGTGACTCACCAAGCTGCGGGCACTCGGGTAGGGGGCAACACAGATGCTGGGGGCAGAGGGACCACCAGGCCTGGGGGGCAGCCTCTGCCAGAGCTCTTCAGCCAGGAAAGGCATCAACGGGGCGAGGAGGCGGAGACCGACGTCTGCGCAGAAGAACAGGACCTGAGGCGGCTCCAGAGGGCGGGGAGAGTGTGATAGCACCGGCTTCACAGCCTCCTACGGAGGAAGCCAATGGTCAGGGGGCAGCCATGGCCACCCCCTTCCTCCACACACTCGCTGCCCTGCCAGTGGGGATGCTGTGGGTAAACGGGAGCACCCAGCATCTCTGAGACCATGAGCTGTCCCCAGACACAGTAGGGAGCATGCGACAAGGGGAAATCCAGGGCAGGGACTCGGGGGTGGGTGAGGAATAAAACTGTCAGGGACGTTTGCATTTAGAATGAAAAGCATTGAGTTTTGTGTTTTTTTTTTTTTAACCACAGAGACAGAAATGTTTTTTTTAAGTTGAGAAACAGAAATCTAGGACAGGGGTCCTCAGCCAACAGTGTCAGGATCACCTGGGACAAGAAATGAACACGCTCACCACCCTCCCCCAAACCTGCCTGCCTGAGCTGCTCTGGGGGTGGGACCTGACACTCCATGGTAAACAAGCCCTCCTTTGAGAGAATCCCTGGGTCTAAAGACCGGTACTCTTGCTCCCTGTCGGCTCCCAGCCTGCCTAGGGTCCGAAGGCAGCAATTACAGGAACTGAAAACAATCTCCATCTATGATACGAAGAGCTGACTCACTAGAAAAGACCCTGATGCTGGGAAAGATTGAAGACAAAAGGAGAAGTGAAGTGAAAATCGCTCAGTCAAAGGGGGAGGCAAAGGATGAGATGGTTAGATAGCATCACCAACTCAATGGACATGAATTTGATTACACTCTGGGAGATAGTGAAGGACAGGGTAGCCTGGCGTGCTGCAGTCCACGGGATCGCAAAGAGATGGACACAACTTAGCAAGTGAACAGCAAGCCTCCCAGCCCTGTGTTGTCAGACTCAGTTTTCTAGAAGTGTCCCCTTCTCCCTGCTCCTCAGGTGACAGGCAGGGAACAGTGCCCAGACCAGTCCCAGAGAAGAGGGGAACTGGGATTTCTCAATCTCATCTCTCTTCCTATCCTGAGGGAGGAATTCAAAACCCAGTTCAGAGCTCTCTGCCAGGGGACAGGGAGCAGGGCTGCAGGGGGCCTGCCCCCGCCTCACTCACCAAGTAGACATCACAGAGGTTGTGCAGCCAGAAGTGGTGCAGGGCGTGGGTGACGAGCGAGAGCTCGCAGGTGAGGAAGCCCCGCTCGCAGTCCTGGGCCGTGCGGGCCAGGCAGCTGAGGATCCAGGTGTCCATGCGGGAGGCGGGGGACAGCTGTGGTAGAGGGGGCTTCAGGTTGGGACAACTCGATTCCCACCCAACTGCCTCCTTTCCTTCCAGACGCCTCCTCCAGGACTCAGATGTCGGACTACCCAGCTCCCAAGCATCTCCTCTTTCTGTCTTACCTCCTCCGCAGGTTGGGGTATGAATTCCTCCCCAAGAGCATTCAGGATAAAGCGCAGGGCATTCCAGATCTTATTGCAGAAGTGTCGGAAGCTCAGGACCTCAGAGACGGACAGGTGCAAGTCACCTCCTGGGAGGGAGTGGAGGTAGGGAGCATGTACTGGTGGCAGCTGCAGGGGAGTCCGCGGCTCTGCCCCACCACACAGAGGCCACTGCCCGCTGCGCTCACCCAGGCTTACCCAGGGCCCCATGGGAGCACAGGGTGAACCTCAGAGCATCTGTCCCACACTCGGGGATCCCATGAGGGAAGTCCTTTCTCTGCAACGAGAAAGAAGAAGGGTGGCAGCTGCCTGTGAGGCTGCAGGGCCAGAAGGCAGGTTGCACAGGGAACTAACTGGCGGCCATGAACTAGAGGCTGGAACAGGTCAGACTCACCTGCGCTGAGGCTGCAATCGCCAGCTCTGCGGGGTCCAAGTTTCCATCCCTCAGCTTGTCCTGCAGTACCTGGGGTGGGTGAGTAATTCACTGGCCTCAGTGGAAGCCCCTGCCCCTACCAGGGTCCCTCCTAGTGGCCCTCCCAGTTCCAGCACTCCTGCCAGCCCCTCCCTTCAGCTCCCCTTCCTTTATCTGGAAAAACCCATGCCTCTTGGGGCCCTCCATCCTGACCTGCAGCTCCACCCCACTGATGATGTCCCGTGGGTCCAGCACGTTCCCCAGGGACTTGCTCATCTTCCGGCCCTGCCTGTCCCGGACCATGGAGTGAAGCAGGACCTGGAGGCATGGAGGGGGTCAGAAGTGTGGCCTAAAGAACTTTCCTCTGGAGGGCCCTTGGCTGTCCTTCAGGGATTAGAGGTTAGGCTGGAAAGTGAATCAGGACAAAGGAACTGGGAACCCAGAAAACCCCATACAAGGGGTTAGAATGGAGGACAGGGCTTAGAGGAGACTGGGGAGTCTCAGAGAAGGGCGGGGCACCAAAGGGTCTTTACCTTGCTGAAGGGGAGCTGCCCTGTGAGCTGGGTCCCCAACATGACCATGCGGCCCACCCAGAAGAGCAGGAGGTCACTGCCCGTTTCCAAAAGTGACAGGGGGTAGAAACGAGCCAGGTCCGGGGTCTTGGAGGAAAGAGATAAACAGTGAGAGGCCCAAGCCTGGGGCCTCTAGCTCTTCATAAGACTCTCTGAGGGGCCCTGGGGGTCATTTCCTCATCCCCACCTTCACTCTCTTCCTCTCAACCCACCTCACCTCTCGGGGCCAGCCCAGGGCAGAAAAGGGGAAAAGAGCGGAGGAGAACCACGTGTCCAGGACATCAGGGTCTGGAATACAGAATGGAAACAATTGGAACCTCAGCATCAGGACCTCAGCCCACTGCTGCCCACCTCTCCAGCCCGACCCTCATTCACAGAGACCAGGGCTCTGCCCCATTCCCAGCTTCCCCGACCCCACCTTTCCCACCTCAGTACCTGCTCCCTCCCCAAACCCACCTCAGGTGGAATACCCACCCCTCTCCAGGGTCAGCTCCGCCCCTGGTCTCCCTGTTAATTCTGCAGCTACTTCTCTGGCCTCAGCCTCTGTCCGCCCGACCACCCAGAAGTCCTCCGTTTCACCCTGCAGAAGTAAGGAGTAGGGGGCAGTGAGAGAGAACAGCACGGGACAGGTGTGAGACAGCACTGAGTGTTCATGGTCTCTGGTGGGCTGAGAAAGGCTGGCGCCCTCTGGTGGTGAGATGGAGAAATGCCATCTCAGAAGCTGAGCTCTCACAACAGTAGTGTGGGATCAGAAGCACAGCTGGGACCAGCGCTGGAAGCCCTCTGACTCCTGTGCTGAGGCTCTTCTGGCCAAACCCAGCCCTCCCTTCCACTTTCTCCTACTGACCTTTGCATGTTCCTCTACAACCAGGTAGGCTGGAATCCGATGGCCCCACCACAGCTGCCGGGAGACACACCAGTCCCTGCCAAGAGGATAGGAGTGATTTTTTTTCTTCCTTTTTCCTATGAGTGATTTCTTAGTATGATCAGTGGGCCCCCTTCCCCCTCCCCTGAGAGCTCCCCTTCTTACCCAATGTGGGAAAACCAGTGCTGCCAGTTCTTCTGGTGGAAGGAGGGACTGAGGTCCAGGGCCCCCGACTCCACGGCCTGGAGGGGGAAGGACCTTAATGGTGGTTCCCTACCTGCACCCCCGATCCCCATGAATGGGACCAGTGGTCTCTGAGATGGTTCTGAAACTCAGAAAGAACCTCCCAAGCCTCCTGAGAAGAGTCTGGACTTGAGTGAAGATGCAAGCCAGCCCTTTCTGGGCACCCTGCCTCCATCCCCCCAGCTCTCCCCTCAACAAGCATAGCTAGAGAGGGCCCCAGCCTCCCTGTTTCTTCATTCCCGCCCAGGCCCCAGGCCCTCCCCACACTGCAGCCTCACCTTGGCGGCTCGCTCCCCCATTTCCCGGCAGCGGACAAACCACTGGCTCTTCAGTAGGTACTCTACCACGTCCCCGGAACGGCTGAAAGGGACACAGGACCCGACTGCGCAGGCCCTCAGTGCCGAGGACATAGCAGCCAACAACACAGACACAGAGCTTGTATTCTAGCCTGAGGGGTGCACAGCCCATCCTGCAGTCACTCTTAAGCTTCGCCCATCCCCTTCTGGGGGCGGTCAGAGGAAAGGAGTGAAAACAGGCTTACCTGCAAATGGGCAGCACCATGGGGTGGTTCTGGAGGCCCCGGAACAGGCCCCGCTCCCTCAGTGCTGACAGAATCTTTTCCCGGGCCACAAATCGGTGAAGACCCTGCAGAAAAGTAGCAAAAGTAAAGCTTAAAGGCTACTAGAAAAATAAGAGGGTGGGGGAGGGGAGATGGGGCAGAGGGTGCCCTCAAAGGACGGGGTATCACTGGGCTGGTACCACCTGCAGCCAGTCCTCACAAAGGGCGGTCATGGTCCCATCCTCCGCAATGACACTCCGGGGGCTCAGGCCGTGTCGGGCCCCCAGCTCAGCATCGGCAGGGCTGTGCGCTGGAGTCACCTTCACCGCCCCTAAGGGAGCAGGACTGCCGTTAGCACTGGACCCTGACCCTGGCTTTTGCTTTTCCAGACGTGTCACCATCGCCCACGCTACCCCATCCCTCCCTCTCATCCCCCACTATCCACTGAGACCACCCTTCCCCTACTTTCTGCCTCTTCCTGGTTCTCGCCCCTCCCCTCTCCCCCAGAAGCCCTGACTTCCTGTCTCTGCCCTGCCCCCACTTACCTGTGCCCAGGTGTGGCTGAACAGTGCAGTCTGTGATAAGAGGGAGAAGCTGCCCCGTCAAGGGATGACAGAGTTGTCGCCCATGTAGATGCTAAAGGGAAGGGAGAGGGATCAAGGACAGACACATGTGTCGGGTAGAAGGGTCTGGGCTGGGCATGAGAACCCTGGAAATACGAGGGTGAAAACCAGAAGGTAAAGACCTACAGCAGGGCTCAGTAAACATTTTCTTAAGGGGCCAGAGTGTAAGAATTTTAACCTTTGCAAGCCAGGAGGAAAATTCAGTCTCTACAACTCTGCTCCACTGCCATGGCAGAGTTAGACAACACAAGATGGAGCTGCAGATGATACATAGGGAACGAGGGTGCTCATACAGAAACAGGAGATCTGGCCCACGGGCCACAGTCTGCCAGCCCTGAGCTGAAGTGTAACACCAGGAAGAGAAGGGACCTGAGTCAGAGCCACTGGAGAGCTGAGATAAGGGAAATTTCAGGAAAAGGAAAAAGGAGCAGAGAGGAGGAGCTGCGATCCCAAAAGGAAGGGAAGAGAAAGTATGGGGGTGGAAGGCCAGGCCGCAGGGAGCACTGAGTATTACCGTGTAGCGGGAATCATCAGGATGGACCGCCACAGCCACGTCTCCAGGCAGCGTCTCTGGCCTCGTGGTTCCCACCACAACCTCTGCATCTGAAGACGAAATTCAATCACTTAAAGGTGGTCCTCGCCCTCACCTTGTACTCCTGACACAGCTAAAGTCGGGAGAACTGGAAAAGGTGGGAGGCAGGGATGGTCAAGGTAGAGCAGGCCCCCAGGAGTAACTGGAGAAAACAAGGACCAACGTCTATAGGACCCTGGGGTTTCTGCTAAGCTAATGACCAGAGGCCTAAGGGGATGTCTGGGGCTACAGAATTCCTCAACAGCCCGCTTGGGAGACAAGAGTAGAATGTTAATAAATCCAACTAGAATCTCTGCTTGGTGCCCTTATCATAAATGCTGTGCCTTCTTGGACGCAGCACCAGTCCCTCCTGTAAGAAACCTCTGACTATTCCAGCTCATCCATCTTCCCTTCTCCAAACCCCTGGGAATACTTACTGCTCAAACCACACTTCAGAACTAACCCTTTGTCTCTTTTAGGGGTAGCAGCCTGCTGTGGAATTACACTAAGCTCCCTCAGGGCAGTGACTGTGTGCACTTTTCTTACATGGCCCAGGATACCCAGGGTGAGTATCTCCAGGACGCAATACTTCCAAGGTTCCCTATGCCCCTCCATCCAAGTCACATGGAAGACAGGCTGGTGGGTTGCCTCCAAAAGCCCAAGGTGGGCTCAAGAAAACAGGGGAAGCAGAGGTTAAGTGGGTGACCCTTCCAAGGACTACCCTCACCAGGCTCTCCATCCACGGGGAAGGCCACGGAAAAGAGGAGGCCGAAAGACACGGGGGTGGGGCAGCCAGGCAACTGAAGCTCCGTGCGGCCAGGGAGGGGCCGGCTCTCCACCTGGGGGCGTGGAAGAGGCAGGGTCAGAGAGCAGCCTCTCTGCAAGGCTCACAACTGGTTTCCCACCTCCACTCATCCATAGCCCCGGCCTCCCTGCCATCCATCAAAAAGCCACTCAGAGGACCTGGGAGCCACTTCCTTCCCCTCACCTAATCCTTGTGCCGTCACAGTTAAAGAACATATTCACTGGACTTCCCTGGTGGTCCGGGGAAGGGATCACCCTTCCATGGGTTAAGGGTTAAGAACTCGCCTGCCAGTGCAGGGGACATGGGTTTGATCCCTGGTGTGGGAAGATTCCACATGTTGCAGGGCAACTAAGCCCACGCACCACACCTACGAAGCCCTCGCTCTAGAATCTGTGCTCTGCAACAAGAGAAGCCTGGGCACCGCAACTAGAGAGCAGTCCCCACTCGACACAACTAGAGAAAGCCCACAAACAGCAAGGAAGACCCAGCACAGCAAAAAATACAGAAGTAAATATTCACTGAGCACTTAAATCACACGCAGGTATTATGCCAGCCTCCTAGGAGTTCTCGCTGAATTCTCACAACACCCCTGTGATGCAGGTATTTCCATCAGCCCTGAATTTTACAGACCCAGGAGACTGAGGCTGACAGGCTAACAGCCTGTCAGGAGCCACATCGCTGGGAGGTGGCCAGATTCAGATGTGAATCCCGGCAGGCTGGCTCCAGAGTCCGAGCTCTCCCCCGGGCTCAGAGCTCTCACAAACCCGCCTCTCCTCTGCCTCACCTCAATATCCGAGATGGCGGAGCGTAAGGCACACGACCAATTGACCAGCTGCCGGCTCCGGTACAACAACCCAGCCTTGTAGAGCCGCACGAAAGCTTCTGTCACGGCCACTGAGGAGCCCTAGGATGACCTGAGTGTCCACATCCAACAGCCTCCTCTCAGCCCACCCCCTGCCAGGGGCCCAGGCGTCCCCCTGGCCCCCCTAGCATACACAGCAACCCGCCTCCTTGCACAGAACTCTGAACACCTCCCTGACACCCACAGGGACCACAGCACCGAACACTCACGGTATCCATGGTAAAGCACTCTCGGTCCCAGTCCAGGGAGGCCCCCAGCGCTCGGAGCTGCTCACAGATCTCGCCACCTTTCCTGTGCCCAGACAGATTTGGGTCAGCAAACATGTCCCAGACATCAACTATGTCCCGGGCCTAGTGAAGCCCCAGCGGTGCTGGACTCTGGAGTGAGTTCGAGACTGATCTAGCCTCAAGAAGCTAATGGAGACACACAGGCCCAGTATATGGCTTTCTGTGATATTGAAAGAAACATAACATTTCTAGTAAAAGGGGAAGGGGCAGCCGATTTGTGGGAAACACAAAGAAGCTTTACAGAGAAGACAGCATGTGATAACAGACCTGGAAGAAAAAGGGTAATTTCAAGAGGATGCAAAGTGGGAACAGGTGAGGAGAGATGATGAAATCCAAGCAAAGGAAAATGGGATAAATGGAAGAAAAAACATATATATATATACACACACATATATATATATGGGGGAGCGCATGCATGCTTAGTTACTCAGTCACGTCCAACTCTTTGACACCCCGTGGACTGCGGCCTACTGGGCTCCTCTGTCCATGGAAATTTCCAGGCAAGAATATTGGAGTGGGTTGCCTTTTCCTCCTCCAGGGGATATTCCCTAACCAGGGACTGAACATGTGTCTCCTGTGGCTCCTGCATTGGCAGGCAGATTCTTTACCACTGAGCCACCTGGGGAGCCCATATATATGTGTACATATATATATATATATGCACTTACACATAAATATATGCATTTTAACATATACAATACACAACAAATGCACACACACCAAGCTTGGAGACCCCACCAAATGCTAAGGGACTTCAGAGCTTACACTCCCACGGGAAGTTAGAGCTGAATGGGAAAAGCCCTGACTACAAGTTAGGAGAGGGGCTGGGAAGCCCAGATCCAAACCTGCTGTCTCAGCCCCTCCTGCCCTGCCCCCCATACTCACTCCTCCTTCCACTTCCACACCTCCCTAAGGAAGTCTTCCCGGCTCAGCTCATGTCTCCTCACGCCTCGCTCCTTCCACAGCTGTTTCTCCACCACAGCCTACAGTAAGATGAGGGGGCAGAGAATCAGGTCACTTTGGGGGAAGAAATCTCACTCAAGTAAAGGGATGAGTGGCAAAAGACATACTTGGGTCGCAATCCCTGCATGATCTGAGCCAGGGACCCACAGCACCCGATCCCCACGCATCCGGTGCCTGCGAAAGAAAAACCCTCATGGGAATCCATGGCTTTACATGTTCATTTAGCCTCATCCTTTCCCAATTTCTTTCTCCTCCAAGAACTCATGCAGCCCCATTCCCCTCTCACCAGCGCACGAGAGCATCCTGTATGGCCACGGTCAGCGCATGCCCAATGTGCAGGGAGCCTGTGACATTAGGGGGTGGGATACACATGGAAAAGGTCTCCCCTGTGGCCTGGGGCAGCCTGGCCTAGAAGGAAAGAAAAGTCAAATGGCAAGAGAGGACTGGATGTTCCCTGGGGAATAGCACCCTCTGGTGTCTCCAAAGCAGAAAGAACTATAGGAAAAAGTCTGGCAAGTAACAGGGAAGAGGATAACCTTTGAGACACCAGGGGGAGAAGATAAGCTTTCCCTGCTTTTCGGCAGGTATTCTTGCCTGGAAAATCCCATGGACGGAGGAGCCTGGTAGGCTGCAGTCCATGAGGTCGCTAAGAGTCGGACACGACTGAGCTACTTCACTTTCACTTTTCACTTTCATGCATTGGAGAAGGCAATGGCACCCCACTCCAGTACTCTTGCCTGGAGAATCCTAGAGACGGGGCAGCCTGGTGGGCTGCTGTCTATGGGGTCGCACAGAGTCGGACATGACTGAAACGACTTAGAAGCAGCAGCAGCAGCAGCAATGTGGTTGGCTGTGAGCTCCAGACTCGTGCCCACCAATCTTATGGGCCATTCTGTCCTGGGGATCATTTAGCACTCCTCCCTGCCAGGTACTAACCTGATATTCTGGTTTGAAGAAGCCCTCTCGCACCCACCAAGGGTACCAGGCAGCCTCAACGTACTGGGGGCTGTATGCAGGAGGCAGGGGTCGGGAGACATCTAGGAGGCAGAGGAGAGCCCCACTAACTCCTGACTTCTGTTCCCAGGTTGCATTTCAGCAGACCGAATGGGCAACCAAAATGTGAGGGAAAAGGCCTTCAGGTTTCCTAGTTACCTTTCTTTTCTCCATGTTCCGTGGGGATTTCATACAACACTCTCTCCTTAGGGGTCCAGGCCTTACTGGATTCTGCAGGTGACTGCAGAGAGGAGGAACCAGAATGCGGGCTGCAATTTCAGGATACCCCAGGCATCTGGAATCCAGCCAGTCTGTCCTCCAGTGCTCTCCCAAGATTTCTCAGAGAACCAAGGACCAGCTGTCGGGACTCCTAACCTTGCTCTTGGGGGCTATCCCAGCCTCCAGCGATGCCTGCTTCTCTCGCAGGCGCTTCTGTTTGGCTTCACGGTTCCTCCGGGAGATGGCTGATCCATTTGGCTCTGACTGGGTGGAAAGGGGACGGGACCTGGGGAGGCCCCGTGAGGGCCTCAAGCCCCAAAGCGGTGGTCGAAAAGAGGTCAGAGGTAAATGAGGCATCGGGAGTGCTTGGCAAGGGGCCAAAGTCTGTTCCAGCTACAGCACATTGGGAGGGTATGGTGGTGAGGGAGGGTCACAACTCCCAAAGTCACACCCTCTTACCCCCGCCTCTTCCCGCCTCCCTCCAGCAATGATTGATAAAGTATCTAGCCCATCCCTCACAACCCTCCCTCTGTGAGGACTAGAGTAGACAGGGTCTTCTAATTAGCAGCGCTCTTCCGGGACAGAGTAAGTCTCAGGCCCTCAACCTATTCAGCTGAGATGTGGGGGTGACCGTAGACACAGAGGAGAGGGAAAGGACTCAGGGATTCTGGCAGATGATGGACATCAGAGCCAGCAAGAGGTCCCACCAGGATCACTACTTGTCCGCCTCCTCAAAGGCCATCTGCACTGCCCCCAGCCCGCGTGCTGATCTGCCTTCCCGCCCGACGCACCGCGCGGGTCCTGATCCTCCAGCACTTCCCACTCCCCGATCGCCGGCCCGCTGCGCGCTCACCCGGTGAGCCCGCCGCTATCCCAGGGCGCCCCGCGGCGTGGAGCGTAGGGGGGCGGCGGCAGGTACTGAGGAACCAGCGAACCCGGCCCGAGCGTGACTCGCTAGCCGCGCGGCGCTGAGGCGGAGCCCCGCCCGGGCGCATGCGCACTAGCTGGCCTCGGCCACACCTCCTCCTTCTCGCGAACCAATGGCTGTCGACGCGGAGATGAGCGCTGCCGGCGCGGAGAGAGGAGGCTTCCCAGGGAGGTGGCGGGGGTAGTGTGGTTCACTTTCACAATTTTATTAAACTAGAAGAGTCCCGACGTGTGAATTAAAAAAAACACCTGAGTTCTGAGGCCGCGCCAGCCTCCACGCAGCCCGCCTTCCCGGGTGCGCCCCGCCCAGGTCCAGTCCTGCACTCTCAGGAGTTGTGTTTCTGCCGCTTCCAGAAGCGCTTGACGTCGCTGTGCCCAGCCGGGGTCACCACCATGAGCCGCTTGGCCGAGTTCTCGAACACCAGGACGCCCAGCTCCCGCGCGTGGGCCAGCAGCAGCTCAAAGTCCACTTGTGACAGGAACTGGTTATACAGGACGCCTGGGGTCCGCAAGTCAGGTGCAGCAGGGAGAGAGAGAGAGAGGAGGTGAGAACGGGAGGTGGGAGCCCCTCGATGGCAGCCTCAGGGAACCAGCCTCAGGGAACCAGCGGTCTCGGCTTGCCACCCACATTTAAATCTTAACACTAGCATGACCCAGCCATATTCAGGAAGGCAGTATAATACAGTAAGAAAACCCATTGCTAACCAAAACCACAGAAATTATCCCTATGAATTATCCCTCAAATCCTAAAAGATGATGCTGTGAAAGTGCTGCACTCAATATGCCAGCAAATTTGGAAAACTCAGCAGTGACCACAGGACTGGAAAAGGTCAGTTTTCATTCCAATGCCAAAGAATGTTCAAATTACGGCACAATTGCACTCAATCTTAAAGGAAATCAGTCCTGAATATTCATTGGAAGGACTGATGCTGAAGCTGAAACTCCAATACTTTGGCCACCTGATGTGAAGCACTGACTCACTGAGGATGAGATGGGTGGATGGCATCACCAATTCGATGGACCTGAGTTTGAGTAAGCTCTGGGAGTTGGTGATGGACAGGGAAGCCTGGTGTGCTGCAGTTCATGGGGTCAGAAAGAGTCGGACATGACTGAGCAACTGAACTGAATTGAATCCCTTCCAATTTCCCTCTTCTAGCTGAATCCAAATCACACTCATTCGAGAATTTATTTACTGCCATCAACTCATCCCGAAATAAAACATGCATGGGTTTACTAGCCCATGCAGTAAACAAAAAATAAAATGCATGAACAGCTTTTTCAGCTCACCAAGACTGAATTGTCCTTCTTCTGGCCAATGACCAAAAAAACCCACCAGAAGCCACTCACCTTCGGTGAACCGGAGCCTGTCCCTTTCCAGCTCCCAGAGCCGAATCTGGTCTGTGATGGTGGGAGGCAGCACCGGTGTCTGCAGGGGCAAGGGATGGCCCTTGTAAGGTTCAGAAGCACTGCTCCAGGCAGCCCCAGCCCTCCGCTCATTCCCCAGATTTGGATTTCCATTTCTCTTTTCCATCACTTCATCACCAGGTACCAAGGGCTCTCAGCCTCCGGCAGCTGTTGTCCCTCCAGCCTCATTTTTGTACCTGTTTAAGCATCACTGGGTGGGCCCTTGTCCTTAGGAAATGGATGATCTAGGAAAACAGACAAGAATTGGGATCAATGGCAGTAAATAAATTCTCAATGAGTGCAATTCTCATTGCACAGAATTCTCAAATAAGAAAGCAGAAAAGCTACCTGTCTTCTAATGTCACTGAACATCAACTGATTGTTTAAAAATTCATAGGCATATGCCTATCAATTCAACACATCCCATAGCTCTTGTCTTTAGGTATTGCTCCCATTGGTGATGTCTGCTGCTGCTTCTTTGGCATATTTTCCCTTTCCATAGTTTTTTTTTTTTTTTCTTTAAAGTAATAGCAACTATTATTTTTGAGCACTAACTGCATGGCAGGCTCTGAACTAAATGGTTTACCTGTATTTCACTGACTTGGTTCAACAACCCTTTGTGAAAGTCGCTCAGTCTTGTCTGACTCTGCGACCCCATAGACTATGCAGTCCGTGTAATTCTCTAAGCCAGAATACTGGAGTGGGTAGCCTTTCCCTTCTCCAGGGGATCTTCCCAACCCAGGGATCGAACCCAGGTCTCCCACATTGCAGGCGGATTCTTTACCAGCTGAACCACAAGGGAAGCCCAGGAATACTGGAGTGGGTAGCCTATCCCTTCTCCAGTGGATCTTCCCAACCCAGGAATTGCACTGGGGTCTCCTGCATTGCAGGTGAATTCTTTACCAACTGAGCTAGCAGGGAAGCCCTGATAGCTGAAGTGAGATCTATCAGAAGCCCTGAGTGAGAACTGTCATTATCTCCATTTTCCAGATGAGGAAACTGAGGCTCAGATAAGAGAAACAACTAGGCCACCAGTGCAGCTAGGAAGTGGTGGTGCTGAGATACAAATGCAGAGTTATAGCTCCTCCTTACGTGTCTTCTGTAGGAGGGTCTCCCTCTCCCCACACTGAGAACCTTGACTTCTCATGACCTGATGTTCACACGCAGACAACTCACCACCACCTTCTGTAACAGACTCCACGCTAGCCTTCTGGAAGGTGACCACCCCGTAACCTACAACCCACGTGCAGCCTTTCTTTCCACCCACACCTTCCCCAAGCAGGGATACCTGCTGGGCTGTGATGCCACTGGCAATGGCCTGCTGCACGCTCTCCCGGGTCACCTGTGCCACCACCATGTTGGGGAAGCGATAGAGCATCTCAGAGAAAAGGGCAATGAGGGCGATCTGCAGCTCCGACTCTGACCAGAAGATAGGAAAAGAGGATTAGGAGGGTTCCCACCATCTAGGCTCCCCCAAGCCTCAGAGAGCTCTGTAAACCGCCAAGTTACAAGTGTACGTGACCAGAAGCTGGCAGTCCCTCCTGCTTCTTCCCGCTTCTTCCTCCCCTCCCCACCAGCCTGCTCTCCAGGGGCCCTCTGTCCAGCCTCACCCGTGTAGGCATACAGTCGGTAATTGGTTTCCACAACAATGAAGCCTGGCTGATGTGCAGTGCCCCCAGCCCCAGAAACACCTGACGAGAGATTGATGGCCAGGCGTGTGGGGTAGTAACGCCGAGATTTCCTCTGAAAAGGAGAAGGGAAAGGCCACAGGCCCTCTCTCAGGCCTCACTGCCCTACATCTTCCTCCTGAAACATCAGATTCCTCCCAGTGCCCAGGACCTCAGCTCCCAACTTCTCTCCCTCAAGGGAGATAAGTATTCAGTCCTGGCAACTGCTTCTTGTGACTGCCTCCCAAGACCCCACTCTCCTTTAAAGGCCAAGGCACCATCCCACCCTGTCTCTTCAGTAGAGGCCATGTGTCTGGGTGTTCATACCTTCCTCTGGAAAACAAGCCCAAACTCACGCAGATGTTGCAGGAAGTTCAACAGAGAATCACTCATACCTTCCACAGAGTAATCCTGGGGAAAAGGAGTGGCCAGCTGGGGTCCAAAACACATCCCATTCTCCCTTTCTCAATCCCATACACTCACTCCCTCTTTTCCCATCTCTGCATGTTCTTTGTTCATTCTTATCCTCCACTGTATTGCCCCATTACCTCATTTCCCCTTCCCATCTCTTTACTCTCTTCCCATCTCGCCCACTCAGGCCCCCTGCTTACCTTGCCCAGAGTGGAGAAGCTGAGCTGGAAGAGGAAGGAGAGAATCTCCACTAGGTCCATGCCCCGACTCTAGGGAGGAATGGGCAGACACAAAGGGGGAGGGGTGTGAGGGAGGAAATGAGAGAAAATCAGGGAACAGAGTCTGTGGGCAGCAGTCCCTCAGTGGGTCTGGGGAAGAGTAGAGCGTGCTGGCGGGCACCCCTGACCTGCTCACCTGGGCTGTCTGCAGATACTGCAACATAAAGTACCAGAGCTGGGCTGGGGTGTCCAGCAACAGGAACTGGAAGCCGGCAGAGGTAATGCAGGGTGGCTCTCCAGGTTCGGCACTGGAGACAGACAGGGCTCATGGCAGAGGTGTGCAGAGAAAGGCCACCGTCCCACCTGTGTGCCCACGTTTGGTTTTTTTGGTTTATCTCTTGCCATATTCTGCTCTACTCTCCTTTTAAAAATATTTATTTATTTGGCCATGCCAGGTCTTAGTCGTAGCATGCGGGATCTTCCATCTTTGTTGAGGCAAGCAGTATCTTTGTGTGACATACAAACTCTTAGTTGTGGCATGTGGGATCTAGTTCCCTGACCAGGGATTGAACCCAGGTCCCCTGCATTGGGAGCGTGGAATCTTAGCCACTGGACCACCGGGGACGTCCCTCAGCCCACCTTTTTCAGTCAATCCCCTCCAATCCTGACCCAAGGTGGACTCAATTTAGCAGGGACTCAAGGACATGGCAAAACAGAGCTGTTGTACCTCTGGCTGCCTCACCTCTTCATGAGCCCAGCCTGGCTGAGGAGCTGAGCCAAGTCCTGGCTGACGGCTGCACTGGGGGATCCCACCATGAAGTGCAGGACCACCTGAGGAACGGAAGAGAACAGAGTTGGATGCCTTAAAGGCTGTGGGAAGCGGGAACAAAAGCAGAGACACCCACAGAGTCCCAAGTCCTCACCTCCCATCGCTCCTCGGCATACTTGTCAAGTGAGAGGACGTCCCGGGCATGCTTGTCTGGTCCCAGCTGACTTGTGTCATCAGACCAGGCCTTGCCCCTATGCCAGGATGGCCAACAGTAAGGAACCCTACCTGTGTTCCCCACCCACGCTTCTGCCCTTAGTTGACCCTCATCCCCAGGGACCGTGAGTGGGAGACATTTTCTACACCATGTAGCTCCATCTGGTCCAACTTACTCTTAAAGGAGCTTCCAAAAGTGGAGCCTGCAAGGTTGCAGAGAGGCCCCTCAGGAGCTCCCCGGCCAGCAATTCAATCACTATGTCCCCTACCCAATTTAGGAAAAGACGGAAGTGACATACCCACCCAGAAGGGCAATGCGGAGGTTTTGGCGGAAGATGGGGTTGAGGATGAGGCCCTGGAGACCACCAGGGAGTAGCTGGGTGTGCCAGATACGGAGGCCGCTCAGCAACCCCGTGCTTTCCTCCTGAGCTCTGGAACAGAAGCAGAGAGGTGAGAGAGAAGACTAGGGAACAGAAAGAAGGAGACCCACAAAGGTGTCAGTTTCTGCCTTTTCTAAACTGGTGGTCCTCGGAACACCATTTCACAGAGTGAGATGTGTCTTAAGGCAATGCTTCTTTACTGTAACACCTACCAGAGCCTTGTAACAGACATCACAACTCTCCGAGAGGCAAAATACAGTAATGAGAATTTCCCAAATGTGTTTAATTGTAAGTTGTTGGTGTCCCCATTAATATTTCCTAGAAGTGGTCCAAGAATAGCAGTTTGGGAAGCCTAGCTGTTGAGAAATTTGTATCTGGCTAAAAATGCAGGAGAGACTCACTTGCTGAATTCCTTCTTCACCCACAGGGCTACAGCAGCTTGCGGCAAAGGCTGCTCCAGAAAGAGCATCCGCATCACCCAGTTCTTAGCCAAAGATGGGAGCTCCCTATAAGCAGGGAGAGGGACAATGTTAATATCAGAGACTGTCTTAGAACTGCATCCCTGCCATCCATGGCCTCTCAAACTTCTCACATTCACCCCCCAACACTTTTACCTGTCTTGCTGCCCCCACATCCTCTATCTGGCTTGGCCTGACACACTTTACTCTCCAAGCCCACCAGGGCTAAGCTTCTACCCACAATAACTTATTTCAATCTGCAGGCCCCATTACATTTCCCTGCCATGGACCCTACCATGAAGGGGGGTCCTCACCTGAAGACAGCCAGGCAGGTGGCAGGGTGCCCATACAATCGATCCAATATACCAGGGCTCAGGCCTCCTAGGAATTCCTGCAAGTTCCTGCATTGTAGGTGTACTCGATTCAGTCCACCCCTGGAAGGGGTGCTCTCCATCACCTGAGAGATCCAAGTGTTAGTGTACCCCCACAAGCCATGCCAGTGTCACCCCTCACCTTTCTAATTCTGATTCCCGATCCACTGGCCCCCATGAAAACTCATCTATGGTTTCCTTTTTCATGTCACTCACCTCCTCTTGTTTCTCCCAGTCCTGACCAGCCTCCCCTTTTCCTGCCTTCTCACCTCACTTCTGGCCTAAACACCAGTCTTCTCTCAATTTCTAGATGACAAAATTGTCAATTGTCCCATATTTGCAAAAATACTTGATATTTCAATGAACTGTCTCATCTTTACTTAAGCAGTGACAAAGATACTTGTTTGAGCCCAACCCTCTTTCCCTTCTGCCTCTTTTGGTCTGATCAGCCTATAAGTTCCAAATTTGTATGTTCTTCCCATCTACTTCTTGGCCCCACCTCGTGCTGAGCACAGCAGTAACTATTTTTCCCCTCCATGTCTCCCAAATCCAATTCCACTTCTTTCCTCTTCTCTCACCGAAGACCAACTCATCCCATTCACCCTGATCTACGCCGCACGATCTCCCAACTTGTCCCCTACTTTCTTCCCAGTCCTCGCCTCTCTCAACTCTCTCCCTCCTATCTCCACCACCCCTTTTCTCCCTGCACCCTTACCGTAACTCAGTGTCGATCCCCTCCTCGTGCACTCCGAGTCACAAGCCGTCGCTTAAACGGAGCCAGTGGCTCCCGGGAAGAGGAAAAAGGATGGCGGAAAATGACAGGGAAAAAAATGGGAGAAGACGAAAAATTTCACCGATTGGAGTTCAGATTGGAGGATTCAGAAGAGAAGGGAAGGAGTGGCGAAGTGGGGAGGATAAAAATCGGCGCTGCACTCGCCCACAGCAGGGCATGCTGGGAACTGGAGTCTTGTCCTTCCTCACCCGGGAGCAAGCTGAGGCGCGTCTGACTACAACTCCCAAAAGGCACCGCGAGGAAGCCTAGCGGAGAGAGGCTGGCTTGTACTTAAGAGAGCCGGGAGCACCAGAGGTCTGGCTGCTTGGTTCCGCCTCCCTATCTACCCACTCGGCTAACGGCGGAGTCTGACTGAACTCGAGTGGGGACTCTGGGAGTAGAAATACCCCGAGGGCTTCCTGGCGGAGGTGCAGAAACTGCTTGGTGGTGAGGCACTTACGTGTCGAGACGCAGGAAACTGGGTTCCTTGAGCTCAGTTGCTTCCCATAAAATTGGAATAATGCACTTTCCAGAGCATTTTCTCGAATTAGGAGTTAATTCAATCCATTGCGCCTTCCTCAGTACCTAAAGTGAAGTCGCTCAGTCGTGTCTGACTCTTTGCAACCCCATGGACTGGGGCCTGTCAAGCCCCACCATCCATGGGATTTTTCCAGTCAAGAATGTTTCCTTCTCCAGGGGATTTTTCCGACCCAGGGATCGAACCAGGGTCTCCCGCACTGAAGGCAAACTCTACCGTCTGAGCCACCAGGGAAGCCCAAGTCCTCCACAAATGTTCTCATATCCTTCATGCTTCCACCCACCTCCCCAGTTCAGTTCAGTCGCTCAGTCGTATCCGACTCTTTGCAACCCCATGGACTGCAGCCAGGCCTCCCTGTCAGTCACCAACTCCTGAAGCTTACTCAAACTCTTGTCCATTGAGTTGGTGATGCCATCCAGCCATCTCATCCTCTGTGATCCCCTTCTCCGGCCTTCAATCTTTCCCAGCATCAGGGTCTTTTCCAATGAGTCAGTTCTTCACATCAGGTGGCCAAAGTATTGGTTTCAGCACTTCCTGTTTAATTTGAATATCCTAATAAATGCAGTTTTTAAAAGAAAAATTGTTTAGCCTGATTTGATTTATGAAACTATTATGGGGTGAGGGAACTTCTTCAGTAAAAGCCAGAGCTACACGTTCCCCCAAATTCCTGAAAGGCAAGTTTTATTGGGAAGATCCCCTGGAGAAGGGAATGGCTATCAAGTCCAGTATTCTGGCCTGGAGAATTCCATGAACTGTATAGTCAATGGGGTCGGAAAGAGTTGGACACCATTAAATGACTTTCACTTTCACTTTCAAGTTTTGTTATTCCCACTTTGCAGACTAGAAAATGGAAACTCATTGACATTAAGAAATTTGTGATTGTAATCAGATAGCTACAAAGTGCTGGAACTGGGATTTGAAGTACATTTGCAAGTGACCAGGAATCAAAATGGTAAGACTAAGCCTTTGTTACACTTTGTAGCCAGCCCATGCATGTTTTGTTGGTCTGTTTCTTGAGCAATGTTTAAAATCCTCAAAGAGTGACACAAGACTGGCAAAGCTGCTTTATGACAGACGTTAAATAAGGTTAAAGGACAAATTATAATCTTTATTTTTGGGGGCTCCAAAATCACTGCAGATGGTGACTGCAGCCATGAAATTAAAAGACGATTACTCCTTGGAAGGAAAGTTATGACCAACCTAGACAGCATATTAAAAAACAGAGACATTACTTTGCCAACAAAGGTCCATCTAGTCAAGGCTATGGTTTTTCCAGGAGTCATATATGGATGTGAGAGTTGGACTATAAAGAAGGCTGAGCACCGAAGAATTGATGCTTTTGAACTGTGGTGTTGGATAAGACTCTTGAGAGTCCCTTGGACTGCAAGGAGATCCAACCAGTCCATCCTAAAGGAGATCAGTCCTGGGTGATCATTGGAAGGACTGATGTTGAAGCTGAAACTCCAATACTTTGGCCATCTGATATGAAGAGCTGACTCATTTGAAAAGACCCTGATGCTGGGAAAGATTGAAGACAGGAGGAGAAGGGGACGACAGAGAATGAGATGGTTGGATGGCATCACCGAGTCAATGGACGTGAATTTGGGTAAACTCTGGGAGTTGGTGATGGACAGGGAGGCCTGGTGTGCTGCAGTTCATGGGGTCGCAAAGAGTCGGACACGACTGAGCGACTGAACTGAACTGAACTGAATTGGTAATCTGGGAAAAAATGGTTGATAAAATAGCCAAAATACAAAGAGCACTTATCTCTCAAAAGCAGTAAGAAAAAGAAACAATATAATAGAAATACTAAGAAATAACAGATGGTAAATGCAATAAACACAAGTGCCTTGTAACCAAATGAAGAAACTCTCAAAAGTGATTCTTTGTGACCCCATGGACTATACAGTCCATGGAATTCTCCAGGCCAGAATACTGGAGTGGGTAGCCTTTCCCTTCTGCAGGGGATCTTCCCAACCCAAGGATCAAACCCAGGTCTCCCGCATTGCAGGCAGATTCTTTACCAGGTGAGCCACCAGGGAAGTCCAAGAAACTCTCACCTTCACTCTTAATTGAAAGTGAAAGTGAAGTCACTCAGTCTTGTCCGACTCTTTGCAACCGTATGGACTGTAGCCCCCAGGCTCCTCCGTCCATGGGATTTTCCAGGCAAGAATACTGGAGTGGGTTGCCATTTCCTTCTCCAGGGGATCTTCCCAACTCAGGGATCAAATTCAGGTCTCCCTCCTTGCAGGCAGACTCTTTACTGTCTGAGCCACAAGGGAATTCACTGTTAATTAAGGAAAAGTCAATTAAATAAATAATGTCCAGTTAGCAATGATAGTAATAATGACAACCTCACTGTTGGTTCAGTATACATGAGCACTTGACCATATTCATAATACTTTTGTGGAAAGTTGACATAGGCATACCCTTCTAAGGGTAATTTGGCAGTATATACCAATGGTTTTAATGATTATCCTTTGACCTAGCAACTCCCCGTTAGGAAGGTAGCACACTGAAATTCTCCGACATGTGTAGAGAGATATACATGCAAAGATGTTTACTAAACTGTGTTTGTTGTTGTAGCCTAAAAACATTGGAAACAGCCCAAATGTTTATCACTGGGAACTGGTTAGATAAAATGTGGGTAGTTGAAATATAGAATACCAGGCAACACTTGCAGAGGAGGTCACTGTGTCCTGGCCTGAACTGTGGACCACCTATAATGGCAGAGAGAAAAGTAGATTACAAAGTGGCACACCTACTCCAGTGTGCATTTACGTGTGTGTAAAACTGAAATAGGCCGTATACTTCATTTTAATCAGAACAAGCAAGGGGAGCTGGGTGGACTGGATCATGGTTCCCTACATTACATGTAGGGAAAACTAAGTCTGCACTGTCCAGAACAGGAGCTGCTAGTCACCTGTGGCTCTTTAAATTAACTAAAATAAAATTTTTAATTCAGTTTCTCAGTCACATTAGCAGCATTTCAAATAATAGCTGCATGTAGCTAGCAGCTACCTATTAGATGGTGCAGTTGTAGACCTTGATCACAGAGTTCTCTTGGAGAGTCCTGCTTTAAGGGATGCAAGGGGTCCGATGTCCAGCTGAGCACAGTCTGAGTTCCTAGAACCGGTCTTCAGGAGGAAAATCAGCCTGGGCTCCTTGGAGCTGCGATTATGGAAAGAGCTCCCTGACTAGGGCTATCCACTCTGTGTATGAAAACTTCCTATGATGGGTAATGGAGAGCTCATGTCTTTTCCCCCTCAGGTGACCCGGAGAGAAGGAACAGAGACAGGAGCTGACAGGCTGTTCGCCATCAGTTTTTCTGTTTCCCAGCTGTGCTACCTTGGGCATATTGCTAACCTAACAGAGGTTTTTCTTCTCTGCGAAATGGCAATAACTACTTCCTATGTTGAATTAACTAAGATATAAAACTCCAGAAAAACATCTACTTCTGCTTCATTGACTATGCTAATGCCTTTGTGTGGATCATAACAAATTGTGGAAAATTCTTAAAGAGATGGGAATACCAGACCACCTGACCTGCCTCCTAAGAAACCTGTACATAGGTCAAGAAGCAAGAGTTAGAACTGGCTGTGGAACAATGAACTGGTTCCAAATTGGGGAAGGAGTACATCAAGGCTGTATATTGTCACCCTGCTTATTTAACTTATATGCAGAGTACATCATTTGAAATGCTGGGCTGGATGGAGCACAAGCTAGAATCAAGACTGCCGGGAGAAATACCAATAACCTCAGATATGCAGATAATACAACCCTTATGGCAGAAAGTGAAGAGGAACTAAAGAGCCTCTTGATGAAAGTGAAAGAGGAAAGTGAAAAGGCTGGCTCAAAACTCAACATATAAAAAGTGAAGATCATGGCATCTGGTCCATTATTTCATGGCAAATAGATGGGGAAACAATAGAAACAGTGACAGATTTTATTTTCTTGGGCTCCAAAATCACTGCAGATGGTGACTGCAGCCATAAAATTAAAAAATGCTTGCTCCTTGCAAGAAAAGCTATAACCAACCTAGATAGCATATTAAAAAGCAGAGACATTGCTTTGCCAACAAAGGTTCATCTAGTCAAAGCTATGGTTTTTCCAGTAGTCATGTATGGATATGAGAGTTGGACCATAAAGAAGGCTGAGTGTCGAAGAATTGATGCTTTTGAACTGTGGTGTTGGAGAAGACTCTTGAGAGTCCCTTGGACTGCAAGGATATCAAATCAGTCAATCCTAAAGGAGATTAGTCCTGAATATTCATTGGAAGGACTGATGTTGAAGCTGAAACTCCAATACTTTGGCCACCTGATGTGAAGAGCCAACTTACCAGAAAAGACCCTTATGCTGGGAAAGATTGAAGGCAGAAGAAGGGGACGACAGAGGATGAGATGGTTGGATGGCATCACTACTCAATGGACATGAATTTGAGCAAACTCTGGGAAATAGTGAAGGACAAAGAAGTCTGACGTGCTGCAGTCCACGAGGTGGCAAAGAGTTGGACACAACTGAGCAATTGAACAACAGCCTGGCACATAGAGGGTGCTCAGTAAGTAGCATTGTCATTATTTTCTAAAAAATAACTAAAAACATGTAAATTCATACCTGTAGTGCTACAAAGGAGTCATGTGCTCTGAGACCATCAAGCGGGGATTTGACCTGGTTGGGCAAGTCAGGGAAGGTTACTGAAGGACAAGCAGGAGTTAACAAGGCAAAAACACCAGGGAAGTATGTTCCAGGTGGAGGAACAGCAAGCTGCAAATGCCATGTGGCAGGAAGGACTGTGTCCATTGGAGGGACTGAAAGAAGGCCAGTAGTGCACAAAGTAGGGGTAGGGGAGCAAACTTGCCCAAAATTTTGTTCTATTTTGAGGTCCATGGGGAGCCATTAAAGGGTTTGGAATAAAGGAGTGGGTTTAGATTTGCATGCCTAAAGATCACACTGGCTTAAACAAACCAGAGAGGAACAGAAACAGATCCTGGGAGATTACTGCAGTGGTCCAGGCAAGACGGAGGTAGCATGTGTCCCGATGGGGATGGAAACAGAAATGATATATTTAAGGGGAATTGGGGAAGCAAAGGCAACAGAGCTTCTTGGTAGACTGGACTTGGGAGATGAGAGTAGGGGAAAAGGGGTGTAAGGATGATCCCCAGGTTTTGGTCTTGTGCAGCTCTCAGAAAACCACAGACAAGCAGCAGGTTTGAACCTGCTGAGACTTAAATTCAAATGAACCCAAGGTGATTGCATAGGTGTAGAGCTTAAGACTTACAAGGTCAGAGGTTTGGGAGTTCTTCATTCTGTCAGTACTTATCTTAAATTGTGGGTCATAGTGATCTGACCTGTGTAGTTTCCAGCAGGTCTCAGATCTGTGACCTGGAACCCCAAGGGCCTATTAATACAACCTAAATTATCTTTATTGTCACTCCATTATCCAGTTAACTCATTTTGTGAATGTCATCAACTGAGACCCAGTGTCTTTATTTCACATGAACTGCCATCAAGATGGGTCTGCCTTTTACAATATTTACAGTGAATATTTTGTTTTCATTCCAACCAAATTTGAACTCTTTGTTAAACATTTTCCTGGTGGCTGTGACTCATTCTTCCAGGCCTCTGAGATCATTTATGCTCTTGGTTTGGCTCTCAAATAGTTCACACCTGTTGGGTTATTTGCACACTTGATCAGTCTAATCCAGGGATTCTCTACTTGTGGCTTCCAGACCCAGGGATCTAAGATGTGGGAGGGTTTCCTAGAATCTCGGCAAGAAAAAAATTACACCTCTATTTTTATTATCCTCTAACTGAAACTTAGCATTTCCTCCAAGTATGACTGAGCAAAAGCCCCAGTATATTAGCAGTACCTGTGACTTGTCACTGATAGACACCATGGCTATTTTCCTTTCCCACTACAGCTGTAGAAATCTCAGAATATCATTTATGCTCATTACTTTTTTGAAAATGTCAGTAATTATTATACCTGCTGCTAGGTCTTCTTCTTAAGTATTTTTTAAAGCAGCACACATTACTGTATCTTTTATTAACATTTTGGTCAACTTTCAATTGCTTTCCTGTTTTATATACATGTAGTCATAATTGTATATGTGTATATATATTACATATATGTATGTACATATATATGTAATGTTTTTTAAACAGGTTTTAAAACATAATTCTGAGGAAGAATCAGTAGACCTCTCCAGACTGCCAAAGGGGTCCATGGGTCAGCCTCCCTCTAGGCTTCCTGCAGACCTCCATATTCATTCCCTTAGGTCCCACAGGCAAGGGTCTGGCTTTTGAAGAAACAGAACACTCTGCTGGGCAAAACACGTTAGGAAATGGAATGGGGAGAAGAAGGAAAAAAGGGGGGAAGGAAGAAAGGAAATGGGTTGTGGGGGAGTGGGAGGCAAATTTTGACAAAACCCCAAGAAGCCCACTCGCAGCTGTGGAAAACTCAACCTTTATTATTACCTGCCTAGTGCAGGGGATTAAAATAGCATTGAGCTAGATCCATATATTAGTGTAAAAATCTGTGTCTCTCCCCCCCCAAAATGTACAAACCCCAAGTGATTATAGAAAAACCAATGTGGCAGCTACGATAGAGATGTCCAACCCCAGGGCCACAGGCCGTTGCTCTCTGTTTCCCCGCTAATCCCAATACTTATTCCACAGAAACATACAGGCTTGGAGAAGTTCTAGCTACAACACGGCAGGTGGGAGGTGGGGAGGCAGAAGGGTGGGGGTGGGGATCACCCCCAAGTCCAGTGTTTCAGAGGATGGAGGAGGGAAAGGCCAAAGCTGAGGGCAATTCCAGGAGGAGATACAAGGGAACCCCCTTCTCCCTTTCTTGTCCTCCTCACTTCCCAAATTCTCAGCCAGTGGGGTCCAGTGTGTGACGGAAAGAGAGAGGCTGGGGGCAGCAGCCTTCTCTCCAGGTACCAGTGTTGTCCAGTGGGGCCCAGGTGCGCCAGTGGGCCAGGTCCAGTGTCTGCCCTATATCTTCTCCCAGCCTCCCCAAGGGATGGCTCAAGGAGGTCAGAGAGGATCCCATCCACAGGGCCAGCTGGGTGGGCGGCAGGGGCTTCTAGGAGAGGAGCAGGAAGGAGGCATGAGAGCGTGTCCGGGGAAGGGAGGGCATCAGCTCCCTGGCAGGCCCAGCCCACCTTCAGCCACACTGCCTCTCAGAGGTGAAGGGAGGTCAGGAGGGAGAATGGAGTGGGGGTGCCGTAAGCTCCTCTTGTTTAGTGCCACTAGCCTCCCCTGAATCCCCCGGATGGGGGCGGCTGGGTGTTGTGAGTCACACTGTGTTGACCGCATCTTCTGCCAGGAACCGATGCAACTGGGAAAAGGGTGGTCGCTGCTCAGGCTCCCGGCTCCAGCACCGGAGCATCAGCTCATACAGGCTCAGCGGGCAGGCCGGGGGCCGGGACAGGTACACCTGCATTGTGGCAGCATGGATGAAAGGCAGGCAAATGGTCTTTAGTCCCTAAGATGACAGGCTCTGGCCCTTCTGGCCCCTCGGACCCATCTTCCCTCCCCTCTGCTCTCACCTGCCGGCCCTGGTCCCGGAAGAACTCCCCTGCATTCTCGATGACTTGCTCATCAGTGAGCTGTCCAAAGGGCTGGGCCCTGCAGAGCATCAGCACCTCCCATAAGGTGACCCCAAAGGCCCACACGTCACTGGCGGTTGTGAACTTCCCCTGGTGTGTGGTAAGGCAACAGAGGCAGAGAAAGCCATCAGATGACAGAGACCCTCCTCCTCTCCCCACTGGGACCCTGTCCACTCAGCATCACCACCCACCCCACTCACTCCCCCGCCGCCGACACTCCACCCTCCTTAGCTGGCCCTCTTTCCCACAAAGCCCACTCCTCTCCTCTGGCTCTGCCTTCCTTCTGCTGCTCTAGTCCTCGCCTCACCTCTTCCCGTTTCTATCCATCTTTCTTTCCATTTTCTGGTCCTGATTCCCAATCTGTCTCTAGCTTCTTTATCTTCCTTTCTCTCTGCTACCCTGACTCCATCACTCATACTCGATCTTGGCTCCTGGACTGCTCCCCATCACACCATAACTCCCTCTTCCTCAAGTCCCTTGAGACCTTGTAGAACATTAGCCCAAACTTTCACTTTAGTGATGAGGAAGACTGCAGTCCAGGGAAGGCAGGTGACTGAATGAGATCCCAGGGCTCCGAGTGGCAGTCAGTGCTGCCCCAGCCTCCCCTCCCTGCACACCTCTGTAAGGGCCTCTCACCATAAGGATGCACTCCCAGGCCATCCACCGGATGGGCAGCACCGCCCGGCCCTGCACGCGGTAATAGTCCCCAGCGTAGAGGTTCCGGCTCATGCCAAAGTCGGCGATTTTGATGGTGAAATTTTCCCCAACCAGGCAGTTCCTCGTGGCCAAGTCCCGATGCACAAAGTTGAGTGTGGCCAGATAGCGCATGCCCGAGGCGATCTGGGCCGCCACGTGCAGCAGCATCGGGTAGCTGGGTACGGGAGCCGACAACAGAGGGTCATGGGGCAGCCCTAGACCCGTGCCCACCTCACAGATTGCTGGGAGATGAAGGAGAGCCCGCTTCCCAGGACTGGGTTCTCCCTCCTCCTGGGGCAGAGATGGAAAGTCCAGGTGGAGGCCCACTCAACCTTTCTCTACGCTCATCTGACCCCAAAGAGATACCATGTTTATTATGCTCCCGTCTACACTCAGGGGCAGAGAGAGAGTGAGGGAGAGAGAGCACAGGGCAGTTCCTGACCTGCACCACCCTCACTGTCGTCATCTCCGGCCTTCCTGCCCCTCGAGTTCCAGATGAACACGGCCACGTGTGTCTCATCCCAGGCCCCCTCCTGGAACCTTGCCTGTCTGCCCACCCCGTGCTTCCCCTTTCCCTCTAAGCTGGGGCGAGGGGAGCAGGTGAGACCCCCTTGTGTGTGTACCTGATGGTGGGCCCCTGGGCCGCCTCCCCATCCCCGGGCCCCTCCGTCGCCTTGTCCTCTAGCTGGTGGGCACTGAGGAACTGGTTGAGGTCGCCGTTCTCCATGTAATCGGTTATCATGCAGAGCGGGTCGTCCTGCACACACACACCCAGCAGCCGGATGATGTTTGGGTCCTTCAGCCTCGACATGATCTTCACCTCCTTCAGGAAGTCATTCCTGGAGAAGCAGGGAGAAGGTGGCAGGTCACCGAGGGGCTGCCCTGCAGTTTCTAATCTAGCACCCCTGCACCCCTGCTCACTAGCCCCTAGCCACTCTCCCCACTCTTCCACGTTTCTCTCAATCACTTCTCACTCTTCACCTTCCAGACGCCATCCCTGGTCCTCACCTGGCATTCTTGGTGGCATCTGACCGTAGGATCTTGACTGCTACCAACAAAGGGTGTCCCTTGCGCACACTGAGGGGGAAGTCAAGACTGACTAGATCCTGAGGGCTCTCTACCTCACACAGGTGCACCTAGAGGAAGAAGGCGATTTGCTAGGAGCCTCGAGGTTCACCAAGGTGACAGGGCCAACTGGAACAACACAGCCACGGAGGACAGGCTGCTGGCCAAGGGGAGGCCTGGCTGTGGCGTGCAGCCCCACTACCGACGGCTGGAAAGGAATCCTACTTACCTCCCCAAACTGGCCCTCACCAAGCTTCTCCTTGAAGCGGAGCCTCGACCGAGGGAAATCCACTCTGGGGGGCCCATCCCCAGCCGCCCCTGGGGGCAGCGCGGGCACAGCATAGGTGTTGCCCCCGGTGACGCCCTGCAGGGTGACAATGTCAGCCTCGGCATAATGGGGGACGCTGTTCTGGGGAGGTGGGGGCAGAAGCGGGGCACCTGGCTTCTCAGGCTCCATATAGTCCCCACTGCAGGCTGGAGGGGTGAGGGAAAGAAGACAGAAAGAGGCATCAAGAACAGCCCCTGAGAGCCAAGGTTCTCCACATCCCCCGCCGCCCAGAGGCCCCATCCCCTGCCTCTCAGGTGGGCGAGAGATGGGGCCTACCCTCCACCTCCTGGTATTCCACCCAGCAGCCTCAAAACAGAGGAGGTGCTGGCATGGGATAAGAGCTGCTAGAGAGCTTTCAAGGCAGTGGAAATGGATAAGCAAAGAAGGTCATGAACTCATGTTCTCTAGGGATCCTAGCACAGTCCAGGACCATGAAAAAGTCTTGGCTGAAAGTGGAATTCCTCTACCCACCACTAGAAGGATGGTCCCAGCCATCTGGTGACTCTCCAGTTTCCAAACCCTTGTCCCACTCACCACCGGCCACTGCCATTCACGTTGCTGGGCTACCCCCTGCTTTCATCCTTTCATCCTCTCTGCCATGGTTACCCAAACCCTCCCTGGCCCAACACACCAAGCTCAGAGACAAGGAGAGACAGGGGCACATGGAGGGAGAAAACAGTGCCTCCCAGCCCGCACAACATGGAATCTACAGACAGGAGAGGAGGCAGAGCTGTCCCCGCTTAGCCCTGGGGAAGGGGCGACAAGAAGGCAACACAGGGGAGAGGAGGAGCAGACGGAAGGGCGGGGGCGGGAGCAGAGAGAGGACACATTGGGGAGAGGGCCTCCTTGCGGCTCTAGAGAGGGGAGTGTGAAGGGGGGCTTACAGAGAGCCTGGAGCCACCGCAGCATCCTCCTCTCTGGCTCTGGGAGCTCAAGAGATGGGCGCAACAGGAGGAGGGGAACCAAGCTGAGAACCAGGGAGCTTTCTACTCCTCAGCTCAAGGGAACGGCCTTAAAAAGGACCAAGCAGCAGCAGAACAGCACTATGGGCATAAAAGCTTCTTCCTTGGGAGCTCAGGAGAGCAGAAGAGGCCACAGTCGGGAGAGGAGGGAGAGCAAGGTCTGAGGACTTTCCCTGCCCCAGTAGAGGTACCAGGAGCCTGGCAGAGCCTAGGGGTGGAGGGGCTTACCCTGGGTGTTGGTGGGTTTGGCCCAGGCGGGTGTGGGGGGGCCCGGGCCTCGAGGGGGGCGGGCGTAAGTGGCCAGAAGGAGACGGTAGGCCGGATTGGAGAGCAGCAACGCTGTCGGGAGAAGGAGGGGGGGAAACACGGGGAAGGGGTGAGACTCAAGGCTAGACAGAGGGCGGGCGGGGGGAGACAAGGGGAAGGGATGAGACTCAAGGCTAGACAGACAGGGAGACACAGAACAGGGCAAGACTAGGGTTGATGAGACCGAATGTACTGAGAGAGACTGTGTAAAACAAGGATCTGGAGGGTGCTGGATAACTGGACGGATAGGTGATGGATGGATGAATAGATGATGAATGGACGGGTAGATGGATGGATGAATGTATGTGGATGGATGGAGAGTGAGTGCATGGATAGATGATGAAAGAACAAACAGATGATGAATGGCTAATGAATGGATGATGGATGGACAAATGGATGCATGAGTATATATGGATCGATGGACAAACAGATGGAAAAATGACAGAATGGATATATAAATACAGATAGATGGACAGAATGAACATGGTGAGTCTAGGAGAGGAGAGGAGCCAGGAAGACACAATGAAAAGACACAACAGAGAAGAGAGTGGGGTGTGTGGGAGACACAGTAACAGGATGAGAGCGCTAGGAACTGTGGGAAATTCCGAAGGGAAATTATACGCTAGGGACATGAGTAACGTAGAGGGCTGGGACCAGGGACACAGAAATAAAAAAATGAGTTGAAACTGGGAAAGACAGTTTGGTAAAGGAAAAGAAAGGAACGGTAAAGGAGAGAGGAAAGGACACACTAGGAAGACAGGCAGAGGATGGAGGTGGGACTGGAAAAAGGCAGGTCTTACCCGAGCTGTTGGGGACACTGGGAGCAGAGTGGGGTGGATTCCCACGAGGCCGTGGCTCCTGATAAGGGGGTGGCTCTCGGGGGCCTGGGCGGTTGTTGATGAGGATGGTATCCCCGGGGACAGAGAGATGAACCGTCAGCTCCTCTTCTAATACCCTACGCTCGGCCTTGTCGTGGGGAACAGGAAACATTAAGCGCAGCTACTGCTCAGCTGTTTGTTAAATGCTCTACACGTGTGCCCTCCTTCAGGCCTCACTACAGGCCTGTATTGTGTCTACTATTACTCCATCTCACCGGCAAAGAAACAGGCTTCGGTGCATTTAAGTCCCACAATGTGGTTCCAACCCAAATCCTACCAGTTCATAACTATCAACTTTAACGCGTTATCACCACCACTGGACTCTCGCCCAGAAGATGTGGGCAGGGGTGGTGGTGTGCCCCACTTCTTCCAGTCGCCCCTCTAGCTCCACTCGCCACCTTTTCCCACTGGGCTTCTGCCCCAAGAGGTTGATGTGTGGGCCACATCAGCGGGCTGGGTCTGGGTTGGCCAGAGAGGGTCCCCAGCAGGAGTCTGGAGAACAGGCAGGAAGTGAGATCAGGGAGTTTAGCCTCCCAGCCTCACCCCAAGGGATGGACCCAGGTGAGCCGCCTCCCGGCACCCATGTCCATTGCCTGACTCAGGCGCCCTGTCCACACTCCTCCTAGATTCCTCCTGGGTTCCCGTCACTGCCTCTTCCTCTCACCCACAGGCCCAGGGATGAGGGCAGCACTGCGGTGAGCAGGCCCTAGGAACTGCACTGCTTCTGATTTACATACCCCCTGCCCAAGTCTCTTGATGTGGGCTTCTTACTAAGCCTCTCTCTAATTATTCTCATTCGACTGCGCTCTGTGGTCCCTGCTGGACCCCAAACTAACACGGGAGCCCCACTCTCTGCCCCCACATCCCACCCGTCCCCCCATCGCCCACCTTGCTGAGGAGCCGGCGCCAGTGCAGCCGCCATAGCATGAGGGCAATGATGAGCAGCAGCAGCAGGATGATGGCCACCAGGCAGCCAATGAGGATGGCGGTCGGGCTCCCCTCGGCCTTGGCCACAGGCTGCTGGCCCCTGGGCTCCAGCTCTGGCGGGGGGAGCACAAGGGTCAGGACCATGGGAGACCCCCCACCCATGCTGCGGGGGCCCCAGGGACGACTGGTGGCACAGGACCCACACGCCTTTAAGGGGGTCCGAGGGCGGCTCACCCAAGCTGCTGAAGTTTGTGGGAGGGGGGCCGGGTGGCCACCAGGGGGCTGGTGGGAAGGTGCCCCCCAAAGCCAGGGAGGAGTCATTCACAACATCTAGGGAGAAGGGAGAAAAAAGAGGGAGTCAGATAAGGGGGCAACCAAAGGGAGGCACACATGCACGAGAGCCAGGAATGATCTGCTGTTTGGTTAGAAGCAGGAGCAGGGCTTCCCTGGTGGCTCAGCAGTAAAGAATCTACCTGCAATGCAGGAGACCAGGGTTTGATCCCTGGGTCAGGAAGATCCACTGGAGAAGGGAATGGCAACCCACTCCAGTATTCTTGCCTAGGAAATCCCATGGACAGAGGAGCCTGGTGGGCTGCAGTCCACGGGGTCTCAAAAGAGACACGACTGAACAACTAAACAACAGGCAGCGGGGCTGATACTCAGTGTATGCAGCAACCCACTGGGAAGGGTGGTAGAATAGGATCCTGGAGGGTTGTGGCTGTGGTAGGTGTTAACCTTTTAGTTGCTGGATTGTGGGGAGAAGCTGGACTCAGGGGGAGCCCAGGGTGGGGCTCAGGAGGCTCAGAGAAGAGGCTACTTCTCAAACAGCACAGAATATTTCAATATTTTAACAACCACAGTCATACTGCTCACGATCAGTCAAGAGTGAGGAGCTCATAAAGGAAAGACTGAGATAGGCAGGGAGAAATGGGGAAGAGGGGTTCAAATTAGTTAGGGCCCCCTGCTGGGTTCAATCCCTTGGTTGGGAAGATCCCCTAGAGAAGAAGATGGCAACCCACTCCAGTGTTCTTGCCTGGAGAATCCCATGGACAGAGGAGCCTGGTGGGCTACAGTCCAAGGGGTCGCAAGGAGTCAGACTCGACTGGGTGACTAAGCACAGCCCTGCTTGGAAAGGCTCATTGCTGCCAAGAATGACTATTTGGGGTCACTACGGGTTAGCAATCCCAGGGGCCTGGAACTGGGCAGAGACCAGGGGCTTACCGGAAATGAAGGAGATTTCGCTGAAGAGTAGCCAGGGCCCCGCAAAGAGAAAGCGGCATTGCAGGAAGCGGCCCATGCGGCCGCCCAGGGGCACTGACACAGTCCGGGCTCTGGGGTCCCCCAGGCTGCCCCCCAGAGCATGGCGCACGGGCTCCCCCTCCCAGGCCATGGCCGGGCCCCTCTTGAAGCGACACTCCACCCCACCAGGCAGGCGGGCTCCCAGCGTGTGCATGTTGTTGCAGTGGACCTGGGGGAAGGGGAGGAGGGACACAAGGTCAAGGCCAGGAGAGCCCAAGCGAGCACCCCGGGGCACCCAGCCTGGTCTCAGAGCCCTTCCTGGGAGCTGGCCACGCCCACCTGCATGGCCTGGAAGGCCCTCAGGCAAGGAGAGCCCAAGCGGGCACCCCAGGGAACCCAGCGTGGTCTCAGAGCCCTTCCTGGGAGCTGGCCGCACCCACCTGCATGGCCTGGAAGGCCCTCAGCCGCTCAAACTCAAACTCCATCTCCACGTAGCCACTGGGGAAGCTGTGGTTGCTCCAGCCCACATAGTCGTAGCCCGGCCAGACCCGTAGCTCCTGGCTCTTCCTAAAGTCATCCAGCCCCACCACACCATCTGCCAGTTGGCCCAGCCCTCCGTACTGCAGCCTGGCAAGCAGGGGGCCGAGGAAGAAGAGGTTGGAAGAGAAGAAAGTGTCACCTGTCTGCGTGCTCTACAGCCCTGCTTCCCAGTGATCTGGCCAGCCTGGCCCAGCAACCCCCTCACCCTCGCCCCAGCCTCACACAGCTCTCTCTTCTCCACACCCGGGGAGGAGGGTGGGGTGGAGCACCTTGCAGTCACATGTTACACAAAGGCTCCGCCTCTAAGGGACATCGCTCAACCCACAATGTGTGTATTTACTGTGACGATTTACAATGGAGCTAAGTGTCTTCGCCTTTTCCTAATTCGCACCAAGTATCACATGAGCTAGTGGTCACCCTGCTACCCCTCAATCCTGGTCCTGTCCCTGGAGGCCCCACCCAAGCCATGCCTCTCTGCAGTTCTGCCCTCTCCCTGCCCAGACAGCTAACCACACCCCTGCCCCACCCACCCCATCCACCCTCCCACCCCAGGCTCCGTGTCCTGCGGGGCCCGCTTCTTTCACCCGCCAACAGTGTGCGTGGTATATCCATCGTAGGTGGAGTCATTGAGGTGCACGGCCTCAGATAAGTACATCGTCTGCCCCACAGGGGCCGTGTAAGACAGGAGTCCATCTGGGGTGGGGGTAGGAGGGGCGTTAGGGGCACAGAACCTCTAGCCTCCCTCCCCCACCCCGGTGTCAGGCTTGGGTGGGTTTCAGGCCCCTCTCTCAAGTGCTGCCATAGGCCACTGGCATGGCAGAGGCAATGCTTGCCTGTCCCCTCCTCACTCATAGGGACAGCTTCCCAACAGGAGAGAGGATCCTTGACGCCTCGCTCCCCTGTCCCCGCTCCCCCATCCCCAGGACAGGAATGAATTCTTGGGGTCTGAACACTCACCCTTCCAGAGGCAGCCATAGAGCTCCACCCGCAGACACACGCTCATGACCCGGTCTGCCCGGGGATAGAAGCGAACCAGTCGGGCCACCATGGGGGGCCCAAGGTCCTTCAGCACCACTCCCCCAGGATCCTCATTACCTAAGATCACCTGTGGGCCAGGACATGGGATAGATGAGAGAAGAAGGCTCCAGATCAGATCTAACTTCCCAGCCACCAGTGGCTTCCTGGCCCAGCCCATAGTGGTCACAGAGAGACCCACAAAGGGTGGCACCAAGCACCCGGGGCCGTGGAGTACAGCCGGGCCTTCAATAAGTCAAGGGGCTGCAGCAGAGCCCTCTGACACCCCTCCCAGCCTGACCGTCTGTCCTGACCTCCAGCGTCAGCTCTCCCATCCCTTCCTTGCCTGGCTCTGCTCATCCTGTTGTGCCCGGATTCCACCCAGGCCCTCGCAGCTCTGCACCCCTGCTCTGGCTTCCCTCTTCCGTCACCCCAATCCCTCTGTTCACTCAGCAGCCACTGGCTGAGCACTTACTCTGCACCAGCCAGGCACAGCCTCTAGGGGGTGAGCATCCATCCCTCCCCTGTAGAGTCCAAGAGGAGAGGCAGCTCTACAAGCAAGAGGCAGCAGGAGGTGGGGAGTCCAAAAAGGCTCTGAGGAGGTGATATCTTGGGGGAGAACTGAATGGAGGGAGGAAAGCCTGGGCACAGCTGGGGAGAGAGAGCTTTCCAGGCACAGAGACTGGCAAGTGAAGGTATCTTGAGACAGTGGGGTGAGCCCTAGAATGTTCCAGGAACAGCAAGAAAATCAGCATGGCCTGTATGAACAGGGAGAGGACTAAGGGGTGTGGACAAGAGCCAGCCTGGGCTGAGCTTCTGCACCCAGGAGGGAGCTCAGCTTTTGTGCTGGCGGGGAGGAAAGCCAGCAGAGGGAGTGAGCCAGGCATGAGGCATCTGCTTGGCATTTTCTCAGGCACCCTGGATGTAGCCTCCAGGTGGAGATGACTTCAGGAAAGAAAGAAGCAAGGAGAGCCATTTGGAGACTATTGCATTCGTCTAAGCAGGGGATGGTGGGGCCTGGCCTGGGGCAGTAGAGATGGAGGTGCTAAGAAGTGAGCAGATTTCAGGAAATATCATGGAGGCAGAACAGACTTGCTTTGCTGATGCTTTAAAGTAGGAGGTGGAAAGAAAAGAGGAATCAGGGATAGCATCTTAGCTTACAGTGGTACCATTTCCTGAGTTAGAGAATGCTGGAGGCGGAGGAGGTTTGGGGTGGGAATGGGGATCAAGTTCAGCCTGAGAAGTTTATGGTAAGTTTGAGAAGCCTATTACACATCTAGGTGGGAAGTGGTCAGGTTTGCAACACTTGATGGAGCTCAGGGGAGATGCCCAGGCTAGAGAGGGCACACACTGCAGAGTCATTAGTGTACAGCACACAGCTGGGGCACAGAGGGGACCTAGACTTCCAGGGCTATCCCCCCAGCCTCACCTCCTGGCCCCAGCGGTCCCTCCAGTCCATCCAGCGGTGGCCGTCCCGGGAGTAACGCAGTCGGTAGCTGGGAGAGAACTCCTTGCCCAGGCCCCCTGCGTGCCGTCCCTGGGTGCCTACCAGTGCCACCAGGTGCAGCCGCCGCAGGTCCACCTGGAGGTATTCCTCCTCCTTGGGGAACACCGGCCCTGCAGGGCACCAGGCGCCATCTCCGTCGCTGCTTTCAAGCCTGGGAGGGGGCAGGAGGTCACAGGGGATACCTGGCCCTAGGTCTGCCTCTGTCTCCAGTATTTAATCCCCACCCGGACACTTGAAACTGGGCCGGGGGGTTGCCATTGGCATTGGCCCTCTCAGAAGCCTCTTGACTTGGTCAGAGGGCTGGAAGCACAAGCAGCAGCCCCAGGGGTTTCCCTCCGGGACAGCCCCAGGTGTGCCAGGTACCTGCTGTGGCGAGCGGCGGTGGAGTCTGACCAGGAGCTGGAGGCAGAGATGTCACCATCTGGGATGGTCCGGTCCTGCATGCCCAGGGCATAGCGGCACTTGGCTGGGTGAACACAGGCATATGGAGGGTCAAGGCCACCGACTCAGTCTCCCAAGCCCCATCCATCAGGGACCCAACAGCCAGTCTCCTCACCAGGGTCAAAATGTCCCTTCATGTCAGCATCTCCAGTTGCCACCAAGAGCAGCAGCAGTAGAAATGAAAGGGCCCCTGGTCCCATTGCTCCAGATCCCTTGGGCCTATGGGGGCGGGGGCAGCATCTCTGCAAGGGACATAAGGGTGGGGGGAAGGTTAGTGTAAGGGCAATCAGGGAGACTGGCTCACGGCCAACAGCATGGGAGAGACAGAATGGATTGCTCTGGGGATAACTGGAGCAAAATGACCACAACAGTCGCTGTTTAACAGCATCAGCGGTATTTTTAGAATGCTCCCCATGTGCCAGACACAGAGCTAAACGCTGGTTTCCCTCCCCACTTAGGAGACCAGAATTCTCAAACAAGTGGGGGACCCCAGCACTTCCCGATCGCAGTGCCCGCCACAGCCATGCTGGCCCCTGACCCAGCAGCTTCAGCAACACCTGGGTGCTTGGCAAAATGCAGACTCTCAGACCCACACAATCAGAATCTGCATTTTAATGCAATCCCCAGGTGACCTGTGCCTGTTACAGCTCAAGAATCCTGGGTCTTCCTCACTGGGCCCCAGGCAGCTTGCCCCACCCCACCCCTGAAAACCATTTCAACTACAATTCCTTATGAACCCAGGTACCTACCCTCCCCAGCCTCAGTCCCAGGCCCAGAGCCAGACCAAATTATCTTGACCTGTCTTCTTCCCAGCAGAGGTCAGCACTCAGTTCTCCAGGCTGTGGAATTCTTTGGGACTCCTAGTGCCACCCCTCCGACCTTTACCCTCTCTGCCATCAGGTCCCCTCTGCCTGCTCTGCCTTCCTTTCCTAAGATCTTGACATCCTATTCCCCCAGTTCCAGTTTCTGAAGAGGGCTGCCTCAGAAGGAAGAGCCCAGGGCAGAGGGAAAGGCTGAGTTGCCTTGGAGATGAGGGCGGTTCTAAAGACAGGGAAGCCAGGTCACCCCAGGAGGTAGGAGGAGTGGGGGGACACTCCCCCATCCCTTTGTCCTCCTCCAGCTGCTCCCACAATGCTCTAGGGCAGGAATGTAAGAGGCAGCTGAGACCCCCACAGCTCTGCTGCAGCAGCAGCTGAGGGGCTACTGAGTTGTGGGGAGACCCAGCTATCAAAAGAGAGCTGGAACCAGAAGCATCACACCTGGTCCCTTGGGGGTCAGGGAGCCAACACCCAGAGCAGACTGCCGGAGCCCCAGGCAGGCAGCCTGGCGTTCCTGGGTGCTGCTCTCCACCCCCCACCTCCCCAGGGAACAGCGGGGCCCTTGTTCCCCTGAGTAACCTTCATGCCTACCCCAGATGAGTCATCGCAGCCAGACGGAGCAAGCAAGAGGAGCCTGGGGCAGAGATACAAAGACAGGCAGAGGAAAGAAGGCAGGGGGAGACAGGGCGAGAAACACAAAGCAAGAGGTAAACAGAGCAGGCTTCGAAGCGCAGGGCACAGAGCCAAGCGGAGAAATGCACAGAGGCGTCTGGGGCAATCTGTTCTCTGACACCCTGTCACCCCACTTCTCTCCACTGGGTCAGAAGCACCAAGGACAGGCCCAGAAGACCTTTCCCAACCCCATCACAACCAATTACAAGTCAGGGGCTGGAACACTCTGCTGCAAGCCCATCACCCTCTTCTCCCAACCCCCAACCCCGACTCCAGACAACACCCACAGAGCTCTGTACACACACACACACACACACATACACACGTGGTCACTCAAACTTAGAGAGCCAGATGTAAACACTGGGGTTAGATGTAGGGTACACGCACACACATACACAAACCTCTGTCTCACAGACTTCCAGAGAGTCTCATAAATCCATTACATACATAGACATCCCCCCAACCCGGGGCAAATACAGACACTTGTGCACACATCAGCTCCATCCACACCTCTGCATTCTTTCAAGTCCACTTAGTGACTAGCCATCCTCCGACACCTGTGAACCTGACATGATAGACATGTTCCTATGATCAGAGGACAGTGTGAGACACACACACTCGGGTCCCCAGGCACAGGATCCCAAGTGAACTGCAGCCCACCCACTAATACTCAAGGTGACCATAAGGAAGTCAAGAGAGTGGGGAACAGAAGGAAACTTGGGTGGCTGGACTGACGATAAGAAAAGCCATTTCTCTGCTTTCCCATAGGCTCAGCTTTCACCTGTCTCCACTGTACCACTCAATTCTGGGCACACCTATGTGCCAAAAGCAACAGTGAGTCTGGCTGGGGGTGGAGGTGCTGGAAAGGAATGTCCACCAGCAGGGGACCTGTAGGGTGAAGGCTGGAGAGGAGGGAGTAGGGGAGGGACACTGAGGATGGTGCTCACTGGGCAATGACAGTATCTCCTGGCAGAACCAGCTGACCATCCAGCCTGAATGAGCGCCTGTCGCTGGCAGGTTAGGGTGTCAGGCCCCTCTCTCTGCTGGCCTGAGGCCAGGCTGCCCAACTGGGAGCTGGCTGGGTGAGCAGGCTTAACAGTGATTAGATGCCCGCAGAGACTGGCCCAGTGGGAGGACAGGCCCACTTCTCCAGGAAGTTGGGAGATGATGGGGGGCGGGGGGAACATATGAACACCTGTTTTCCTGGGGTGCAGTTCCTTCCAGACTGAGTTAGGGGGTCCTTCCTCAAGACTGGAACACACTTTCTAGGAGGTTAGGGGTCCCCCCACTCCCCCGGCCCCCCGCCCGCATTTTCCGAGCAGTAAGCCAGAGCGCTGGGGAGGCGGGCAGGGACTGACTTAGCAACGCTGGACAACCAAGTCCAGCCCGGGAACGTCCTGCCTCCCGCCCAGGCCCTCATCCTTGGGCCACCGTACGCCCCCGGAGTCCCGGGCCGCCGCCCTCGCCCCTCCACCCCGCTGGGGTCCTCCCGCCGCTCTCCCTACCTCTCATCGCTCTTCGCCGCAGACCCGGGCGTCCGACCCCGAAGCGGGGCCTCCTCGGCGGCGGCGGCGGCGGCGGCGGCGGCGGCGGCGGCGGCGGCGGGGCGCGGGGAGGGGGAGGCGGAGGGAGCCAAGAGCCGGGAGCGCGAGGCGCCGGCGGGGCTCGGGTGTCGGGAGGCGGCTCCCGCGAGCAGCTGTCGGGGGCCTGTTCCGGGGAGAGGAGCCAGGGCTGGGGCGGCTCGAGCCCAGGCGCCGCCTCCCCCTCCCCGCTCCCCCGCTCCGCCGGCTCTCCGCGCGCCCGGGCCGCGGCCCTCCCTTCCCCCGCCCGGGCCGGACCGTCCCCGCCTGCCGCTCCCACGCCCGGCGCCGCCCGCCGGGCCCCGCGCTCCCCTCCACCCCGCCACGCCCACCCGCATTCCCCCGCGCGCCGCGGCCTCCCCCAGGTAACCAGCTCGGCTCGCCCACCCCTCTCCACCCGCCCACGGCCCACCCCCCGGAGCCCCACAAAGGAGGATCGCCGCAGCGAGGGCCAGCTGTGGACCGCTCAGGGCCTCCCTCTCTCCCTGCCCCCACGACGGGACGGCCCCCCGTTCCTCCCACCCACCCCCCTTTTCTGGGCTCAGTTCCTAGAGAGGGAGGTGAAGGGGAGCAGCCCCAGGGCACAGGGAAGGAGCGCGTTCCCACAGGCCCGGCGCTGCGCCGGAGTTTGAATGGGGGAAGGGAGCGGGGCTCACCTGTCCAACCCGGCCTCCTAGACCTACTCTTTTCACATCACCAGGCTCGGCTTCTCTCTGACCGCTCTGAGTCTCCGGTCCTCTACACCCAGCCCAGCCTGAGGGCTGGCTCCTCCTCTCCCAGCCCCTTCCTCGACTTCCACCCTCCAGTTCCCCGCCATAAGCCAGCAAGGCCCTTCCCAGTCTCTCTCAAGGACCTTAGCGTCCAGACTCCGAGGCCCTGGTTCCCCTGGCTACCTGCTCAAAGCCTCGGCGTCCTCCTCAGGGCAGGGCCCCCTCAGGCCCAGGCAGCTCTGACCCTGGTGGGGTCGGAAGGTCTGATCGCTGGCAAGGACAGGCCTGGACGGGTGAGCGGCGGGGGTGAGGAGGAGGACAGAAAGGCAAAGAGAAAATCACACAGTCAAAAAGGAGCGGTATAGAGAAGTTGGGTGCCAAGAGACGAGTAAACAGATCCAGTGTGAGAGAAAGAGCAGAGAGCTGCTGGGTGAGGTGGGCAGGACACAAGAGCTGTGCGGGGAGGTGTTCCACCCCATTCAGGGGCTACCAGGGGCCCACCACCTCTCTCCACACCCCACACCTGCCAATCACCTGCAGGGTAGGGTGGGGCCTCACGCCACTGCAGATCTCTGCCCCATTGCACCTCACAGCAGGTAGATAGAAACTCACCCTACGTGCAGACCCAGACAACAGTCCCAAGAAAGAAACACGACGTCCCGGATAAGTACACAAGGGCACTACCAGGAAGAGATGGGCCCTTGGGAGAGGCGAAGGCACACATGGGCACGTACTGCAACCCCGGGTCAACCCACAAACCTTCGGGAACCCCAACTGCTAAGGGACTCACTAACAAACAGCCCCGTAGAATTGCCTCTCCGTCCCCTCCCACCAAAGCCCCAGGTTTCCCCGGCGTACTTTCCCCCTCCGGAGTCGGCCGCAGGGGAATCTGGGCCCGGAGAGGCAGGGCCGGGGGTGGGGCCCGCCGGGGGTGGGGCCAAGGTTTCCCGGGTAACCTCACCTGGGTGGACTCTCGGCCCCTCCTTCCCGGGGCTGTTGCTCCCGGGAAGCCCCGGGCGGGCAGCCGGGCTGAACTGCCGCCAGATCCCTCAGGGAAGGAGCCACAGCCCTCACACCCCAGTGGGACATTCCACACCCCAGGCGCACGCTGACCCTGGCCAGGTGGCATGGCGGTGCCAGACCGAGGAGTCCACTGCAGAGAGTCAAAGAAACCATAGACTCCTGAAACCCTTGCTCCCTCTTGTCCCCCAGGAGACATTCCTAGTTGGTGATGCCCACCTCATCCCAGCCCAGAGCTAAAGGAGTGGGAGGGATGCGGGACTGGGGCCCAGTGGAGTCAAGTGACAGCGGAGAGGGGGCTGGAGCCGGCTGGAATGCAAGGCTCTGAGCCGAGACTCTCAGGGGCCAGAGAGGGAAGTCCCTGCCATCCAGGCCCCCAGAGTAGTACCCAAGACCGAGTGTATCCACACACCTAGTGTATCCACACAGCCGTCGGTGGTCCCCAGAGCCCGCCCACGTCTCCTGAATCACTCCCAACTCCAGTAGGCCCCCATGTCCTCCTGAGCCCCCAGAGGACCCTCTAACCCTCCTCCCTCCATCCTTCCATTCTGGGCTTCCCTCCCCTTCAAGCCAATGGCCTCCTGCTGCCCAGGAAAGCGGAGGAACAGCTGGGGAAAATGTGAGGAGAAGCACGTAGGAGAGAGCAGCTCTGGCCTGAAGACCACCGGGCCACTACAGGGAAGCCCAGCAGGACCAGTGAGAGACAGGATGGGCCCTCCACACAAGTCGCTGTCCCCTTCCTGGGAGAGGCAGCTGCCTCTGGGACAAGCAGGCTGGGTCAGCAGCTGGGGAGAGCGAGAATCCTCTGGGGGGTGGGAGGCAGGGTGAGGGGGTGGAGAAGGCCCCGGGTGTGAGAGCTTGATGCCAGCAAGTCCACTTGGGAAACTGAGGCCTGAGAGGAGGAGGAAGAGATGATGTAGCACAGGGAGAAAGATGAGACAGAGCTCAGCTGTGGGCAGCCTAGGGGATGGAGAGAGATGAGGCCACAGTGAGAGAACTCTGAGAGCAGGGGATAAACTAGGCTGTGGTAGAGGGGAACTGGGGATCAGAGAGAGGAAAGGGAGAATGAAGACAGAGGGTGCATAGCAGAAGATGGGAAGACCAAGACCGGAATTTGGGGAGAAGGGCTGGGCAAGCGAGAGAACTGGAGCGGAGGCAGGAAAGGGTGAGAGGGATGCTCAGAGAGGAGGACAGAGAAAAGAGGGGGCCTCAAAAGGGGAGCAGATACACCAAGGGGAAAAAAGGCGGCTGGAACCCAGAGATGGGAGAAGAGGAAGATGGAAAGATAGGGATTGAAAGGAAGGGACCTGGGAGAAGAGAAGAGTAAGGGGCTGAAATGGAAAGGGAAAACTAAGGGACAGACCAGGGGCTCAGGGGCCCCAATTCCAAAGGTTGAAGTGAATCTGCCTCTGGGTGTCAGGGCACGAGGGTCCCAGAACTCCCCTTGGAAACAGCCTAGCCCTAGCCCATCTGCCACACCTCGGCCCCAACTCTGTTCTCCATCCTTTCCCTCCTCCCCACCCCGTGGGCTCGGCCGCACTCCCCTCCTCCCACTACACCTCCAGCCTGGACTGCCCGGTCCCTCCCTGAGAAGGGAGGGCCCAGCGCCAGTCCCCACTCCTGCCCTCCCGGTTGGGCTCTGGCTTCCTCCCTCTCACCTCCAGCTCAGGGTTCTCCTGGGTCGCAGTCCCCCCCTGCCTCAGGGCTTTGGGGTTCCGGCTCTGGGGCTGCCAAGGCCGCCTGGCTTTGTCCGCCCATCCGGAGCCCCAGGAGCAGCTGCCCGGGCCAGCTGCGGCAGGCTTCGATGTGACCATGGCAACCCAGCCCGCTCCCCTCGCCGAGCCTCCCGGCCCCCGCAGAGAGGGAGGGAGCAGCCAGGCCGGGGAGAAAGGGAGGGGAGGCCGAGGACTGTGGACCGCAGGGACCACAGACAAAGACCCCAGACAAAGGGAGGCGAAGGGAGGCCACGAGGCAGCGAGGGAGAAAGCAGCCACGGCAGCCTGAGGCTGAGAGCTTAGGCAACAGGCATACGTCCTGCTGAAGGGGAGAATCCAGGCAAGACAGACAGACAGACAGACAGGAAGTGCGAGAAGAGATTAACAGTGGTCCATCCAAGGCCGCCTCCTGGGTCCCTAGCAATTCATTTCCTTCCCTCAGGAATTCTCTCTTCCCTTCTGGGGAGAACGAGAATACCAGCATCCTAGTTGGCTACCCCCAAAGTATTATACGGTGAGTGCCCCCCACCAGTTACACCAAAGCGTAAGAAGCACCCAGGCCCTATAGGCACACTCAGGTTTTCAAGAACAATCCCACTTTCAGACATATTCTGACCAATCATCTTTGAAGTACAAACATCAACATCAGTCAACATGTACTCTTGACCTGTAAAATATGCTCCCCAAAGCCAAAGGGGCCTGATTAGGCCTGGAGGGAGTAGAGCCAGAAGGGAGCAGTGATGAGGTCTCACGTGAGAGAAAGCAAAGTACCAAAAGGGAAGGAGAGAAAGCCAGGCTTTGCTGCTGAGAAGCAAGGATCCAAACTGCCATCTGCCATCTAGCTCCTCTGGCTGAGTCCTACAGCCTCCCAGTCTCCTCATCAGAAAGATGGCATTAAGTACCCACTCCCAGGGTCTGCTGGGATGATAATGTGGGATGGCATACAGGCCCCACTGATGGAGACAACCATCGAAACCCACTAACAGGATCTCCATCTGTGGCTTTTCTTATGGGTCACTTGGGTCCCTGAGTTCCACCTCCCAATTCATCCCACAGTTATGAAAGGTTTGTGTAGGGCAGGGTTCTGACAGTAAGAGCTGTGAAGGATATATTGAGGAATACAACCCCCTCTGCATCCTCTGGGCATTTACAGTCTAGAGGGGGAGCCAGACAAGTATATACATGTGTAAAATATGTATTTATATATATATGTGTGTATGCTTGTATATGTACAGAATCACAGAAGACACCCTGACCAGTGCTATAGTCAGAGCTGGAAGGGGCTGTGGGAACCCAGGAGAGGGGCAGGCCAGGTCCTCCTGAGTTCTGGAGGAGGCAAGATCAAGGACAACATCATGGATGAGCTGGAGCTTGAAGTGGGTTTTAAATCAGACAAAGATCTGCAGAAACGAGTCCAGGCCATCCCTGGCCAAAGAGACTTCGGGAACAATAGCAGAGAGATATAAAAGTGGGTTATGTGGAAATGCAGCTGTAACTGGAAGACAGAATCTGCCCGTGTAAATCCAGAGAGGTAGAGTGAGGTGGGTAATCTCAGTAGCAGCTTGGTTTACTCTGAAGGTGAGGAGGCAGGGCGTTGGGCTTCTGAGCTGGAACACCGCATGGCATGATTAGATGTGAGGTATGTGGTTTCTGGCAACAACATGTCGGATACACAGCACAGAGTAATGGCTACGGAGGAGGAGGGAGGAGTTAACACCTTTCTCTTGTCCACCTCCATTTGGGGTCTCCCCCCACCAGATGCCCAGCCAGGAATGCCATACGCAAATAGTGAGATCCTACAGAAAAGCACATGCTAGGCACTCTCCCCGCGTCTTCACCGATCACTTGGTAGTCCCCTTGAGGCCTCTGAGGTTGTATGGGGCAGAGCGCTTCATAAAAAGGCAACCGGGGAGGTTGTAACTTGCCTTAGATCTGTGGTGAGTTGCTGCTTCTCACCCAGGATTTCTAGATTCCTCCGCCTCTCTCTTCCAAGAGCGGGCGGGGCGGGGGCCAGGAGAGAGGTGCCGAATGGCTCCCGGAGTAGCCCAGCTAGGCAAAGGCCGGAGCCGCTGGACTCCTGCCCGCCTTGGAAACCCCACCTTCCTTCTGTCTTCTGTGGACCTCACGGTCCCAGCAATGAACAGGAAAACCACGGGAGGGCGCTCGCCGCACAGGTGACCAACACTAGAATAATTGTGAAAGCCTGGAGGGAAGGAGTTTCAAGCCCGGGCGCGGAACCCGGCGGGGCCGAGCTCTGGAGAGGCAGCCAAGGAGGAGAAAAGACAAAGGCTGAGCGGAAGCTCAGCGTAGCTTGCGGGGCTCATTAGGGCGAAATATCTTCACAGTCACATAGCAGAAATATTGTTATTTATAGACAGAATCTTAGAATCTTCACTTTCTCTTTGCTATCATCCTTTGCCAAAGCCTGTGGCATTCTCAGCCACCCCTGGCCTCTGCCTGATAAGAGCTGATTCCTGAGCCTTGCTAGGTAGGTGCCAGGCTCTGTCTTCAGCACCTGCCAGAATCATCTCTCTTGGCCCTCACCACAGCTCTGTGATGTGGCATTTTGAGATACTTCCAGTTTTACAGGGGCCGAAACAGGATCAGAGAAGTCAGGAACTTGCCCAAAGACATATACATGGCAACTGGCTGCTGCTGCTACTGCTGCTAAGTCGCTTCAGTTGTGTCCAACTCTGTGCGACCTCATAGACGGCAGCCCACCAGATTCCTCCATCCCTGGGATTCTCCAGGCAAGAACACTGGAGTGGGTTGCCATTTCCTTCTCCAATGCATGAAAGTGAAAAGTGAAAGTGAAGTCGCTCAGTCGTGTCCGACTCTTCGAAACCCCATGGACTGCAGCCTACCAGGCTCCTCCATCCATGGGATTTTCCAGGCAAGAGTACTGGAGTGGGGTGCCATTGCCTTCTCCAGGCAACTGGCAGATCTAGAGTTCAAACCCAAGTCCTTTTGACTACAAAGTCAAAGTTGGATTGGAGTGTCTCAGCTATCATTATTGGTTCAACTCTAGGGATCTGTCATAAACCCTCACCCCTTCCTTTATCGCCCTTGAAGACCCTAGGACATTGTCCTTAACTCCTCTATAACTTTCTTTGTCTCCCAAGAATGTTTCTATTCTTGGGGCCCAAATTATTCTCATTTGTGCACAAACAGTGTGCAGAGATTGAACAATGGCTAACAATTTGCTCAAAGTCATACTGGAAGTCAAGGTCAGCCGTAGGATAATGTTTCTCAAACTGAGATCCCATGAATTGTCTGTGAAGATTATTAAATCCCATGTTTTCGTCTCATTGGTAATTTGGGGAAAGTGTTTCAAGCATGTCTGGATACTACGTAACTGATCTAGGGCCCTGCGTGCTAGTACCTGCATTCCTGTTGTATGTTTACCTGCTGATGGTCAAGTTAGCACTTCTTTGATTGTCTGGGTTGCGTTTGTACCAAGTGAAGTCCAGGGGGCATGTACTGACAAAATTTTCTTAGTTATTTGAATAGACACAAGTCGGGGGAGAACTGAGTCATGCTGGGCACACAGTGGAATATCATGTCAGCTGCAAAAGAACCAGTTAGGCTGTACCTGTACGAGTTCATGTTGCCAACAGCAACTTCATTTCAGAAAAACACTGTTCATCACATCAAATTGCTATGCTGTGCTTAGTCTCTCAGTCACTTCTGACTCTTTGCGACCCCATAGACTCCCCCAGAGGAGTCCACCAGGCTCCTCTGTCCATGGAATTCTCCAGGCAAGATACTGGAGTGGTAGCTGTTCCCATCTCCAGGGGATCTTCCCAACCCAGGGATTGAACCAGGGTCTCTTGCATTGCAGGCAGATTCTTTACCATCTGAGCTACCAGGGAAGTCCCCATCACATCAAATTACTTTTATTTTAATTTATCTTTCTACTGGTGTTTGTATTTATTGCAGCTTTGTTTTGAGTTTATGACTGTTTAAGTCCTGAAGCATGAAGCGTTCATAGTTAGCTGCATTTGCACATAATTGTAATAAAAATAACTTAAGTTCATGAGAATTATATTTCTTCCCAAAAGGTCCCTCAGAGCAGAGCTAAACCTGGCCCTTCAGAAGTCTCCAAAGGAAAGCTATAGCTTTGGAATCTCTGTTAAAGTCCAAACCCTCCCCTCCCCTGAAGATCCAGTGCAAGGAAGTTAGAGCCTGGGACCTCTGGACTTCTGAGAATTGGGGGGAGAACATGAAGGTGTGAGAGAGACCACCACAGGCTTTAAGTAGAAGGAAAGGTGAATCGTGAAAGATGATGCTGGGTAAACAAAAAAAAAAAAAACAAAATAAACAAAAGGCTCTGAGTTAAAAAGTTTCCCAGAGAAAAGAGCTCTCAGTTAATGTAGTGGCTTTCTAGTATCATCAAGGACCAGTTTTTTTCCAGCTGTCTGCTTTCCCATCCTCAGTGTGTCAGGGCTCAGCATCATAGACTTTGGTTGCCCACCTCAACTGTAGATACTGCATCCTCAACAATGTCCAGAGGGCTTCCCTGGTGGTCCAATAGTTAAGAATCCACATGCCAATGCAGGGGACACAGGTTCGATCCCTGGTCCAGGCAGATCCCACATGCTGAGGACCAACTAAGTCCTCGAGTCATGACTACTGAGCCTGCTTCCTTAGAGCCTGTGCTCCACAAGAGAGGCCACTGCGGTGAGAAACCCATGCACTTCAATGGAGCGTAGCTCCTGCTTGCTGCAGCTAGAGAAAGCTTGCTTGCAGCAACAAAGACCTAGCACAGCCAAAAAAAATTAACAATTAAAATTAAGAAAAAAAAAATAATGTCCAGAGGCATAAAATCTTTCCTGGAAGTGCCCCAGCCAACTCCCCACTAAATACCCACCATGTCACAATGGGTCCAGAACCATGCACCTAAATCCATTGAGGCAAGAGGAATGGTGTGGCTGGACAGCCATCATAGTAATATAGCTCTTTTGTCTGTGAAGAGACCGCCTTCTCTGAATATATGAAAGGACAACACTGAACCAGTAAATAAAATTTCTAAAAGGTTTGCTAGCAAGAAATTAGGGTGGCCGTTTTGTGAGTGCCAAAATTGTCCTCTGTGAAACGTGTTCATGAGATTGGACAGGCTTTCTTGAAAGGACTTGCACACCACGCCTAGAGATTTGGATCTTATCCAGTAGGTTCTGGAAAGTGTTTTTAAGAGTTGAGTCTGGACATGATCAGATTCGCATAATGATAAGTTGCTTCAGTCATGTCTGACTCTTTGTGACCCTATGAGCTGTAGACCACCAAGTTCCTCTGTCCATGGGATTCTCCAGGCAAGAATACTGGAGTGGGTTGCCATGTCCTCCTCCAGGGGATCTTTCTGACCCAGGGATCGAACTCGTGTCTCTCATGTCTCCTGCATTGGCACACAGGTTCTTGACCACTAGTGCCAGCTGGTGAAGCCCCCACTGCATAATGTTATAAAGAATAAAGGGACTTCCCAGGTGGTGCAATTGGTAAAGAACTTGCCTGCTGATGTAAAAGATGAAGTTTCGATCCCTGGGTCAGGAGAAGGAAATGGCAGCCCACTCCAGTATTCTTGCCTGGGAAATCCTATGGACAGAGAAGCTGGGCAGGCTACAATCCATAGAGTCAAAAAGAGTCAGATATGACTGAAGCGACTTAGCACGCATGCATTAAGAATAAAATAAAGGCAAAGTGGAATTAGAGGCAGAGTTGCCAGTGATAAGGCTATTTTTTTTTATGTGCTTCTAATTCTAAATTATACACATACCAGGAAACAAGAACTGGCAGATCGATGGATAGCTCATCATGCCCTCTAGATCACAAGGGCAGCAAAAACTGCACCTGTTGGAGACCTTCCACCGTGAACTTCACAACTCTTCAGCCATGGGAGGGGCTAAGCTAAGTACAAACAGTGGACTCTTAGTGCCTGACTAGGACCCAGAACCACCCTGTGTGTGTGGAGTCAATCAGAGGTTGGGGTGGGAGGGAGCCTGTAATGTTTTAATCAAAGGAGGCTCACACAAGTGCTAAATTGTGCCACTATGCTCCTGAAACAGACCACTGTGTCCCATTGAGGGTGCTAAAAGTCATACCCTGAGACTCCGAACTGTCTAATTTTAAGCATCCTGCCATAAACTACACTCCCATCTGTGACATATTCATGGCTGGGGGAAGCAGTGTCCAAGGGGCATGTCATGCCCCTATCACCTAGATTCCAGAGAGCCCGCTGGCAAGGGCTTCATAATGACCTGAGCCCTGAATGGAGGGCAAGTAGTGGTATAGACAAAGCGGCCTACGTCATCCTCTGGGCTGGCTGACTCTCTTCGTTCATCAGATAAATAGTCTGCCTCCACCACACAACCACGTGACCATCAGCTGAAGCTTGAAGTTCACATAGCTCTGGAAAATAGCATTCAAACTTTGCCTGTCCACTTGCCACTGCCTACAACCGGCAGCCAGATGCAGTGTATTAGTCACCTTCTGGAGGCTTCCTCCAGCCTCAGCAAGGCTCCCACCTGGAGTGAGGCTTGTGCTTCCTGAAAACCCCAGTCTGAGGAGTTTGGAGGTGGGAGGTGGAGGAAGAAACTTTTCTGCAGCGATCTATCCTCCCCATCACGGAATCAGCCTTTTAATTTATTGAACTGACGTTATAACATGAGTTCTAGAATATTCTACTTGCTGACACAGTGAAAACTTTCAAAATGTGAAAGAATCTCACACTTGATAAAAGAATCATGGGACCCCATTAAGTGGTATCTTCTCTTGATGTTTCCATAGTGTGTGTTTTCTCATCCATAGACACGTCACAGAGGGAGCGACTGAAAGTTTCTGTATTCCAAGCAACAGAACAATTAGAAAGTAAGCAAATGAAAATGAAAATCTGAAATTCTAATTGTTAAAAAACAAACAAACAAAAAAAAAACAATTTATGTAGCTGGTTTTCCTGGACAGGAAGCTAAATTCCGGGGCTGGTATTCGACTCTGGATGACCTTCAAATGCAGCAGGAACCTCAGCTGGGTGTCTCTGGGATGCACAGCTGGAGGGGGCTGAGCAGTGGGGAAGGCCCAGGACAGGATAAGAGACAGGCAAGGGACTGGGTCTTGCTGTGTGCTTGCTGGCGTGTCCTTTCCTCACCTGGGCAAGTGGGGCAAGAACACAGTTCCTTTAGGTGTCATTTGGGAGCTGAGGAGACTCTTCACCTTCACAGAAAACCCTGAGGAAAGATGGTTCTGAAGGTTTTCAAGGCCAGATCCAAACAGTACCAAGTCTCTGGGGTTTGCACCCGCTGCCCAAGCCTTGGGGCTATCTCTGTTCTAAGTGACAGATGATATTCTATGGTTTTCTCACCATCAAGATACAGACAAATCCCATTCTTTCTTTTTTTCCAAATCCCTTTCTTCATCTTAAAATTCCTAAAATGAGCCTAAATGGCAACCCACTCCAGTGTTCTTGCCTGGAAAATCCCAGGGACAGCAGAGCCTGATGGGCTGCTGTCTGTGGGGTCGCACAGAGTCGGACACGACTGAAGCGACTTAGCAGCAGCAGCAGCAATCCTATTTAGTCCTGGATTTTTCTTCCCTGTTTGTGTATAGAAAGCTCCAGGAGTAAGAATTGGAAATGGGTTGACTATACCTGCATCTGACATTTACTTCCCTTTGCTATGAACTCCTCACTATTGAGCCATTGAATCTCCAAGTGGGTGAAGAGATCGATGAGGAATTAATGCTAATCTTAACATTACTGCACTAAAACGTGTATCCCACCTGTGAAGAGAAGTCCTGAGAGTCCTGCGGAAGTCTGAGGACGAGTACAGTTGATCCCTGAGTGTTAGGCTGTCCCTGCTGGTTGCATCTGGGTATGACTTGGTGTTTGTGGAGTTTGGAGTCTGAGGTGAGGGGTCCCTGAGAGTCTGCTGTGGGTCTTTGAGGCTGAGGAGGTGGGAGGAGGAGGGGCCGTGAGAGCGGTTATGACAAGAGGGAACTGAGAAAGTAAAAGCATGCAGTGCTTGTTTTGTGCTTCTGTACACTTTCGACCCTGGGGAATCTTCAAGGACTTTTTCTAATATTTATCTTAGATAGATGGAGTCACTCACTCAATAAATACCCCAAACACTGTCTAGGGGTTGGGAATAAACAGTAAATGAGATGAAGCTCCAGCCTTCAAGGGGCTTTCTAAGTTAGTTTTTTAGCCCCCCAAGGACAAGATTGAAATCCCAAGAGAAGAGGTTTCATTGAGGCCCCAGGGACCACCTAACATCCAGATGTGTGGATGGAGACCCAGCTCCAGCCAAAGCAAAATTCCTTTAAAACTCTGCTGATTGTGAGCAGTAAGTCAAAATAGGAAACCTGCAGGATAACATCCTAACTCATTTATTTCTTCTTTTTTTCATTTCATTTTTGCCTTGATGCACAGCTTGCAGATCTCAATTCCCCAACCAGGGATTGAACCCAGCACAGCAGTAAAATTGCACAATCCTAACCACCAAGAAACTCCCACTGGATCACTTCTTATACAAAGGAAATCATTGAGTGTTTGCTGAAGAAAGGAGACAGTAACACAATGGGAACCACATGGCAAAAATGTAAATTGCTCTCTGGTGATTGCTAATATCTTGATGATCTGATAAAATGGTATATAAGGCAGAACAAACCCACCCTTGCGATAAAGCTGGAAATTTCATCCACAGTGAAAGATGCTAGAGACAGTGCCAGGGTGCGTTGGAGAAAATCAAGACTGGTGTCTGGAAAAATAGTTGAGAGGCTATTGAAACTGTCTCAGTGAGCAGTGTTGAACGCTTGAGTAAAGACAGCCGCCAAAGGCAGGTGGGGACAGATGGGAGACAGACTTCCAGGCAGGAAGGACCTCTGTAGGGGAGATTGAGGAAGAGGATTACAGAGAACACCTAAGGCCTGTGTTCTTTCCTCACATACCATGTTGTCTTGTCACGGAATGAGGACCCGACTTCAGTCCAACTTTTCCACTTTATAACAAAAGGAGGACATTAAAACCCAGGAAATGGAAACTCTCATCTATGGCTGAACTGCAGGTTGAGGGAGGGGTCCCAGTGGAAGCCAGGTCTCCTTTCCTGATCCCACCCCTTCTGCAGGTGCCCTTTAGAGCCAGCCGGGCCCTCTTTCCACACCCCTCCAGCAAATCGGAGTCCCAGGGCTGGGACCACGGGCTACCCCAGGGCAGTGCACAAGCTTCTCTTCTACTGCTGTGACCTTGATACTGCATTCTGCCTGGACCACACTCTCTCTGTTTCATAACTGCAATACATGATTGCAATACATAATATGTTCCTACTGATAATTAGAAAGGCGCTGAGTGTTTGGATGAAGAACTGTATGCAAACAAAATCCTTCTTTGTAGGCCCATTAGCGGTAATAAACTGGAATTAATTTGCAAACATCTCATCGAAACTGCAGGAGAGGGAGGAACTTGGAGGCCACCCTCCAATAAGGGAGGGTTAATGGACAATCATTGTTTGGTCAGCAGTTACTCTGGTAAAAGTTGTAATCTTTTATCAGCTTATTTTAGTAAAAATAAAGAATGCTTTTTAAACATAAAAAATAAAATCTTAAAACATTTAAACTGTGGTAAAATACACATAACATGAAATTTACCACCTTCACCATCTTTAAATGTAGTGTTAGTTCTGTACACATTGCTGTAGACCATCATCACACCCTTCTCCAGAACTCTTTTCATCTTTCATGACAGGTTCTGTACCCGTGAAACAACCCCTCATTCCCCACTTCCCCTAGTACCCACCATCCTACTTTCTGTCTCTACAAATTTGACTACTTCTTATAAGTGGAATCTTAAGTATTCGTCTTTTAGAGGCAGCTTATTTCACTAAACATAATGTCCTCAAGGTTCATCCATGTTGTAGCATATGTGTTAGAATTTCTTTTTCTTTTAACGTTGAATAATATTCTACTTTATGTAGAAACCACATTCTGATTATTCATTCATTCACTGATGCACTCAGGCTGCTTTCATCTTTTGGCTATTGTAAATAATACTGCTATGAATATGGGTGTGTAAATATCTCTCTGAGACTCTGCTTTCAATTATTTTGGGTATATCCCCAGAAGTGGAATTGCTGGATCATATGGTAATTCTGTTTTAATTTCTTAAGGAAGCACTACTCTGTTTTCCACAGCGGCTCCATGATTTTACATTCCCACCAACAGTGCACAAAGGTTCTAATTGCTTCATATGTTCATCAGCACTTATTATTTCTGTTTTAATAGTAGCCATCCTAATGGTGAAGTGGCATAAAACCCTGTCAGGACATAGGTTTACTAAAGATGTTGATCTCTCCTATCCCAACTTTGCATAAAATCCTAAATGCTTTAATCACAATGTTTTCATTCAAGGAGATTTTTAGGAACATAACCCTCATGGTTAGAGAAGGAATACTATATTGTCATCTTAAAGTCTTTATCAACTAGAAAGGTAAAATTTGAATTCTAATTTTCTTACATTATTTAGTGAAGTTGAACTTTTCACTAAATTGTTAGTTATGGTTTCTCTGTTGTGAATTGTTTGTGTCTGAATTTCTTACATGGTGCAAAATAAAATGGAAATAGCTATTGGATGCTATGTGATAGCTTCTGTTCTAAGAGCTTCACACATAGTAACTGAGTAGTTACTGGGTCAGTTAATCTGACCCACCATGAGGCAGCTGCAATTAGTACTTAATGGAGGAAACAGAAGCACAGAGAGGTCAATGAACTTGCCCAAGGTCCTACCCAGGAAGTCTGGATTCAGAGACTGTGTCCTTACTTATAACATGGCCAGTATTTTCTTAAGTTATTTGTTTGCTTTTGATTTTTTTCCATAAACTATAAAAATGAAAACAAAATTGTGGTTAAATTTATGACTATACTCCTTTTTTTTTTTAACTGGACCATTTAATTCTTTTAGCCAGCTTAGAACATCCTCTCCTTTTCAGATAATAGAAAATATTTGGATTTTTGGTATATTAGATGTCTCACATATGTATGTATTTTCCCAAATAATCATTTCTCCCCAAATAGTTGTTGAATTATATTTTTTTCTTCCATTGTTTTGTGATGGTACTTTTCTGCTAGTCTTTATTTCCTAATTGCTGTGGGTTTTTTTCTAATGAACGTTATATGTTCAATCATTTCTTTGAGGATACTGAAGTCTCTTTCTGGTTGTTCTACTCTTTTCATCTGGCATGAATCTGTCTCTGGAGTGTTGATGTTGCTGGCTGCCTTCCTCAGTGTTAGTTTTCATGTATTCTGGAATTTTAGTTTATAAGTTCATTTCCAGGTTTTCTCTCTCCCTTCTCTGGTTCCCTAGACCAGCAGAAAATAGGCCTCCAAGACTGCCCTCAGTTTCTCCCATACCTCCTTCTTCAACCTGACCCCTCTCTCTGTACAAATTCCCCTTCATTTACCTTCTCTCAAGGTCTTACACCTCCCCGTGCCTAGTCTGCCCTGACTTGACCCCTCTTACCGCAGGATTAGAAAATCTCTGGCCTCCTTTTATATTTTTGAAGTTATCACAGTGGCCTGGCCAGTCTCTTAAGCAGTTTTACTGCAGGGCGTGGAGAGTTTCAGATACTCACAGCACAGTAAGGGTTAATCTCCAGCGCTGGGCCCCAGGGGATTCCTGTGGCAGCTGGTGAGGAGGAGTGCCTTAGGTAAGCCGCTGTCAGCCTCTATTTGCTTGAGGGTTGACAGGCTGCATGCACAGAACTCACCCAAGCAGAAGCAACAGCCAAGTACAATGAACTTGACCCAATAAAAGCAAAATCTTGAACGTTACATTTTAAGTGCTTTTTTTTGAGGGGTGGGGGGTGTTTGGTTTTCAGTTTTGCATCAGGCTGAAAGCTCCTTGGTTTCAGAGACCACATTTATCTTGTTCACCATGTGACTAGCGCGGACAAGAAATTCAGGAAATTTCTGGTGACTAAGAGAGTCAGTGGATGTTTGACAGCATCCCTGGTCCAGTCCTGCCTGCATCCTAGGCAGAAAGAAGGCTGAATGGCAACCTGGAAGCTGTAGTCCTACAAGCTCTGCAAGATGAAGTGGATCACAAAAGAGAGGAAAAGCATCTCCCCTCTAGGCACAGACACCCCCACTTCCTGCAGATTTGACGTCTTCAGGGCTCCAGTTCAGAGAGTGATGCTCAGCGGGAGATGGAGACAGTTACCATATACTGGATGACTAGATTTGTGAGACCTGTGAGACCTCACTCAGACCCCCAGAAATACTTAGAGAAGGGGACTTTGCAAGGGTTGAAAAGAGAAGCTAAAATTTGGCTTATTATTTTAAGATGACCCTATTTGCATATCCCAGGTGACTCAGTGGTAAAGAATCCATCTGCCAATGCAGAAGACATGGGTTCGGTCCCTGGGTCAGGAAGATCGCCTGGATGAGGAAATGGTAGCCCACTCCAGTATTCTTGCCTGGACAATCCCATGGACAGAGGAGCCTGGTGGGCTACAGTCCATGGAGTCACAGAGAGTCAAACACGACTAAGTGACTGAACATGCACCCCACCCATAAGCTAGTGAGACCCAGGGAAACTGAGGCTACATGTTTTAACTCAACCTTGAAATACTGCTTGCACCACAGACTAGTGACTACCACTGGGGTGAGAGAGTCCCTTGTTCTGTCGGGGACAGTGGCAGTGGCGGAGTCCTGCTGCAGGCAGCCTTGGGTAAGGTGGGCTGGAAGTTCAAACAGAAGAACAGAATGCAGTTTCACTAGAGCTTCTGGACATGTTCATTTGTCAATGATGCCCTGGAAGATAAGAGGTAAGTGGGTGGGGTTGGTGTTTGGAAAACAAGACAAATGAGCTCTTATTCAAGACAAATGAGCTTCAAAACAAAAAAATTTGAATCTTTTCCTCAAGAAGAAAGGTATCTTGAGGAAGGGGCCAGAGCCTCTTTACAGTGCCGAGCCGGGAATGTCCCTATAAAGCTGGGACTATAGGTGGGAGAAGAAAGGGGGTAGCTGTTCAGCTTCTTGAGGAAATCTGAGACAGGCCTTTCCTTCCCTTCAAGCCCAGGGAAAGGGGCTTCATAGTATCCTTCAGAGAGTTCACTGTGTGTTCCCTGAAGTGTGGAGGACAGGGTGAACTGGTGGCTGGCTCAGTCTGAAAATCATAAAAAACAGACTGGCTAGCTGCCCTGATGGTGGAACAAGAGAGGTTACTGGGCTGAGAAGCTGCCAGCCTTCCCAGATTCCAGCACTGAATTTATGATGTTTCCTGTGGACCAGATGTGAAGCCTGATGCAGTGAGATGTTAGATCCTGTCCAAAAGCATTACCCGGAGGGATTTGGTGAGCCTGATGTCCCCCTTTTCATTATAGGGGACTGGAATGCAAAAGTAGGAAATCAGGAAACACCTGGAGTAACAGGCAAATTTGGCCTTGGCGTACAGAATGAAGCAGGGCAAAGGCTAATAGAGTTTTGCCAAGAAAATGCACTGGTCATAGCAAACACCCTCTTCCAACAACACAAGAGAAGACTCTACACATGGACATCACTGGATGGTCAACACCAAAATCAGATTGATTATATTCTTTGCAGCCAAAGATGGAGAAGCTCTATACAGTCAGCAAAAACAAGACTGGGAACTGACTGTGGCTCAGATCATGAACTCCTTATTGCCAAATTCAGACTTAAATTGAAGAAAGTAGGGAAAACCACTAGACCATTCAGGTATGACATAAATCAAATCCCTTATGATTATACAGTGGAAGTGAGAAATAGATTTAAGGGACTAGATCTGATAGAGTGCCTGATGAACTATGGACGGAGGTTTGTGACATTGTACAAGAGACAGGGATTAAGACCATCCCCATGGAAAAGAAATGCAAAAAAGCAAAATGGCTGTCTGAGGAGACCTTACAAATAGCTGTGAAAAGAAAAGAAGTGAAAAGCGAAAGAGAAAAGGAAAAATATTCCCATCTGAATGCAGAGTTCCAAAGAATAGCAAGGAGAGATAAGAAAGCCTTCCTCAGCGATCAATGCAAAGAAATAGAGGAAAACAACAGAATGGGAAAGACTAGAGATCTCTTCAAGAAAATTAGAGATACCAAGGGAACATTTCATGCAAAGATGGGCTTGATAAAGGACAGAAATGGTATGGACCTAACAGAAGCAGAAGATACTAAGAAGAGGTGGCAAGAATACACAGAAGAACTGTACAAAAAAGATCTTCATGACCCAGATAATCATGATGGTATGATCACTCACCTAGAGCCAGACATCCTGGAATGTGAGTCAAGTGGGCCTTAGAAAGTATCACTATGAACAAAGCTAGTGGAGGTGATGGAATTCCAGTAGAGCTATTTCAAATCCTAGAAGATGACGCTGTGAAAGTGCTGCACTCAATATGCCAGCAAATTTGGAAAACTCAGCAGTCGCCACAGGACTGGAAGAGGTCAGTTTTCATTCCAATCCCAAAGAAAGGCAATGCCAAAGAATGCTCAAACTACTGCACAATTGCACTCATCTCACACGCTAGTAAAGTAATGCTCAAAATTCTCCAAGCCAGGCTTCAGCGATACGTGAGCCGTGAACTTCCAGATGTTCAAGCTGGTTTTAGAAAAGGCAGAGGAACCAGAGATCAAATTGCCAACATCCGCTGGATCATAGAAAAAGAGAGTTCCAGAAAAACATCTATTTTTGCTTTACTGACTATGCCAAAGCCTTTGATTGTGTGGATCACAATAAACTGTGAAAAATTCTTCAAGAGATGGGAATACCAGACCAGCTGACCTGCCTCTTGAGAAACCTGTATGCAGGTCAGGAAGCAACAGTTAGAACTGGACATAGAACAACAGACTAGTTCCAAATAGGAAAAGGAGTACGTCAAGGCTGTATATTGTCATCCTGTTTATTTAACTTATATGCAGAGTACATCACAAGAAACACTGGGCTGGAAGAAGCACAAGCTGGAATCAAGATTGCCGGGAGAAATATCAATAACCTCAGATATGCAGACGACACCACCCTTATGGCAGAAAGTAAAGAGGAACTAAAAAGCCTCTTGATGAAAGTGAAGGAGGAGAGTGAAAAAGTTGGCTTAAAGCTCAACATTCTGAAAATGAAGATCATGGCATCTGGTCCCATCACTTCATGGCAAATAGATGGGGAAACAGTGTCATAATCTATTTTTGGGGGGCTCCAAAATCACTGCAGATGGTGATTGCAGCCATGAAATTAAAAGACGCTTACTCCTTGGAAGGAAATTTATGACCAACCTAGATAGCATATTCAAAAGCAGAGACATTACTTTGCCAACAAAGGTCCGTCTAGCCAAGGCTATGGTTTTTCCAGTAGTCATACATGGATGTGAAAGTTGGACGGTGAAGAAAGCTGAGCACCGAAGAATTGATGCTTTTGAACTGTGGTGTTGGAGAAGACTCTTGAGAGTCCCTTGGACTACAAGGAGATCCAACCAGTCCATCCTAAAGGAGATCAGTCCTGGGTGTTCATTGGAAGGACTGATGTTGAAACTGAAACTCCAATACTTTGGCCACCTCATGCGAAGAGTTGACTCATTGGAAAAGACCCTAGTGCTGGGAAGGATTGGGGGCAGGAGGAGAAGGGGATGACAGAGAATGAGATGGTTGGATGGCATCACTGACTCGATGGACATGAGTTTGGTTAGATTCCTGGAGTTGGTGATGGACAGGGAGGCCTGGCGTGCTGCCATTCACAGGGTCGCAAAGAGTCGGACACGACTGAGCGACTGAACTGAAATGAACTGATGGAGTTCTGCCCAACTCCTAGAGACTGGAGAAAGAAATATAGTTTACTAGCCTGAGCAGGGCACTTGCCCACATTGAACAATCACCGGAGTGAGAAATCCTAGCACAGGGAAGGAGTTGTCTCTGAAAGAATCCACAAAAGTGCCTGATGAAAGGAAGGATCAGCTTTGCCTAAAAACTTAGGCCATCTCACGGGAGTTCTAGTCAAATAAGTCCCCTCCTGGTCCCTTTCAGCCCCTCCCTCTCACACTCAACCCTGTTGGGGTCCAAGGTAAGCTAGCAAGATGATGCAGGAAAGACAGAAGCATGCATCCAGGATGAACTGAATAGTTCGTATACAAGTGCAGCTGCTGGGGGCAAAAGCTTCTGTTAGAGATAAAAGTTGAAGTATTTTTCATGGAATGTTTCTGACATGAGGACTCCTGGGCTGCATATGTTAATTGCACCAGGTTGAGGATGGTGGATCCTTCTATCTGGCTGTTCTGCCATTCGCTAGAATGCTATTCTTACCTGAAAGGTTTAAATGACCCACCACCACATCTGCTGGGTCCTTGTCCCAGCCAGTGGGAAGAGGGAAAGAGGAAGGGGAGGACCACCCCCACCGCAGGTCAAAGCATTACCAAAAAGTTCCTCACGCAGTTTATGTGCTTATGTGCTTGGTCACTCAGTCATATCTAACTCTGCGACCCCATGCACTGTAGCCCACCAGGCTCCTCTGTCCATGGGGATTCCCCAGGCAAGAATACTGGAGTGGGTTGCCATGCCCTCCTCCAGGGGTTCTTCCCATCACTCACTTTACTCAGACCCTTTTGCCCAGAAGTTAGTCACGCGGTCACGCCTAGCTTCAAGGGGTGCTGGGAAATGTAGTCTTTATTCAGGGTGGCTACAAGTCCACCAAAATTTGGGAGTCTTAGTAGTAAGGAAGAAGAAGTGAATGCACATTGAGGGACAATAGCAGTTTCTGCCGCAAAGCAAGAAACAGGAAACGAGAGATCACCACACACTTCAGTTCCAGGTGACAGCAGCTGGTCTGTTTGTGGCACAAAGAGAGGAAGAAGCCTTGAATTTAAACAAAGTTTGAAGTTTTTACTATTATGTGAAACCAGGCCATTTAATTACTGGATTTTGGGGGAAATTAAACCAAGTGACCTTTGATTACATATGTGGAATCTGTTTCTTTTTTAAGATTTTTTTTTTTTTTTGGCTGTGCTGGGTGTTTGTTGCTGTCCACAGGCTTTCTCTAGTTGCAGCAAGCGGGGGTTGCTCTCTAGTTAAAAGGCACAGGCTTCTCACTGTGGTGGCTTCTCTTGTTGGAAAGCACAGGCTCTAGGCGCTCAGGCTTCAGTAGTTGTGGCACATGGGCTTAGTTACTCCACAGCCTGTGGGATCTTCCTGGACCAGGGATCGAACCGGTGTCCCCTGCATTGACAGGCAGATTCTTAACCACTAGACCACCAGGGAAGCCTGGAACCTGTTTTAAATGTCCATCAAGGAGCAGAAGTAGAATGAGTCTCCCCAAATGGGTTTAAAGGGACAAAGAAAAATGAAAATAAAATAGTTTGTCATTCTCCCTTCTATTAGTTAGAATAGACTAGGCTGTGGTATTTAAAAAAAAAAGGCACTTAATATAATACAAGTTTTTTCTTATATAACAGTCTTGAGAAGGTTTGCAGTCCAAGAGCAGCTGCCCTCCTCATGGTCTATCAGGCACTTGGACTGATAGTGGCTCTGCCAATGTCAACTTACGGTCACCTTGGTGTCAAGCTCCCAGTCAGCCACAGGGGGAAGAGAAAGGAGGAGAATGTGGGAGATTTTTTAACAGAGCAGGCCTGGAGGTTGGTATGTACACTTCTGCTCACATTCCATTGGAGATAACTTAGTCTCCATTGGTGATATCTTGATCGTGTAACAAACCTGTTTGGAAGGGTGTCTGGGAAATGTAGTTTGTGTACCCCACGAAGAGAGGAGTTTGTTGTGTAGCTGATGGTCTCCACCTTTATGCCCCATGATTTTTCTTACCTAGTGTATAGTTGTAACAATGTAAATGGTTATCACAAGTCACCAAAAATCCAAAGCCTTTGGACCAAAAATGATTTCTGGTTGTAGTATGCCAGTCTAGAGAATAAAGCATTTAATATTCTGGCTAGAACTTTCCTCTAAGACACTGGAGGAGTAGCACAGTCATAGGAGAAAGAGAAGGGGACTGATACAAAGCTTATTGGTGCTGCACCAACAGTATCTGTGGGCTCAGGGGCAGGATGCTTGGGGTGGCACCGACACAAGGTTTAGAATTGTGGACAGCTCCAAAAGCATGCCAGTAAATTTCACAGAAAATGTTGGAATGGAAAGGAGAACATCATGTGTAGGTGTTAGAGACCTCTTGACAGAGAGAGGGGAAAAGGAACCCTTGAAAAGTTCCCTGGTGGCCTGGTGATTAGGATTCCAGGCTTTTAGTGCCATTTGCCCAAGCTCAATCCCTGGCAAGAGAACTGAGATTCTACAAGCTGAACAGCCAAAAAGAATAAAAGAAGGGACCCACCCATGAAAAGATGGCAGTTCTGGCTCACCCCCTCAAATCAGGAACAGTGGGCAAGACCCACTCCTATGATTAGTGACGCCAAAGAAGAGAGAACGAAAAGAGGAAGCCTAAAACATTTGCAAGAGTGGCCAGGAACTTGAGCCAGGAGTGTTTTGTGAAGCCGAGGACCCAGTGCCTCAGAGTGACATGCAGGCAGTGACTGTAAAGTCCGCCACTGCTAGTGGGGCGCCAGGCCCCCTAGGGGAGCACTGGACCCACCGTCTAATTCCTGCTGTGGTCAGGCTTGCCTTTTCCTGGCAAAGTATAACGATGCCATGAACAACTCCCAGTGACTGAGAAAATCCTGCTTCTCATCGTGATGGCTTCTCTTGTTGCAGAGCACGGGCTCTAGAGCGCTCGGGCTTCGGTAGTTGTGGCATGAGGTCCCGGTAGTTGCGGTGCATTGTTAAGTTTTTGCTGGAGTATATAACCTTGAACATCACTCCCTCCCTCCAGTTCTTATCAAAAACTCAGTTAAGGGAAACAAAATTCATGTAGGGTTCCTCAAAGAGTACACAGTTCCTCCAGTTCTGTGGACTGTGCAATTACAGATGTTCATTGCACTATGAATTTGGATTGCATTGTTACAAACCTTTACAGAATCTCTTATAAAGAATTTTGGTTTGGCATGATGCTGTCAGCTTCTAGGGACGCAATACAAGTTGGGCATAATGTTGAAGAATTTATATATGAAATGTTATGACGTTTGGAATTTGTTTTAAAAGATCCCTGGGTGGGGTTGGGGTGAGGGGAAGTAGTATGGGTAGATTAAGTGTGTATGACCAAATTTTGACAGTTGTTGAAGCTTTGGGAAGGATAAGAGACTCACTGTGCTCTTACTATTTTTGTGTAGGTTTGAAAATTATCATCAAAAGCAGAGTGTTTGTTTTTTTTTTTTAACATGGCTCATCTCAGGACTTAATGAAGCTCAGGTTCTTTATGTTTTATATTCCTTCAGCACAGAAGGAATCCAGTGACAGCCAAAATGATAGGTAAGTAGATTTAGTAATATTTTTTATAAAGGGGTTGCAGGAAAATGGGGCACAAGAGGATGGTCATGTCCCAGGTCTCCGGTGAGTTCCTGGGATGGGCCACCAAGTGAGGGTCCTTGGCTTCGAGCAGGAAAGAATTCAAGATCAGAGCCATAGAAAAGTGAGAGCAGAGATGCACAGTCCATAGAGAGTGGTCCGTCTCAGAAGGTACACGTGGCCTCTAAATACGGGGTGGTTAGTTTTTATGGGCTGGATAATTTCATTGGCTAATAAGTGGAAGGATTATTTCAATTGTTTTAAGGGAAGAGGCAGAAAGTCTCAAGCCCACTCGGCTTTTGATGATCAGCCTCGGAACTGTCATGGCAACTGTGGGTGTCATTGTGTTACTGAAAGTAGGCTTCAGCCAGGCTGCTCGTCTCTCTAAAGACAACACTAGAGAGGCAAGGTTGGTGGAAAGTTTGCTTTATTTTGGAGGCCAGCAATGGGGGGAGGGGGGAGGGGGGAAGGCGGCAGGCAGATGCCTGTCCTTGAGGAGAAACTAAAGATCCTTGACTTTGCTTAATGACTAAACTGTTATTGCTTTGTCCAGTTTGACTACTTTGCTTTGCTTTCTTACTTCTCTGATTAAACTTATTCTTTGGCTAAAGTTTAACAAAAGGCAGACTGAGGACACGGGGTGGGGGCTGGGATAGGGAAGAACCCTGTTTTACAATGAGCATGTAATGAAGCTCAAGGTCTACCGTAAGTTGAATCTTGCCGCCATCTTGGTCCTAACAGGTTCTAACCAGATTCTGTCATAGCCTTAGTAGCTATGGCATTCTTTTAAAGGTTGTGCCCCGCCCCCTTCCCTACCGTCTCAACTATAGTATACGTTTGATGAGAAACTAAGGGCAATTTTAAGTCTTAGATAAAATAATATTTATCTTAATCCAGTGCCTAGCACCAAGTAATCACTTAGCAAACAACAGTTGTTTGTTGTATGATGATTTTATCAGAATTGATTTGTATAAGTAGCCTGACCTACTTGGAATTTGGAGATTTCCTTTGATATTGGACGAAGAACAAAGGGGAAATATATCTTCTTTCTGAGAGGTTAGTCATAGGAGGTTTTCTGGGAGCTGACTGGATATATAGAATTTCTGGAAGAAATTTTAAGGTTTCCAGAGTCTCGATCCAGAAGATGAAATTTTAGTATGAGATTATTTTAACCAAAAATGCAAAGATAGCTTAATATTTTAAAATATATACAAATTTATCATATCTGTAAGCCAAAGGAGATAAACCACAGGATCATCTAGATTATTGATAGCTAATAAAACTGAACAATATTATAAGTATACAAAAAAAAATTCTTGGAACCTATAAATAAAAAGACATTTTTAAAAATCATGCTAAAGAATCAACAACCCAGATAATATATACTGAAACATTCCTACGATTACATAAATTTCCCACTATAGCCACTATCATTAACTATTATTTACATTTCCTAGACAAACATATCCAAAACAATAAGATAATATAAAATTAAAGAACTTGAATGTATATTGGTTATACAGGAAAGGATGAAAAAATCAAAGTATTCTTACTTACAGCCTTGATTATATGCCTAGAAAATCGAAGAGTATCAACTGTAAAACTAAATGCAGATATGTGGACAATTGCAAAATAATATATAAAAGCAATAGATTTTCTATCAGCAACAACCTGTTGGAAAATATAATTCAGAAAATTCTTATTCACAGTAGTGATATATAAAATACGTAAGAAACATACTCAAGATAAAGGCAGCCATTCACATCCCTGGAAAGAAGGTTAAATATTTTTGAAGGACCATAAACATTAATATGAATACCCCAAGTACTTGAATGTGAATCCTCAATGTTGTAAATACATCAATTTCCCCCAAGTTATCTTTGAATATAAGATAACTACAATAGTAAGAGGACTTTTAATGTAATAAATTTTCAAGAGATTTTGAGGAAAAAAAAAAAAGAAGAAATGAAAGGGTGTCATTCACTAGGTGTTAAAATACACTGGAAAGACCTGATAGTTAAAATCAAGTCTTGTTGGTACTAAACCGCTTAACCAATGAAGCTGACTAAAGCCCACAAAGAGATCTAAGTTGTATGTAAAAATTTGGTATATTGGGACTTCCCTGGTTGCCCAATGGTTAAGAATCCACCCTGCAATGCAGGGGACACAGGTTCAATTCCTGGTCTGGGAAGATCCTATATGCTGCAGGGCAACTAAGTCCATGTGACACAATCACCGAGCCTGTGCTCTAGAGCCAGCAAGACACAACTCCTGAACCTACACACCCTAGAGCCTTTGCTCCCCAGCAAGAGAAGTCATCGCAGTGAAAAGCCCGCACAACGCAACTAGAGAGTAGGCCCCACTCAGGGCAACTAGAGTAGGCCTGTGCAGCAATGAAGACCCAGTGCGGTCAATAAATAAATTAATTAATTAAAAATTTTAAAAGTAGAATTTGATATATAAAAATTTATAAATGGAAACCTCAGTTAAAATAGTCAAGAGGCCAGAAGGGGGAGCTCTCATACCCCATGACAATAGCAAAACCCAACAGGAAGAAGAAAGACTTCCTCTTCTTCCTGGCAAGAGTTCAGCCAATGAGAGGCTGTCACAACTCAGCCAATGTCAAAAGCCACTAAACTCTGAACTCTCAATTTCTCCAGTGGACTCTCTATTTACTTCAGCCCCCCCCAACTTCCTTTTCCCCTTTTAAAAAGAGTTTTCCTCTCCTTCCTGCTCAAGGACTTGCATTCGGCTTGCTGTGGTTACAGGCTCTGAATTGCAATTTTTTGCTGATCCAGAGTAAACTTACCTTTGCTAGGGAAGTAATTGGCAGTTTATTTGTTTTAGGTCAACAGGTATATGGTAAAATATACATTTCAAACTAGTGGGAAAAGACAATTTTATTATATTACATAAATGGTATTTTGTTTCTAACCATATGAAATACATCAACGATTAGGATTTTCTCTCTATACTCAAAATCAATTCCATATGAATGTTAACGTGGAAAATGAAAATGTGGAATTGTATAAGGGAGGAAGCCAACTCTATTATACGCTTCCTGGGTTAATCTTTAATCTTGTTCCATCCCTAAGAGAAGGCAAAGAATAAGTAAACTGTGACATTCTTTCATGTTTGTATCTTGACATAGTCCTCAGCTTCCCTCATCTTTTGGAATACTAGTTCCCTTACAATGGCTGGACTTTTATTACATCCAGTTTCAATTCCTACAATAACTGAAAGCTTGGATCCTATGCTTCAACCACTTGCACTTGATTGATTTCTTTTCATAATGCATTTGCTAAACACTCAAGTTTTTGTGATAGACTTCTCAAAATATGTCAGCATCTCTCATCTCTATTTTATAATGGAGTCATACCACAGTAGCTGCGGGGCATTGGTTCTAGTACCCACAAGGGGTCCCAAAATCTGATGAGGCTTAAGTCCTGTAGCCAGCTGTCTGTATTTGCCAGTTCTACATCCACAGATTCAACCAACCTCTGGGGGTAGACATATCATGTGATCCACAGTTGGTTGAATCTGTGGATGCAGAAACTGAAGTTATGGAGGGCCAGCTATATTACTATACAGCCTATGTGTGTGCTAAGTCACTTCAGTTGTATCCGACTCTTTTCGACTTCATAGACTACTGTAGCCCACCAGGCTACTCTGTCCATGGGATTCTCCAGGTAAGAGTACTGGAGTGGGTTGCCACTCCCTTCTCCAGGGGATCTTCCCAACCCAGGGATTGAACCTGGGGTCTCCTGCATTGCAGGCAGATTCTTTACTGTTTGAGCTAAGGTTGGGGACACCGATGGAATAGTGTCCAAAAACCAGAGGAAGAGTTTTATGTGCTCTGACATGGAAAGATACCCAGAGGAAGTAGTTAAATTTTTAAAAAAGAAGGAGCAGGCTATATATAATATGCTTTTTTGTGTAAGAAAGAATAAAACAGGGCTTTCTTGGTGGCTCAGTGGTAAAGAATCTTTCTTCCAGTGTAGGAGACACAGGTTTGATCCCTGGTCCGGGAGGATCCCACGTGCTTCGGAGCCTGTGCTCCACAACTACTGAGCCTGTGCTCTAGAGCCCGTGAGCCACAACTGCTGAACCAGTTGGCCACAAGTATTGAAGCCCGCACACCCTAGAGTCTGCTCCACAGCAAGAGAAGCCACCGCTATGAGAAGCCCACACACCACAACTAGAGTAGCCCCTAGAGAAAAGCCTGGGCAGCAACAAAGCCCCAGCACAGCCAAAAGTAAGTATTTTAAAAAAGGAAGAAAGAAAAAAAGTACATTTGCACAAAGAAACTTTGGAAGGGTAAAAAAGTCACTATTATATTAAAAATGGTTACTTACGGGGCAAAGTGACAGAAAACAGAGAGAAAGACCTAAATGAGAGTGATATTTCTCATGTACCTTTTGATATGTGTTTCATTTTAAACTACATAAATGTAATCTCTTTAAAAGATTGGAAATGTAAAAACTCCATACATGATTTCTTAAAATCAAAGAATCCAGAGACCAGATGTTCAGTAAGTGAAAAGCAAAGGACATGCATCAAAAATATTTGGGTTTTACTTTTCTGAGCAAGCCCTCCTCTGTTTCCATGCCCATTTTATTTAAATAATTAAATAAATCCAAATCTTGGAGATGTTTCACGAAAATCCTGCCAAGGAAAATACCAAGAATTCAATGGCCAGAGGAGCCCTCAATGCAATAAACGAAAAGCCATGAAATGTTCCAGATGGCTTGAGAAGCATGTTACATTTATCATTTTTGGTTACAAAGTGTGCATGAAATATCACATTCCTCATTTTTTTCTCAATTAAATGGAATCTGTTCTGTGTCCCAAACTGCCAGACTGCAAGGAAATTCAACCCTAGTCATTAGTGGGGCTCCCTCCTCCCTTCAGGAGACTGTAAAACATCAGGGGTTTAAGCAGTGCCAGAAGAGCTGAGAGCAAGTCCCTGGACTTGCTAACTGGGGTAGCTGGCAGCTCAGGCTGCTGCAACAAAATACCACAGACAAGGTGGCTTAAAGAACACTCGTCTCTTTCTCACAGTTCTAGAGGCTGGGAGTCCAGGTGCTGGAAGCTTCAGTGTCTGGTAAGAGTTCTCTTCCTGGTTTGCAGATGGCCACGTTCTCACTGTGTCCTCACATGACATGGTGTTAAGGGGAGGCATGTTCTGATCGCTTCCTCTTTTTATATGGGCTCCACCCTCATGACCTCATCTAGACCTGATTACCTCCCACCCATTACAACACCATCACACTGGGGATAGGGCTTTAACACAGGACTCTGGGGATGACACAAACATTCAGTCCATAGCAGCAGCCATTGTTTCTGTTGTTCTCTCTGATTTCAGAGGTTGCTGTCAACCCTGGAGCCCCCTGTGTCAGGCCCAGCATTGCCCCTTACAGATGCCCGTATCACTGACTGCAGAGTCTCCCCTGGGGACCCTGGCCTCTGTGCTCCAGCCTGGGAGAAACCATTTCTGTCCTCTCTGAGCATTCCCCAGCTATGGTCCAGTCTGGGTGTGCTCTGGGCACAATTAGGGATCTAGGACTCCACTACTCATTTCGGGGAGGGCACCACTCTTCCAGATCCCAGAGATTCTCAGCCTCTGCTGCTCAGCACATACCCACAGCCCACTTCTGTCTCTCTCAGCCTAGGTGTTTGCACATAATCCAAATGCCAACACCCACCCACTCTCTCTATACCCAAAACAGAGGCTCAGAATTGAGAGCAAAAGCTTCATAACTTTCTCAGTGGGGGAAACATACATAGCGCAATAAGAACAGAACAAAAAATAATTTCACAATAAATTATTCTGCCACAAGCCTGGCAACAAAAAGAATTCTAATGGAATGAAGGGTTGGCAAGTTCTGTAGTATCCACATTGGCAAAGTGAGTCAAGGAGATGGATTCTTACAGAACCAAGGACGTGGAAGCTCTGGTCCAGATAGCAATTCAGATGTTTCAGCTACCTATTGTTGCATAACTGCTCCAAACCTAGTGACTTAAAACAGCCTCGCTCATGATTTTACCTGTCATTTCAGCAATTCTACTCCTATCAATGTGGACTGGGATCACTCTCAGTTGGCAGATGGCCCAGTCCAAACTGTTCAAGACAGCTTCCCTCACAGTTCTGTCCCCTTGAGGGGACAACTGAGCTCTTCTGGTGTGACCATGGTGCAGGGCATGGCTGCTCCAGCATGCAGCCTCAGGGAGTCTGAACTTCCTGCATGGTGGCTTGAGCTCCCAGAGAGTGTTCCAAGAGACCAGAAATGGAGGTTGCCTAGGTCTAGAAAGTGGCTCAGCATCGCCTCCACCAACTTCTGTTGATCAAAAAGTCCTAGAACCCACTCAGATTCAAGAAGACCCCATTTCTCAATGGGAGAAGTGGCCAAAAGCATTTGTGGCCATCTTTAATTGCCAGCAGTGGATAGAATTAGTCCCCTTCCTCCAGGTGAATCCAGGTGAGTTAAGACTTGCCTGCAGCAATGAAACTGGGGGAGTTGAAGACGATACCAGGAGACCAGGAAATGATATCAAGGAGACCTCCAGCTTAATCAACAGTGTCTGCCTGCTTGATGTGAGTAGCCCACCGGTCATGCTGCTGGATTTACAGATGCTGATGCTCATATACTGGACGTCCGGCTAGTATTTTATGAAGGAGGAAGCAAATTGCAGGCTCACAATAACACAAACCCCATTTTATCCATTTTAGTTTTCTCAGGAGCTGAAAAATGCATAAGATCAATTCAGGATGCCATTAAACAGTTGGTCAAATATATATATATATATTGATTCACAGAAGATGTCAAAAATGAAGAGTAAAAGTCCTTCACGATTTAAATTCTGCGCTGCCTCCCCTCCTCTTGATGAGATGGGAGCAAAGATCCTGTGAAGAGGGCTTGGAGCACAATGGGTACTGAAATAATAGAAAAGTGTTCCTACCTCCTCACTCCATTCTGGAGTCTCATGTTTTTGCAGTTAAATTAAAAAAAAAAATGTTTTACACAAATATAACATCTGTATAGAAAGGCACACAAATCCCAGTGAACTTTCACACACCGAGCAAGCACATCTATGCAACCAGCACCTAGACTAAGGAATAGAACATTCCCCAAATGCCAGGGGCCTCCCTCAGGCCTCCTTTTAGTCACTCCCCTCCCCCGAGGGTAGCCATTCTTCTGGCCTCTACAATTTCATCTGGACTTGAGCTTTTTATAAATCGAATCATACACTATGTGCCCTTTCGGATCTGGCTTCTTCCATTTGATTTTTTGTCTGCAGATTCACTGCTTTGTCACATGGGGCTATAGGATGATATGTTGTCTTCACTGAGAAGTATCCACTGCACAAATCTGCTACAACTTTCCTTCCCACGCTCCCTGGGGGACACGGCACTCTTGTGTGGGGAGCCGCTCTCCTGCCTCTAGCTGGGGCCAAGGGCTCTGCTGTGAGGCAGCTGAGGTTCTGCCCTGTGGGCATCTCCACATGCTGCTTCCTCCTCAGCGACTGCAGGCTCCAAGAAGCCAGACTGAGGTCTCCCTGCTGTTACAGACCTTTCTGCTATCTCTGCCCCTTTCCCAGGGCTCAGCCCAAAGACCCTCATCCTCTAGGACCCACAATGTCCACAGCCTCATAGAATCCCCTCACTCTCACTCCAAGGGAATCCCTTCCCTTTGGGAGTGGGGGGGCGGGTGGCTCTTAGTCTCGAGTGCTGGACTTATGTCCTGAATCCATTCATTTCCCTCAGGGGGACTAGTGTTTGAAACATAGGAGCCAGAGAGATCAGCAGGCCCTACCTTCTTCCTCCTCTCTCCATCTCAATCTCTCCCTCCTCCTACCATCTCTTACCTACAACATGCGCAGGACTATGTTGGACATGGTTCTTTTTCTAGAAGGGCCTGGCCTTTTCTCAGCCTGCACCAGAGAATAATAAGGCCCCCAAAACCCTGAAATTCCTTTAGACTTACTCGATGGCTTCTAACAGCACCACCCTTCAGTGTTGTGACCCAGCCAGGGAGTGTGAGGTGCTTTACAGGGAGCCAGAATCCCATTGTGACGTTCATGTTGGAAAGGTCCCTTGGCTCCATCTTGCCCTGCAGAGCCCTTCTTTTCAGCTCCCTCCCCAGTGACCCTCCTATACACCTGAAGCTGGCTCAGCCACTGCCCTCCTCAGATACAGCCACACTCTATTCTCACCCAGGCAGATTCTTCCCTGAGCCTCCTCGAACCACTCGTGGCCCCACCTGCAGCCTCTAGAGCATCCAAAAAGAGCAGGAAGGATTTGCCAGCAGCCAGGGCTCTCCATCCTAGCAAAGCTGTCTGCTGGAGGGTCGTGCAGCAAATCTAGGCGCCCTCCCTACACTGATGTCCCTCTCCATCTGCTGCTGGGGCCACTATAGCTTCAGGATGACCTCAAGACCTTGGTTGCCAGGTGATGTGGACAGGGGGCGGTGGGGCGGGGGGTGGCATTTGGGGAGTGAAGGCACATGCAACCCCTCTTGTTTCTCTCCAAGCCCACACTGTGATGTGTGATTTCAACATTATATAACTACATCGAAGTAAGTTAGAACCTGAACCGTGGCAAGAGATGAGCTTGACTACACAAATTAGGAAAATGGAGGCACGATTCAATATAGTCATCATGTAGAAACTCAGGTGCGCGCACCAGCACATCTAAGATGTGGAAAGGGCTCCCTCTGGTGGCCCTCCCAGAGGTTCCCCGCTGCAAGTCCTGGCTCAGGCCCAAAGCCCAGGCCCAGCAACCTGCAGACTAGCCACAAGGCCAAGTTATGACTCCTGATATTCTCTGTCCTGAGATGACACCCAGTTCCAGGAAGAACGTGTTTGTGGGGCAGACTTGCACAGGCATCTCAAGAGACAGTCTGTGTCTCGTACTGGGGGACCCTGCCCCGTATTTGCACCTCTGTCAGCCCCACTGGGCCTGATTGTAGGCCAAGTGGCAGAAAGGGAGCCAGGCCCTCTGGGTGGAGCAGAGGCTGCTGCTCCCTGCCCCTGAATTCATAGCCATGAGGGCCCTCAAGCTGAAGATCTGGTTCTGTTTATGCTGCAAAAGAGGCACCACTTTGTATGCAGCTCTGTGTTTCAATCACCTTGCCTATGGCATGAGAAATATTCTGGCGCAGCAGGAGAGGGGGACGGACCCGGGCCATGGATGTGCCCTGCCTCCAGTGTGGAATGTTGGACGATTTACTCGAGGGGTCCTAAGGACATGGTGCACAGTGCCTCAGGTACATCCTGGCTGCTGTATACACCATTATTTTCTGCAGGAATCCCTCAGATTCTAAACTTTGGTTGTCCATCTAGGAACCACGTCAAGCCACTAATGTTCACTCTGCTATACTCCCTGGTGCTGGATCTAGCCTGGCTGGAGACCCCTGGTGACATGTTGGCATTGAACTTCCAAGGAGAAACCTTCCTGCTGTTTCAGAAGAGCAACCCCAGGGCTCCACTGATGCGTCCTCACATTGGGTGGGGGGACAGCACCATTTCCTCCTCTCTCATGTCAGATTACTGCTGTAAAGCTTCCTACCTCATCCAGACTGGAGAAAGTGGCCAGGACATGATTGGAGGAACTTGTGAGACAGGCTCCTTAACTCATAGCAGAGAGCTACAATGAAAAAATAAGAGAGAGAAAGCAACAATAAATGCTTGTACATAAAGACACAGACACACGAGTGAGACAGAATAGAGAACCCAAGGCTTCCAGTACAAAGCAATGGTCGATAAACTGTAAGATAAAATTAAAAATCCATTTTTAACAAGGGGAGACTATCCTCATTGGTATTCCCAGAATTGAATATAAAAGTGCAAAAGATGAACAAGGCTGATGCTGTAACTTTTTGGAGTCTGGATACAGTCAAGGGCAGCTGGCAATTCAAGTCCTGTCAAGTGATGACAAAGAATTGAATTGCCCACTTGAGCTGGGGGACCAGAGTAGTCAATTCATATCAAAAATTCAGGAACTGTGATTGGTCTCTTCCCATCATCTCCAAAAAAAAAAAAAAAATAGATTGAAATAAGTTGCTACTGACTTTGCCTGGGACTGTGCCCTACAGAGCATACAGTGCTGCACACGGCTGTGACCCAGCCTCTTTCGGCCGCGGGGCTGGACCTGAGTCATCGGCAGGTCAGGCCAGGGCAGGAGCCCTGGCTGCCATAGAAGACTTCACACTGGACAGGGCCCTGGGGTGGGCAACTGCTCGGTCACTGGACAAGGAGGAGCGAGGAACCGGAGAAGAAAGATGGAAAACCTGGAAATGACTTGGAAACTAAAATTCCACAATCCACAGAAACTAATACTAAGAAAAGCAACCAGCAGCATCAATACTCCAGAGGCAGAGTTACGCCAGATGAAGTGAAAAAAACAGAATGACCAGAAAGAGACTTCAGGATCCTCAAAGAGATGATTGAACATACAACGTTTATTAAACAAACAGCGATTAGGAGATAAAGACCAGCAGAAAGGTACCATCACAAAACGATGGAACAAAAAGTGTAATTCAATAAATGGTTTCAGAGAGAAGATTCTTTGGAAAATACATACAGGGGCTTCCTCAGCAGTCCAGCAGTTAAGACTTTACCTTCCAATGCAAGGGGTGGGAGTTCGAACCTTGGTTGGGGAGCTGAGATCTCACATGCTTCAAGGCCAAAAAAGAACCAAAACTTAAAAGAGAATACTGTAACAAATTAAAGACTTTAAAAATGGTTTGCATAATAGTCTGCATAAAAATGAAAAAGAAAGGATAGAAAATATGTATTAATACATATATAAACATCTAATATAAAAAATTTTCTATTATCCGAAAAGGATAGAATGTTCTAGACTGGCTGAAAGAAAAAAAAATGTACTGAGAATTCCCTGGTGGTCCAGTGGTTAGGACTCTGCTTTCACTGCCAAGGGCATGGCCCCAAAAAAAGTGGTAACAAGGAATAGGAATAGGAAAGGAATAGGCTGATAATTATTTTTTAATTTTATAGTTAATAGAAAAAAAATCAAGCAGGTTAGGAAAATATTGGCCACTCTGTAGCTAAGGGCACAGACTCTGAATCCAGGCTTCCTGGGTAGGGCCTTGGACAAGTTCCCTGACCTCTCCATTCTTCTGTTTCCTCCATAAAAATGACATTAATCGTTGTACTTGCCTCATGGTGGGTCGGGATTAACTGCGCTACTACATGAGAAATTCTTAGAACAGTAGCTGGCACACAGAAAACATTCAGTAGTTATTTCTGCTTTATATTATACCATGTAAAAAATTCAGACCCAATTCACAGCAGAGAAATCATAACTAGCAATTACAGGGAAAAGTTCAACTTCATTCATAATGAAAGAAAATTAAAATAGAATTCAAATTTTTACCTTTATATTGGGTAAAGACTGTTCAAATGACATAGAATATCCTTTCTCTAACCATGGCGGGTATCGTATCCTGAAAATATTCTTTGGTAAAAACATTGTGATTAGGGAATTTAGGACTTTATTCAAAGTTAGGAGTTTGGGAGATCAAAATTATCAGAAAACCTGTGTTTAAGAAGGTTTTACGCCACCTCACCATTAGGATGGCTACTATCAAAATAGAAAATAACAAGTGTTTGTGAGGATACGAAGCAATTAAAACACTTACGCACTGTTGGTAGGAATGTAAAGTCATGGAGCCGCTGTGGAAAACAGAGTAGTGGTTCCTTAAGAAATTAAAAACAGAATTACCATATGATCCAGCAATTCCACTTCTGGGGACATGCCCAAAATAACCAAAAGCAGAATTTCAAAGAGGTATTTATATGCCCACGTTCATAGCAGCGCTATTCACAACAGCTAAAAGGTGGAAGGTGAAAGCAATCCAAGTGTCCATCAGTGAATAAATGAGTAAACAAAACATGGTCTACACATATGATGGAATATTACTCAACTTTAAAAGAAAACAACTACTGAGCCTGTGCTCTAGAGCCCATGCTCGGCAACAAAAGCAGCTCCACAATGAGAAGCCCACTCATTGCAACTAGAGAGCAGCCCCCACTGGACACAACCAGAGAAAGCCCCTGGGTGTAGCGGGGAGACCCGCCACAGCCAAAATAAGTAATTAAAAATAATAAAGGAAGAAAGAAATGGAAGTCCTAACACATGCTATGACGTGGATGAACCTTGAGGATATTACTTTCAGTGAAATAAACCGGCCACAAAAAGACAAACATTGTAAGATTCCACTTACAAGAAGTAGTCACATTTGTAGAGACAGAAAGTAAGGTGGTGGTTTCCAGGGGCTAGAGGAAACGGGGAATGAGAAGTTGTTTCGTGGGTACAGAGCCTGTCATATGAGATGAAAAGAGTTCTGGAGAGGATGGTGGTGATGGGCCCACAGCAAAGCGCGATGTAGCCTGTTGAGCCGTGAACAGTAGGAGCTTGAAGTCAGAGATGATCTTTTTTTCTTAAATTGAAGTATAGTTGATTTGCAATGTGGTGTCAATCTCTGTTGTACAGCAAAGTGACTCAGTTATACACATATAGACATTTTTTTATATTCGTTTCCATTATGGTTTATCACAGGATATTGATTAGAGTTCCCTGTGTTACACAGTCTGACCTTCTTGTTCATTAAGCCTTCTTTTTTATATTCTTTTCCATTATGGTTTATCATAGGATATTGACATAGCTCCCTGTGCTGTACAGTAGAACCTTGTTTATACTCGGTAACAGACTTGATTTCCTCCAGTTGTCTTTGGTAACATCTTTGACTTAGATGAAATTTCTGGCTTTAACACAAGGGTGTGTTTGCTCTGCCTTTTGTGCCATTTTATCAGATCATCAAGATCTTAGCAATCACCAGGGATCAATTTACATTTTTGCAGCGCGGTTATGCTGCTTTCTTTTGCTTTCTTCAGCAAACACTCAATGTTTTCCTTTATATAAGAAATGATTTAGGGTATTTTCCTGAAGGTTTGCCATTTTGACTTATTCCTCACATTCAGCAGTTTTCAAGAAAATCTGCTTTTGCTGGGAGCTGTGTCTCCATCCACACATCTGGACCCTGGATGTTTCCTGGGGTGTCAAAGCACCTCTCCTGGGATTTCCATGCTGTCCTTATGGGGCTAAAAACAAACTTAGGAAGCTCCTTGAAGGGAAATTCCCTGGCAGTCCAGTGGTTAGGACTAGGTGCTTTCACTGCTGGGGCCCAGGGTTCAATCCCTGGTTGGGGAACTAAGATTCCACATGATGCTCAGCACAGCCAAACTGAAAAAAAAAACAAAAAAAAAACAAAAAAAAGCTCCCTGAAGCTTGGAACTCTGCAGCATTTACTGTTTATTCCCAACCCCTACATAGTGCCTGGGATATGTATCAAATGAATGACGCCATCCATCTAAGATAAATATTAGAAAAAGTCCTTTAAAATTCCCCAGGGTCAAAAGTGTACAGAAACACAAAACAAACCCTGCATGTTTTTACTTTTCTCAGTTCCCTCTTGTCATAACCGCTCTCATTACCCCTCCTCCTCCCACCTCCTCAGCCTCAAAGACCCACAGCAGACTCGGGCACCCCTTACCTCAGACTCCAAACCCCACAAGCACCAAGTCATACCCAGATGCAACCAGCAGGGACAGCCTAACCCTCAGGGATCAACTGAGGGAAGTCCTCAGACTCCCATAGGACTCAGCCTTCTCTTCACAGATGGGATTCATGTTTTAGTACAATAATGTTAAGATTAGCACTAATTCCTCGTTGATCTCTTCACCCACTTGGAGATTCAATGGCTCAATAATGAGGCGTTTATAGCAATGGGAAGTACATGTTGGATGCGGTATAGGCAACCCATTCTTGCTCTCAGGGGGCTTTCTACACACACACGCATGTGCACACACACACATGCACACATGCATGCACACATGCACACGCACGCACACGCACACACATGCACACACACACATGGGAGGGGAAGAAAATTCAGGAGGCCCATCTTAGGAATTTTAAGGTTAAGATGTCCTCATGGAGAGGAAACCATATCAAAATATCAAATATCAACTTAGAATAGACACTTGGAATGTGCTTTCTTGTGGACATTTTCAGCAATGATTATCTAATAGTGTTTTGTTGGGATTGTTTCGGGTGGCAGCCTTCCCCCTTCCTTAAAAAAATGCACTCAGTTTGCCCTCTGGTGGCCAAATAAATTAGAAACTACACAGTGAGCTGAGGCATGGCCTTTGCAGCTGCTGGAAAAAAAAGTATGCGTGCGTCGTTTTAGAGTAATTCCCTTTTGTCTTCTACTTTCCTCCCATATTACCGTTAGAATTATCATTCACTCTGTTAAATGGCAGGGTGTTGAGCTTGATGGTGTCCAGATCACTGCAGGAAATGATAAGGAATTTTGCTCTTGGTAGGAGGGGAAGCTAGTTCCAACAAAGGGAAAAAGGACATGCTAGGAGTTAGTCCCTTTGCTGGCCAAATGTGTCGTTTCCAGATGATAGAGGAAGAGCAGAATCTTTTTAGTGCATCCAGCTTCTCAGTTAGAAGCATGGCGTTAGAATAGAAGAGGGTAGAAAAACGTGGTAAGCAGGATTCAGAAACAAACACCTAAGAAAGAACGTAAGAGAAAATATAGCTGTTCTAAATGTGTTCAAACTTGCTAGTCTGGATGGATTCCACTCCAGAGCTCTCAAAAAAAAAAAAAAAAAAAAGGAATTAACTCTGAGTGTCACCAACACACTGCCAACAGTCTTTGAGGAATCACAGACAGGCAGAGAGAGGTTACAGAGAATACAACTGATTTCCTAAGATGGAAAAGAAGATAAATGTTAAAAACTACTCGTAAGTGACCTTGAAAATGACCTTTGAGTCATTTAGGGAAAAATCCTCAAATAAGATACAAAAAGATGTTTTGTGAGCCTTTAGGAGAAGCAAACGAGGCTGCTAGGGCCTCATGGGGGCTCAGCGAGGGCAGGTGATGCTAGACTCTCCTCACGTCATGTTCTCTTGTCAGGATTATAGACCGATAGAATGAGGGCAGTATAACAGACCACAGTCTGCATTTGATTAAGGTTATCTCATGACATCTCAAATCACATCCTTCTGGAATAGGCAATTGTACAGTTAGGAGAAATTGGAGCTGATAAAGTGATAGTAACCCAAGGTAAAGAACCTTCCTGCCAATGCAGGAGACGAGATGTGGGTTCAATCCCTGTGTCCGAAAGATCCCCTGGAGAAGGAAATGGGAACCCATTCCAGTATTCTTGCCTGGAAAATTCCTTGGATAAAGGAACCCAGAGGGCTACAGTCCACGCGGTCGCAAAGAGTCAGATATGACTGAGCACACACAGCACTACCTAAGGTGCTGGAAGGTTCTTACCACAATCCTGCCCTGTTCAATATTTGTGTCATGTCTTGTGTGTTATGTAAAACACAAAAGTGTGTGTTTAGCAAATATGTGGATGGAGCAGAGTTTTAAGACATAGAAAACTCATTGGACTTCAGAATCAGTACCCAAAATCCATCTGAACAGGCCAAACAGATTCTCATGGGATGAAGTGGATCGTTCCTCTCTGTCCCAGATGCCATTCTCTTGTTTAATGAGTTTTGCCCGAGGTTTTTCCTCTGTTTACAGCTGTGCTAAAATCTGCCTCCCCCAGATCCTCTCTCACTGTGGGGGAAGGCACCTCATCCACTTTAACCTCAAGGATTCCTCTTTTTATCTCTCCAGTACAGAATCATCACCCAGTGCTGAAACGAAAGTCATTGGCAGTGTGTTCCTTGACCAACTCCCAAATGCTCAACATCAACTCATCAGCATGTCCTCAGCCTCAGTCTCAGGGACTGGGCAACATGTCCCTCTTATTCTGGGCCAATCACTTTTTAGCCTTAAAGTCCATGCTCCCTCTTCTCCCCAAGACCTTGCTCGGTCAGCCCTCCTGTCTCTTGCCAGCGTCTTCAGGCAATTCTTCTCCCCTGGATCCTTCCTACTCTTAAGACAAGTGAACAGAAAGGGGAAAAAAGAAACCTTCATTTTTGCTTTTACTCGCTTCTTTTACCTTCCCTTGTTTCCATCATGCTCTGTGGGCAGTTGGACTCTCCGGAAACAGAAGCCAAGGTGGAGTTTGGGATGCAAGATGTCATTTAAGGAGCAATACCAGTGAAAGCAGAACAGGGCAGAGGGAGGAGAGAAACCAAGCTTCGGTCCCAGCAATGCTTCCTCAGTAACTTGGTGGAGTGCTTGGAGCAGGTATTCCCAATTAGAGCAAACCAAAATAGGCTGAAACAGCCAGGCCTTTCCGCCCCGGGCCTGCTCAGTCACCACGTGGGGCTGCTGGAAGAAGGAGGAGACTAGGAGCAGACAGTTAGTGACCTCTATGTCTGCCACGCTCTCCTTATTTCTTGTTCCTCTCGGCACCTGGAAAATTCACCTTCTGTCTCCACTTTTGTTCCCCTCATCTCACCCTTGGCCCCACTCCAAATCCAATGGACACATTTTGATTCTTACAGCAGTAAGTCTGTGCTGCATATACTGGAGCTGATTCTCTCTCTCTCTTTTCCCTCCCTCCTCAGTCTCGACTCCCTTGGCTTCCATAACTCCCTCCCTAATTTCTTCCTAGAATCTCTGCCGTCCCTTCCTGGCCTCCTCTGGGGTCTTGTCCTCCTCTCACTGTCTGGGTGTTGGGACTCCATTCTCAGTCCACCCTCCTCCTCTCACCCTCCCAGGGTGACCTTGTCCACTATCAGCTCTTTAATTCCAATTTACATGCCAGTGACTCAAATCTACTCTCCAACCTGTTGTCTCTCTCCCACTGGTCCCATCCGGTGCTAACACTGTCAGAACAGGGAGGTCCTGCTTCTCCTTTCCTACTGTGTTCCCACCCTGGAGAAAGCTTTTTTTTTCCAGTGCAAGCATTGGGGGATCCTTTGAACCTGCTCCATCACATTCCTTTTCTAGACAGCTAACCCTGGTCAGTCCTGTTTGGGCATGTGTATGAAACTACTTTGAACAATATCAAGAATTCTACATATGGAGACTTGCATCACTGATATATAAATAGCTGATGCTGGGTGCAGAAACTAAAAAAAAAAAAAAATCATTTCTTCCCTGACCACACCCAGGACTTACCTAATCAGGTGTGAACCTCTGACTCAACAGGTCCCTAGAAAAGAGTTATTCAGAATTTATTACAGGAAATGAGAGGTGGTAGTGATTTATTTTATAGCTTGTTTTTCTTCTGAAGAAAAGAGTTCTGTGAGCAGGTGATTTCTAGCCAAACCTTTTACTTCCTGTCCTATATCTGAGTGGCAGGGGTTTCCCTGGTGGAGCAGTGGTAAAGAATCTGCTTGCCAATGCAAGAGGCACAAAAGACATGGGTTTGATCCCTGGGTCAGGAAGATCCCCTGGAGTAGGAAATGGTAACCCACTCCAGTATTCTTGCCTGGAGAATCGCATGGACTAAGGAGCCTGGCAGACTACAGTCCATGGGGCGGCAAAGAGTTGGACATGACTGAGCTACTGAGCATGCACACACTTGTGTGGCAGAGGTATACATAGGAGACCTTTCTCAAGAAAAAGCGGGAAATGGTCTCTTCTTTCTTTCAATGTATCATGCTTGCGGTATGTCTGTCCTTTCTTCCCAAACTGGAACTTCCGGCTGAACTTAGCGAAACTTCTCAAGCAAGTATACTGTGCCAAGGGCAGGCCTCTGTACAAGACAATTCCTGCCTTAAGGAATCTGAAGGGTGGTGTAGGCAATAAGTCTAATGCAAGCACATGCCAGTTTGCTGATGATCTCAGAAGACATGGAAACTAAGGGCTATGGGGTTCCGGAGAACGGAAGCGTCTCTATCCAAGTGGCCTCATAAAGGCATCCAAGACAGACCTTGAAGGAGAGATCACATTTTGGGAGTGAGCACATAACAGAAATAAGCAAGAAAAAATGATGACATCCGGGAATAGGTAGAAAACAGTGACAAATGGCAAAAGGCTATTAGAAGAATACCTTCCGAGAATTGCAAGATAAACAATAGTAAGGAGGTTGTCTCAACTTGTCTCATGTTGTAGTTTAGTGACTCTTTTGCAGCCTCATGTACTGTAGCCTACTAGGCTCCTCTGTCCATGGGATTTTCCCAGCAAGAATACTAGAGTGGGTTGCCATTTCCTTCTCCAGGGGATCTTCCTGACTCAGGGATCGAACCTGCGTCTCCTGCTTTGGCAAGCAGATTCTTTACCACTGAACCACCAGGGAAGCAAATTGTCTCATATCTAAGGCCCAAAACTGAGACTATAGACATACCCTGGGAGATAGAGAGAGATAAGGTCATGGGAGGACAATTATGAAAATATTGTTATTAAAAGAGGTGAACAGGAGAGGCAAAACCACTGTCCATTACCCTTCATATGTCCCCACTCAGCCCAACCTCTTTGGAACTTCCCTTTCTCACCGTCTTGGGTTTATGGGTGTAAGTGGCTCCACCTCCATTGAGCTCCCCAAGGAGGACAGCGCTCACTAAGCAAGAGATCACTGCTGTATCACCCTGTCTCTCCTGGTTTGGAAGAACGTTGTCCGTAGTACCGCCCCAGGCCCACCTATTCCATGTGTAACTCAATGAGAATACTCTAGTTCTCGATCTATTTTTTTTAAATCTATCTGGCTGTGTTGGGTCTTAGTTGCCGCAACTGAGCTCCAGAGCATGTGGGCTCAGTAGTTGTGGCACAGGGGCTCAGTTGCTCCTAGGCATATGGGATCTAAGTTCCCCAATCAGGGATCAAACCCATGTCCCCTACATTGCAAGGTGGATTCTTAACCCCTGAACCACCAGGGAAGTCCCTAGTTCTCAATCTTGAATGAAGGATGTGAAACTTCACGAAGGCAGAATGATCCGGGCCTGGCCACCTCCCAAGGTGAACTTGGCAGCAAATGTTCCCAACTCCCTTTGGAAAGACCCTGAAAAAACTGCAGAGGGAGGAATACTGATAGTGATTATAATTGCTAATGAGGTTGGGGCTTTTAACACACTAGGCCGTTAAGTAGTTACCAATTCCTCAGTTATAGAGCAGGAAACTGAAACTTAAAAATGCTATGTGGAGGACTTCCCTGGTGGTCCAGTGATTAAGAATTCACTTGCCAATGCAGGGAACATGGGTTCAATCCCTGGTTTGAAAAGATTACATATGCCATGGGGCAACTAAGACCCTACATCACAACTAGGGAAAGTGTGTGGCAAGGAAGAGCCAAGGAAGCCAGTTTTTTTTTAATGCTATGTCCTATTCCCCTACAGAGAAGCAGAGTCTGAGTCTGTTTTCCCAGGGGCCTTGGCAGCTCCTGAGGGAGTTGGTAACTTGGGCATCTCTTGAATATATTTATGGATTTTGCATCTGGGAAGCATCACTGAAAGGCAGGAACACATCAGACACTGTTTACTCTAGCTCCAAACAAAACTACGTAGGGAGAGGGTATCCTGGTTAAAGTTATATTCAGCTTAATCAAATAGTTTATTTTTCTTATAAAATATTCAAGGAGACTGGAACAGACAGTCCAAAGCTGATGCAGCTGCTCAAAGAAGTTACCAAGAGAAAAATTAATGACCCAGTCAAAAAATGGACCAAAGAACTAAACAGAAATTTCTCCAAAGAAGACATACAGATGGTTAACAAATACATGAAAAGATGTTCAACATCACTCATTATCAGTTCAGTTCAGTTCAGTCGCTCAGTCGTGTTCTCTTTGCTACCCCATGGACTGCAGTACACCAGGCTTCTCAGTTGTCCATCACCAACTCCCAGAGCTTACTCAAACTCATGTCCATTGAGTCAGTGATGCCATCAAACCATCTCATTCTCTGTCATCCCCTTCTCCTCCCGCCTTCAATCTTACCCAGCATCAGGGTCTTTTCAAATGAGTCAGTTCTTCACATCAGGTGGCCAAAGTATTGGAGTTTCAGCTTCAGCATCAGTCCTTCCAATGAATATTCAGGACTGATTTCCTTGAGGATGGACTGGTTGGATCTCCTTGCAGTCCAAGGGACTCTCAAGAGTCTTCTCCAACACCACAGTTCAAAAGCATCAATGCTTCGGCACTCAGCTTTCTTTATAGTCCAACTCTCATATCCATACATGACAATGGGAAAACCAAAGCTTTAAGTAGATGGACCTTTGTTGGCAAAGTAATATCTCTGCCTTTTAATATGCTATGTTTGTCATAACTTTTCTTCCAAGAAGCAAGTGTCTTTTAACTTCATGGCTGCAGTGACCATCTGCAGCAATTTTGGAGCCCAAAAAAGTAAAGTCTGTCACTGTTTCCATTGTTTCCCCATCTATTTGCTATGAAGTGATGGGACCAGATGCCATGATCTTAGTTTTCTGAATGTTGAATTTCAAACTAACCTTTCATTCTTCTCTTTCACTTTCATCAAGAGGCTCTTTAGTTCTTCTCTTTCTGCCATAAGTGTGGTGTCATCTGCATATCTGAGGTTATTGATATTTCTCCTGGCAATCTTGATTCCAGCTTGTGCTTCATCCAGCCCAGCATTTTGCATGATGTACTCTGCATATAAGTTAAATAAGCAGGGTGACAATATACAGCCTTGACGTACTCCTTTCCTGATTTGGAACCAGTCTGTTGTTCCATGTCCAGTTCTAGCTGTTGCTTCTTGACCTGCATACAGATTTCTCAGGAGGCAGGTCAGGTGGTCTGGTATTCCCATCTCCTGAAGAATTTTCCACAGTTTGCTGTGATCCACACAGTCAAAGGCTTTGACATAGTCAATAAAGCAGAAATTTTTCTGGAATTCTCTTGCTTTTTCGATGATCCAATGGATGTTGGCAATTTGATCTCTGGTTCCTCTGCCTTTTCTAAATCCAGCTTGAACATCTAGAAGGTCACGGTTCACCTACTGTTGAAACCTGGCTTGGAGAATTTTGAGCATTACTTTGCTAGCATGTGACATGAGTGCAATTGTGCGGTAGTTTGAGCATTCTTTGGCATTGCCTTTTTTTGTGATTGGAATGAAAATTCATTATTAGATAATCACTCATTATCAGAGAAATGCAAATCAAAACCACTATGAGGTACCATCTCACGCCAGTCAGAATGGCTGCCATTAAAAAGTCTACAAACAATAAATGTTGGAGAGGGTGTGGAGAAAAGGGGACCCTCTTACACTGTTGGTGGGAATGCAAACTAGTACAGCCCCTGTGGAGAACAGTGTGGAGATTCCTTAAAAAACTGGAAATAGAACTGCCTTATGACCCAGCAATCCTATTCCTGGGCATACACACTGAGGAAACCAGAATTGAAAGAGACACATGTACCCCAGTGTTCATTGCAGCACTGTTTACAATAGTCAGGACATGGAAGCAACCTAGATGTCCACCGGCAGACAAATGAATAAGAAACTTATGGTACATATACACAGTGGAATATTACTCAGTTATAAAAAAGAACGCATTTGAGTCAGTTCTAATGAGGTGGATTAAACTGGAGCCTATTATACAGAGTGAAGTAAGTCAGAAAGAAAAACAGCAATACTCATGGCTGATTCATGTCAATGTATGGCAAAAACCACCACAATATTGTAAAGTAATTAGCCTCTAACTAAACAAATAATTAAAACCAAACAAACAAAAAAGAAAAACGTGAATACAATATATTAATGCATATATATAGAATTTAGAAAGATAGTAACAATGACCCTATATGCAAGACAGCAAAAGAGACACAGATGTAAAGAACAGACTTTTGGCCTTTGTGGGAAAAGGTGAGGGTGGGATGATTAGAGAATAGCACTGAAACATGTATATTACCATATGTGAAATAGATGACCAGTCCAAGTTTGATGCATGGAACTTGTGCACTGAGACAACCCAGAGGGATGGGATGGGGAGGGGAGTGAGAGGGGGGTTCAGGACGGGGAGACACATGTACACCTGTGGCTGAATCATGTCAATGTATGGCAAAAATCACCACAATATTGTAAAGTAATTAGCCTTTAATTAAAGTAAATAATTTTTTTTTTTAAAGTCACCGAGAATCCATTCTCCTGCTACACGTCCCTCTGTCTATCTTTCTGCATCATGGGTGCAAGGTGGCTGCTCCACCCTCAGGCATCACCTCCACATTTCAAGCAGAAAGGAAGAGAAAAGGACAAAAGGCATGTCACACCTGAATCTACTTTAAAAATTTTTTTCCCTACCATTTAAAAAAAGTCAATCAGAGAAGCAACTAAATTCCTGAAAGCACATTTCTAATGATTTATTAGTCAAGTAGCCATGTGGCTACCCCTAGAAGCAAGGGAGTCTAAGGAAATGTTTTTAAGCATACTGACACCCAGGTAAAATTGAGGCCCCATTGCAGAAGGAGAGGAGGATAATGGAGTTTGAAGTGGCAATCAGCTCTGCCCACCACCACCACCCCTGCCCCGCCCCAGAGTATATCAAGATCCATGGGCAAATGAAGAGATGGAGGAGGCTGCTGAGAAAGGACATTCCGAGTAGGTGAGGAGGAGATCTTTTGAAGTAATTCCCCATTTAAGCTCCAGGCAACTGCATGACTTGTTCTGTGTTGCCGTGGGTGTCATGAGGATGACACGAGAGACTGAGTTGTTTCACTCGCCCCAGGCCTCTCAAAGTATTAGTAGAAAAGCAAGAACTCATGCCATTTCCCAGCTCCAAGCCTGGGTTCTTTCCACTGCCCTGCACTCACGCAAACCATGTTCCACAGACCCTTAGAGAGACAGGGAGGTGCCTGAAGGGGCTCTGATGAGTATCTAGGCAGGTACACCCTGGGCAGGGCTCCTCTCCTCCGCCCTCCTCACCCAGAGACTCTCCCCTTTCACATTTTTGTTATACAGAAAACTTCTCTCTGAGATTTAATTTGACACACAGGCTAATCTGTCATTTAAAAAATAAAACAGTCTGCTCCGTAACTATTAATATTCTGTACTCTCCTTATTCACTGAGCATTTTGAAAGCTGATTATTTCATACATTCACAAGTTCTCCAAGTTGGAAGGTGTGGCCCGTGCACACGGGGCTCCAGAAACAGCTCACCCCAGTTTGGTGCTAACATCAGCAGGTGTCACTCTCTAAAACAGAATTAAGATGAGGGAGGCTGAGGTCAGACACCCGCGAGGCGATTTGGAAATGAGCTGTGAGCTAGACTGGGATATTCCTTGACCTCCAGTGGAGCACAGCACAGGCGGCACCCCACGTGAGCTCGGCTGCATTTTGCTGAGGGCAGCGTCCAACACTGACTCAGTAGAGGAAAGAGGGGAGAGAAGGGGTGAGCGGTGGACAGTGACAACTCACCCATCTCTCTGGCTTTCAGAACAAGCAGGGGCAAAATCTACTGACCTTGGTACAGGAGAGGAGGCTGCAGCCAGCCCACAGGGAGACTTTGGGTACATTTTAAAGACTCCTCCTCAATAGGAAAGGGCCCTTCCTCTGGGCACAGGCAGCTGATAAGCATACACCCGTGGCAATGAAGGGCACATTTGGCATAAACCAGAGAAAGGGACCCTTCTGGGCAAGCAGCCCAAGCCCTGTGCCAGGGTGAGAGACCAAGAGAGCAGAGCCCAGGCTGGAATTCAGCCCTCCTCATCACCTTTGTGAGCTCACAGGCTGGGACCCCCAACTCTGTGCACACCTCCAGTTCCCTATTGGGGTGCATACGCCTGCCTTCTGCACGGCAAAGAGTTTTCAGTTTCCGACAACATCCCCCTAGGAAAGGAGAATGGAGAGGCTAACACCCTCCTCTTTTTTGTGACGTGTGGACACAGGTTTGTGCACTCACACGTGCACACTTGTACGCACATACCCAGTCAGGGACCTGTAGGGCAGAGCTTAAGCCGCTGAATGTTTCAAAAAGAATAAGTGAAAGTGAACGTCTCTGAGTCGGGTCTGACTCTTTGTGACCCCACGGACTACACAGTCTTTATAACTCTCCAGGCCAGAATACTGGAGTGGGTAGCCTTTCCCTTCTCCAGGGGATCTTCCCAACCCAGAGATAGAACCCAGGTCTCCCGAATTGCAGGCAGATTCTTTACTAGCTGAGCCAATGGTGCCTAAAAATAGAACAACTGACAAATTTGGGGGAGGGGGTTCTTACTACTCATACTACCTGGAATTATGTGTAATTACATCTTGGAGAAGGCAATGGCACCCCACTCCGGTACTCTTGCCTGGAAAATCCCATGGGCGGAGGAGCCTGGTAGGCTGCAGTCCATGGGGTCACTAAGAGTCGGACACGACTGAGTGACTTCCCTTTCACTTTTCACTTTCATGCATTGGAGAAGGAAATGGCAACCCACTCCAGTGTTCTTGCCTGGAGAATCCCAGGGATGGGGAAGCCTGGTGGGCTGCCGTCTATGGGGTCGCACAGAGTCGGACACGACTGAAGCGACTTAGCAGCAGTAGTAGCACATCTTAGAAACTCAACAAATAATCAGTAAGTACAAAATTAAGGAATCACCATGTGGTGAAGTTCAAGGAAGCTGATGTTACTCATAAGAGTAAATAAAGTAGAAAGTCTAAGGCCAAGGGTCATGGTGAAGAGTCCTATGTCTCTGGAGCTCCTAGCATTCAGAGAGGGGATCCATTCTCCCATTCCTCCTTCTGGAGACCCTAGTTTTATTTTGTTTATTAATATTCCTGTGCTATAAACAAAAAAAAATTTTTTTATCAACCTGCCATTCAGCAGGAGTGACCGTGTGACAGTTCTGGCTAAGGGAGTGTTAGTCTAAGTCACGAAATGGACCTGCAGAAGAGTTCTTCTGGAGCTGACACTCCAGGCTTTGGTCCTCTTTTGCCCTTTACTCTCCCACTTCTTCCTTCCAGAAACACAAACTCAGGGGGTGACCTGAGTTCCAACAGCCACGCTGAGAGCATTTATTCATTTACTCAACAAACACTCACTGTTTTCCACGCTGGGGATTCAGAATGAAGAAAACTGACATCGGTCTGGACCCCCAGTGAACTTACAGGTCTGCTGGGGGAGACAGATTGTAAACAAATAGTCAGGATGTCTAAGTGTCAAAAAGGAAAATAAGTTAAGAAATGTACTAAATATAGGACAGAGTCAGCCTTGTAGATGGTGGCTCAGGAAACTAGAGGAAGCCAAGTCCCTAGTAGGAGACCTGTTCTCCCCTTGACAGTTATTTAAAACTTGTATTATATTTATTTCATTTATTTGGCTGCATCACGTCTCAGTTGCGGGATCTCCGTTGCTTCACGCGGGATCTTTCAGTGAGGTGCACGGACTCTCTAGTTGCGGTGTGGGAGCTTAGTTGCTTCGCAGCATGTGGTATCTTAGTTCTTAGACCTCCAACCCAAATCCCCTGGGTTGCAAGCCAGATTCTTAACCACTGGACCACCAGGGGAATCCCAAGAGTTATTTTAAATGCAGAAAAATAGAACCCTTAATTTGTCATTGTTTTTCAGGTTTCTGCTACTACCCTCCGATTGCCATCCCCCAGCTGATAATAACCCTAAAAGAAGGCTCTTTGGCCTGGCTCAGCGAGTTTCTCAGATTTCACCCATATGAATAGCTTGTTAGCTGATGATACAAATAAATTCTTATGTTTTCTTAAACTGAAATATAATTGATATACAGTGTTGTGCCAGCTAGATTCTTGATAAAGTTACTGCTCTCATTTTCTTTCACACATGAAGCTATTGCAGAAACACAATGGTTTTGAAAACCATTTCTGAAGACCGTTTCTAAAGATTGACAATCAGAACAGTTTCAGTAGTGGTCCTGAAGTTATTCAATGTCATAGCAGTGCATTAAATACTAATCTTCATATGAACAAAAGGTGGGAGGAGAGTGTACAATGGAGAAAGAAAAAGGAAGAGAGGGAGAGAAAGCGAACGGGAGACCTGAGTCCTTGTTACAGCCAAGGTTGCAAGCTCAGCTTCCTCAGGGTCAAAGCAGGAAATGCAAATAATGACAAAGCATTCCTAGGCTGAGAAAAACAAGGCTCCTGCTGTTTCTTTGTTTTCCCACTCTGGAGTAAACAAGTGGGTAAGGACTGAAATTTTTCTGCTAGAGGGAAAACAGCTGCTCAAGCTAAATGGTAAATGCCAGCTGACATTTTCCCTCGGTGTTAGGGAGGCCAGGGGACACCGGGTAGACTCTGGTGACCCGAAACGGGCAGCTCCATTGTTACCAGCAATGAATGTGGGCCCTTTCATGCCAGATAGCCTGAATTTTTAAAATCCTGAAATCTGGATTTTTATGTGCAATCTCCCACTTTTAAATGCTGGGAATGCGTTCAATATTTTTTGTAAAAACGCTGTTAGCAAATTGCATGTTTCTACAGGCATTCAGGCAGCAGGCCATCAGCTGGCACCCTCGAGCTTGCTGAATGGTTGGGATAAGAAGCTGTTGCAAAGAGAAGTAGGGGAAAAGCAAGGAGCTGTCTGAAAGTAGGTAAGGAAGCGGAGGGATGGAAAAGACCAAAGATGGTAGAAACAAGGAACATGGATCATCAACAAAAACTGAGTTACTGAATGCTTCACACCTTTCCACCCCCACCCCACCCCGGAAGTCATTTTCTACCCCACCTCCGAGCAGAGCCTGCCCTCCTGGGCGTCTGCACAACCTCTCCAGCTTGAACCACTCTCTGAACAGGTCTTTAGTCTACTCTTTCTTCCTGAAGCCCAAAAGATCATAAATCCCTTGAATTGCTGGAAAAACACTGGGCAGAAATCACAGAGTCCAGGAAAGAAAAACAGACAGCAAAATGAAAACAAATGCAGAGAGCTGAAAAGATGTTTATTTTGATCCATGTCCAGTTTTGGCAAATCTCAAAAAGAATAAAACGTCCAGGAAAGGGCAAGCTGAAGGGTGACTGGGGGAGGGAGCTAATAAGATCAAATTTGAGATTATATATGAAAAAAAAGTCAAGGTTCATTTATCATAGCATACAAAAGGATAAATTCCATATAGAATTTTTTTTTAAGTGAAACCATTTAAGTACAGGGTAGTGGAGGGGGAAATGGGTGAATTTCTCTATTATTTGGGAGTGGAGAATACTTTCATAACTAGGACTAAAAATCCAGCTGCTATTGAGGGAAAAGATTGATAAGTTTGGCTACATAAAAATGTAACAGCAAAAAATTTTACAAGAGAAAACATTATCACAAGCAAAGAAAAATGACAAACATTTCACAGACAAATGGCTAACATCCTTAATATACAAAGAGCTTCCAAAAATGGAGGGAAAAGAACCAACCAGTTGAAGGGGAGAAAAATAGGCCACTCCAAAATGTGCAACTGTGGTATATGGACCATTGACCTGAAGGTGATCAAGACCCAGCAGACTTAGGAAAAGGCTTTTACCTTTCCCTTAACTTCCTAAATAATTTAGGCAGGGGATCTGGCCCAGAGAGAGAGCTAAAACCAGGGATAGTTTTCATGTGAAAGACTTACCTGCTTGGCAGGGCAAACATCTAATCACCAGACATCTACCCTTCTTATCCTCCTGTGAATTGACCATCTACCCTTCAAGCCCCAGGCCCCATCTCATTCCTTAGCTCAGGATGGCATATAAGCCTCAGTCGCGTGACTGCCTTTGTGTTTCTTATTTTTATGGGGCTCTTATATCTTTATGGGGCTGTTTTTCTCTTATTAACCTGTCTATGTCAGGTTAATTATTAGACCAGCTAAAGAACCTAGAAAGGAAATTTTTTTCCACTCCCACAAACTCAACTTAAAAATTGCAAGAGGCATGAACAGTTACAGAAGGAAATATAAAGGACTCCATGGGGTCGCAAAGAGTCGGACACGACTGAGCGACTTCACTCACTCCATATTGTATAAAAAGATGTTCAACCTTGCTTCCAGTAAGAAAAATACAAATCAAAACTGTACTAAGTTCATAATTTTTTACCTCTCAGATTGGCAAAAATCCAAAAGCTTGTCAACACACTTTGTTGGCCAACCTCTAGGGAACAAGTACACTGTTGGTGGGAGTGCAAAATGAGACCACGTCTCTCGAAGGGAATTTGGTTGGCAACTAGCAAAGTTACATACACACTTCCTTTTTGGCCCATCTATACCACTTCTTGGAAACTATCCCAGAAAATCACTGACAAATATACAAAAAAGTGTTTGCATAAAGTTATTTATTGCAGCCCTGTTTGTGATGGCAAAAGACTAGAAATAACCCAAATGTCCCACAGTAAGAGGCTGGTTAAATTAAGTATCAAGTACTGAAGAGCATAAAAAAGGAATGAAAAAATATATATATACTGCCATGGAGTGCTGGCCAGCACACATTTTTGAAATAGAAAGAAGCAAAGTGAAACTATGTAAACAGCTCACCTTAAAAAAATAATACTTTGGGGGACTTCCCTGGTGCTCCAGTGGTTAAGACTTTGCCTTCCAATGCAGGGGGCCTGGGGTTCAATCCCTGGTCAGGAAACTAGATCTCACATGCCACAGCAAAGATCAAATATCCCACATGCCGCAACTAAGACCTGATGCTGCCAAATAAATAAATAAATATAAAAAAATAATACTTTTAAAATGAAAAGTGAGAGGAACCACTAGTACTATGCTACTACATATCTAAGAATATATATATATATATATATACATATATATATATACACATACACACACAATGGAAACAGAAGCCAAAATTTTTTTTAAATGGCTACCTATGGGGGAAGGAGGAAATAGAATAGAGGAGATTGGGATAGAAACTAAGTTTCTCTGATATATCTTGTTTTGTAGATCTGAATTTAGAATTGTGTAAATATTTTACTTAAGTACAAATGAAATTAACTTGAAAAAGCATTTCCTAAAACTCAAGAGCAAAATAGAAGAATCTACGTGCACAGTGAGTTAGTGGTATAATCACAGACAGAACTGTTTCAAACAACTTTAAACCACAGTAATTTGACTGGATATCCATAGTGAGATATACTGAATCAATTAATGGTGACAATGTTGAGAGATAAGGCAAATGGCGCGTTTGGGAACTGAGATATTTGTTTGGGAGAAAGAACAGATGTAAGATAAATGAAGTTACATAAGACAGTAAGAGTCTCTATTTTTTTTTTTTTTTGGCCACATAGTGAGGCATGCAGGATCTTAGTTCCCCAACCAGTGATCAACCCTGTGCCCCCCGTATAGTGCAAGTGCCAAGTCTTAACCACTGGACTGCCAGGGAAGTCCCAATGAGACTCTCTATTTGGAATTGAAAGTACTAGTATACACAAAGGATGATATCTTTAAATATATGTGTATGTATTTCCTTTCCATTAGAAGGCTCTAGAAACAAAGACCAACCCAGTAGCAATGAGCATCCCTTGCTCCCTGGCTACGGTCTCTAGTTGTCATTTGCATCAATAGAAACCTTGAAGAAATGTTTGGTTCTCAACCTGGAAAAGGAAATGCACAAGTTGTGCTTGGATATTTGTTGTATCAGAAATTCAGGAACTATCAAAATCTTTTGAGACTACATCAGAAGGAGGTGATGCTGGCAAACACGGGACAGTTTAAGTATTTATAAGAATAGTAATTCTGGGATTTCTTTGGAAGGAATGATGCTAAAGCTGAAACTCCAGTACTTTGGCCACCTCATGCGAAGAGTTGACTCATTGGAAAAGACTCTGATGCTGGGAGGGATTGGGGGCAGGAGGAGAAGGGGACGACAGAGGATGAGATGGCTGGATGGCATCACTGACTCGATGGACATGAGTCTGAGTGAACTCCGGGAGTTGGTGGTGGACAGGGAGGCCTGGCGTGCTGCGATTCATGGGGTCGTAAAGAGTCGGACACAACTGAGCGACTGATCTGGTCTGATCTGATCTGATCTGATTGAAGAGAAATCAACACTTATCCTGCCTTTCCTGTAGGAACCATACATGACCACATGATTGATAAGGGAATTCCTCTTAACAGAAATAATCCAGTCGTAAATGAGCAGAATGATAGAATTTCAATATCACCATTTTGCAACCCCCAGTGAAATCATGGATTAGTCAATAATGACTGATAACTGATAACATCACCGAAAGAAAGACAAGCGGATACTATATACATTCTGTTGGAAGTTCTGAGCATTCTCTGAGGAGTCCTGCAAATATGAACTCTGAGTCAGGAAATCACCAATGAAATCACCAATTTACAGGGAATTTGTTGGACAGAGGAGCTAATCAGCCAAAACCAGATGGTGGGAAACTACAGGAAACTGCCTCCCCCACTTTCCTCCACCACACACAGTTTCCTCAACAAATACCTTTCAAGAGAGAGAGAAAAAAAAAGAATGCAAGAGAGAACCTACACATTAAAAGAAACAAGAAAACATAGCAACCAATATAATATATGGACTTTATTTCAATCCTGATTCAGAAAAGGTAAACTCATAAGAAAGATATGAGACATTTGGGGGAATCTGAAAAAAAAGTCAGAGGCTCCTAGATTCCAGCCTATATTCCCACTGGCCTGAGCCCGAGCATTGCTGCTATTATAAGTGAAAACCACTTCAGAGCCCAGAACCACAGGGCTGGGACAACTCCTCCAGTGGCTCTGTATGTGTCATAGGAAGAGTCCGACAGACAAAGCCACTTCTCCATTCCCTCCAGCCCAGCAGACTCCCGCACCCTCCACCCCAGTCCCAGGCCGACCCACCACAGAGGAGAGAACCAGGAGGTAGAACTTTCATCTACTCAGAATGAGTCCAAAGGTCCCAGGCAGGCGATTCTTTTGGGGTGGTTCTCATTCAGGCTCTTGCCCACCTGAGGCATGGCTTTTGGCATGATTCGGGCTATGCCAAATGAACACGTTCTGCTTGTGTGAAGTGAGCTGATGTCCCTGATTCGACTGGGTCTGTGTTTTGGAAACGGAGGTAGTTGGGATGCTCCACCAAATACCACTACCAGTATCGCTGCAGATGGGAGTAACTGTAAACTAAACAATACATTGTTGTTGTTGCTATTTTTCAGTTGCTAAGTCGTGTCCAACTCTCTGGGACCCCATAGACTGCAGCACACCTGGCTTCCTTGTCCTTCACCATCTCTCAGAGTTTGCTCAAATTCATGTCCATTGAGTTGGTGATGCTATCCAACTATCTCATCCTCTGTCACCCCCTTCTCCTCTTGCCTTCGATCTTTCCCAGCATCAGGGTCTTTTCCAACGAGTCAGCTCTTCACATCAGATGGCCAAAGTATTGGAGCTTCAGCATCAGTCCTTCCAATGAATATCCAGGGTCGATTTCCTTTAGGATTAACTGGTTTGATCCCCTTGCAGTCCAAGGGACTCTCAAGAGTCTTTTCCAGCACAATTCGAAAGCATCAAATGCAATATGTACAGGATTCCATTTCGAAAAAGGTAAACCCTGTCCCCAGAGCCTGAATGCTCTTAAATCAGAAGGCTTGGGAATTAGCCACTATCCCCATCTATTACTACACCTACCCATGAGGTCCCTCACTGCTCCAAGCTCTGAAACCCCAGATGTGACGTAGAGAAGACACTCATTATTTTAGGGGAGAGAAGAACTTAAGACAGGCAAAAGGACCGAAGGAAGGGCAGGAAATGAGCAAGTCAGGAAGTGTTGCTGGCACATGAAGTCAAAAGTGCCCAAACTGCTAAGTAAATAATAATTTGATATTTATTGAGTTCTATCTGCAAGGTGCTGGGCTAAGTCCTTTTCTCTTTTTTAAATTTTATTAAAGTATAGTTGATTTGCAATGTTATGTTAATTTCTGCTGTACAGCAAAATGATTCAGTTATATATATACTTATATACTCAGATATATATATCTTTTCCATATTCTTTTCCATGGTTTGTCACAGTATATTTAATATAGTTTCCTGTGCTAAACAGTAGGACCTTGTTGTTTATCCATCCTATATAGAATAGTGTTCATCTGCTAATCCCCAACTCCCAATCCTTCCCTCTCTACTCTCTTCCTCCTTGGCAAACACAAGTCCATTCTTCATATCTGAGTTTGTTTCTATCTTGTAGACATGTTCATTTGTGTTATATTTTTTATTCCACACAAAAGTGATATCATATGGTATTTGTCTTTCTTACTTATTTTGCTTAGTATAATCATCTCTAGGTCTATCCATGTTGTTGCAAATGGCACTATGTCACTCTTTTTTATGGCTGAGTAATATTCCACTGTGTATATATACCACATTTTCTTTATCCATTCCTCTATTGATGCACATTTAGGTTATTTTCATGTCTTGACTATTGTAAATAGAACTGCTATGAACACTGGGGTGCATGTATCTTCGCAAATTATAGATTTGTCTGGATATATGCCCAGGAGAGGGATTGCTGGATCATATGCCAACTCTGGGCTAGGTCCTTTTCATGCATCATGCCTTTTCATATGCTCAGAAACCTAATGGATAATGCTCTCAACCTCCTCCTCTCAAGTGCAGCCTAATTCCTTCTTCTCAGGAACACATACATCTCTTACCTATTTCCTGTTTCAAACACCTGGCAGTTACATGTAATCGCTGCAGTTTCATTTGTATAGCAAAGATGCTGGAGGGACAGCCTCAGTCCAATATGGGGGGTTGAGGTTTCTGGAGGGTCAAAGACCTCCCTGACACAATCAACAAAGCTTCTTTCATGCAATGTTTAAAAGGAAGCCTATCTAAAGAAATTTGTCATCTTTGTAAAGAAAAAATGTCCAAAAGATGCCAAACTCTTCCAGTCAGGGCTTTGTCTTTGACGTGACCTGTGACAAGCCATTGCTCCCTTCACAGCGAGTCATCTGGCCATCTACGATTTTGGATCCTTTTCCAGGAAATCCACCAGCTGAACAAAGGCTGTTGGACCTGTTACAATTTTATCATCAGCAAATGAGACTGAAAGTTGGGTGCATTTACAAGCAAGAAGGCACAGTGTAACTGGTGATGATAGAGTCATTGCATGTTTTCCATAATTTCCTAACAAGGGTCATGCCTTGAAGATTCAACAGTGATGCAATGACAGAAAAAGGAGAGGAATTTACATAAGAGGCAAAGATGCAAACTGTGTTATGTGAGTTCTGTCTCTCCTCGGTGAAGGAGCAACATTTGAAATGTGTTCCCATTAATCTGCCGCCCACCCCAAACCACCAAAACACACTTAACAATCGGGCTTCACTCTGTAGCTACAATTCATCATATCTAGAATTATTTTAGTGAATCAGTGAAGTAATAATGGAGCACATGGCTTTATCACTTGTTTGTGTCCCTTGATATGAATATTCGGTACAGTAAACATGTGGCATCTGCAGATTTATCATGCTGGTTGCTTCAGTCGTCAGTAAAGACCCCTGACAGCGTGGGAACGCGCAGCTTTGCTGAGATACGGGCAGGAATGGAGCCACCCAGCTGGGTGTAGCTGAGAGAAGAGAGCAGACCAGCCCGCTTCCCAAAACAGCTTTGTGTTTCTCAGCAAGTGGTCCAGTAGGCAGAAACCTACCAGAAAATAAAACGACCTTAAAAACTGTTTCTGGGAATTCCCTGGCGGTCCAGTAGTTAGGACTCACGCTCTCACTGCCAGCAGCCCTGGTTGGACCCCTGGTTGGGGAACTAAAATTCCCCAAGCCACTGGACAAGGCCAAAAACGAAACAAAAAACTTTGTGTCTTTGCATATATTGCCACCACCACCACCCAACCATGCACACACCCACACACGAAAGAAAAAACTAATCATTAACACTGTTGCTGGAAGTAATGAAGATGTGAAGAGTTGTGAAAAATTAATGGTTTTTCAGAAATGTAATTTGGGATAAATTAAAGATGGGTGTTTTGATCTTGATGGCACTTTAGCTTTCTTAATCCACATAATTGCAGATGTTTGAAAAGAGACTTGAGAAACCATTTCAGGAAATGTTTTCAGGCATCTCAAAAATCTTACACAGAGTAAGATACAAAACTTAAGTGAAAGAGCATCAGTTAACTTGTGGTAAGAGTCTATAGCAGGAATCAGCAGCCTCTCCATGTAAATAGGATTCAGAAAGACCCAGAAAATCTGGGGAAGTACTTATGGATCATCAAATTTGGAGACATATGAAGATCTCTGTAAAGGTCAAAAGGGTTTGCTCTTCTTTCTGTAAGCATGGCCAATGGATGAATACACATCCATCTTTTCATTTCAGTATCCCTCACCCAAAATGTGCTACAAACGTGCCTTAGAGGTTGAAAAATTCTGAACTCCCTGAAACAAGATTTTTCTCATGGGGAGGGAGGTGGGTAAAAGCAGCCAGTGTGCCTCGAATAGCAGCCCTTTCCCATTAGAAAAGGCTTCTGATTTCTCTTCCAAGGGCTCATCCTCTTTCTACACATATATTATCCAACACTGCATACTCATCCTCACTTCCCTCTCTACTTGATTTGTTATTTTACTCTTGTTAAACAATATCCAGGTCTACCATGTTTATATCTCGTAGCTATCAATATTCTTTCGGATATAAGCTTGGAGCCTGGTGGGCTACAGTCCATGGGGTTGCAAAGAGTCGGCTACGACTGAGTGACTAACACTTTCACTTTTGGTATATATAAACAACAAAGGTAACTACCAAGTATTATAGTTATTAATTATATTAATAGTTGTTGTTATACCATACTATATGTGAAATATATATAAAATTATTCTATATATGATCTATAGCGTAATATCTATATTAGTTATACTATAGTAACAGTTATATAGTATTAATGTTATAGTATACGATAACATTCCAATTTATATACATTATCTTTCATCCTCACAATACTGGAAGATAAAATTTACAAAAAAACAAGGCACCAGAGTGGCGGGCAACTAGCTCACGTTGTCATAGCTAGTAAGTGGTAGATTCAGGATTCAAACCCAAACGGGAAGGAATCTATGTCAGGGCTTGTTCTATTAGTAAGTTGCCTCTAATGGTGTACATCTCGTTAATATCCCTTTCTGATCTATCATTAATCACACAGAGCATCAGCAGCTTTATAAAAGCTGTTTACGAAGCAGAACTAAAGCAGGGTTAACTACACACACACATATACAATCCCTTTATGTGGCTGGATTCCTTCATCCTCTCAACTAGAGGTATCCATGCCTACTCCATGCCAGAGACAGGCACGAGTACATAAGTCAGACATGGTCCCAGTCTTCATGGAGCTTCTATTTTCACTCCTACTGATTCCTCGGGTGTGTCTTAAATGACACCTCCTTCAGTAGATACCCCTTGTCACCCCAGACTTAATTAGGTACTTCATTATACTCTTCTTGGACTTCTCCTTCATAACACCCATCTCCCTTTAATGACTTCACTGCCTTTCATTCCTCTGTCCTGTGACCTCCTTGGAGGTGAGACAGTTGTCCTGTTCTTGCCCTAACCAGTAGCACCTGGTGCCTAAGAGAAATTTAGTAAATATTTGTTGAATGAACGGATGTGAATAGGCATTGGGAGCAGGTTCTCTCAAAGGTTCGAGAAGGTGGTGCGCCAGCTAGCAGTTAGCTGACTGTCAGCTTCATGGATGCCAACCTCTTCTCAACAGAAACCAGCAGTCTCCCTCCCACTGCACACCTCTTCCGGTGTCTGCCTTGCCGTGAGGTCTGCCCAGGCTCGCCTCGCCTGGGAGCTGTACCAGCGGGTGGAAGCCTGCCCTGCAGAAAGGACTGATTAATCCTAACTGTCAAGTCAGGCTCACAGATTTTGCCTTGTGCACACCCATCCAATCTGGGTATCCCTTTGATCACAATCTCTGGTCCTGGGTTGAACCTCAAGAGAGTCAACAACTCCTGGAAGGAATGACCACACCCCACTCCACCCCTGGCTGTGTGGGGATTAACTGGAGACCTGGTTTTCTGTGCCCTGTAGGACAAGATCATACACCTGGCAGTAACGTGGTGTCTGAAAGAGATGAACAGTCTGGCACCGATAGGCATAGGTGAGGGGGCCCTCAGGGTGGAGCTTAGAACTCAGAAAGGGAGCCTTGAGGGCTTCCCTTGTAGCTCAGTGGTAAAGAATCTGCCTGCCAATGCAGAAGACATAGACTCAATCCCTGATCCAGGAAGATCTCACCTGCTGTGGAGAAGCTAAACCCGTGCACCACAACTGTTGAGCCTGTGCTCTGGAGCCCAGGAGCTGCAAGGAGTGAGCCCTTGCCCCGCAGCTACTGAAGCCTGAGGGCCCTAGAGCCTGTGCTCCATAACAAGAGAAACCATCGCGGTGAGAAGCTCACACCCTACAACTGGGGAGTGGTCCCCGCTTCCCCGTATCTAGAGAAAAGCCCACACAGCAGCAAAGACCCAGCACAACCAAAAATAAATAAAATAAAAAAGAAAGAAAGGGAACCTTGTGCAGGCAGGGGTGGGAACTTCCATGTTTCCCTCAAGACTTGGACATTTCTTTGGGACGGAGGCAGCAGGTCAGGAGCCAGGGAGCAGAGATCCCTGCCATGGGTTGTAGGCACAAGATGAATCAGCTGAGTCTGTCTGGTGAATCAGATTATCGGGTTACCTGCTGCTCAGTTCTTTGCTTTCCCCTCTCTTAACTCTATGCCTTTACAGAAGTTCTGCTTAATTGTTTAAAGTCTCCGTGGTGCTGATGACTTCAGCTGTGGTTGCTCAGAAGCACAAAGGGACAAGGACAGGGAGACTTCTGGGGCCGTGGCAGGGCTGGGAAGTCCCTTCCTCTCCCCATGGAGATGCTCCCTCCCACTGCCTCCCCTCAGAGGATGTATCTCTTCTTATTACGGGAGATGTCTATTTCTTTGCAGCATCTGAGCCAGTTAAGGAAGTCCCCTGACTTCAGGTTGTAGGTCAATTATCTTTTTTTTTTAAGTAGTGAATAAAAAATAAGTTAATTAAAATTTCAGTTTCAGTTAAAAAAAAAGTGGTACTTTCCCCATGTGTGAATAACCAACATTCTACAGCCTCACAAGTCTCTCCCATGTGCCCGCAGTCCCTCATTTTCCAATCCATTGTCAATCTTCCTCAGTCTACAGCTGGAATTTGTGACCACCAAGGGCAGACCCTGTTGTCCTCAGCCCTCAATCTGGGACTTAAAGTTAATGCTCTGTTGGGTCTTTGACAACCTCAGAAGAGAGTCTAGTTACAGTGGTATATTGGTAAATCTATACTGGGGGGTCCATGGTGTAAATGCTCCCTTCTACCATGACTGATTTCCAACTACCAATGGTTTAACAATTAGCTTGGAAAACTCCTGAATATTTAACATTCTCACCAGCCAGTCTGAGCTGGCTCCAGCAAAACACCAATTCAGGAGGATTTCCAGTGTGTCTCTGGGCCCCTGAGAAGTCTTGACAAAGTGAGCAAACAGACCTGGTGGAAGTAAAGATAAGGAGAAGACTTCGTGTGCTCCGGCTCCCTTGGCTCAGAGCCCTGGAAAGAGGATGACTTTAGGGAGTCAGGAGAGCTCTGGGTTCAAAAACTTGTTTGACTTTGGGCAAGTTTCAGCTTCCAACTCTGCAAATTAGGATTGATAAAAAAACTCCCTGAAGGATCACTTTGAGAATGAAATGAGAGGCCCAAACAAAATGCTTAATGTACAGCAAGCTCTCAAATGTCCTTTCTTTTGTTCCCCTATCTTTGTCTTAATTTTGCCTGTATTATTAGTTCTAGTAACTATTTTTCAAGTCGTGTCCAACTCTTAGCAACCCAGTTGACTGTAGCCCGCCAGGCTCCTCTGTCCATGGGATTCTCCAGGCAAGAATAATGGAGTGGGTTGCCATGCCCTCCTCCAGGGGATCTTCCTGACCCAGGAATCAAACCCACGTCTCCTGTGGCTCCTGCCTTGCAGGCGGATTGTTTACCGCTGAGCCACCAGGGAAGCCCCAGTTCAAATAATTATTTTTCAAAGGGTCCAACAGGGGGAGCCCAAACTCAACACTGTCAGAGTGGGGGCTGGTAATTCAACCCAACTCTCACTACAGTTTGAGTTTAACTTCGAAAACTTTGAAGGGCATACCTCTTTCTCTCTTCAGGGCTCACCCTTGTCCTCATCCCCAAAGAAGTGAGTCCATTTAAATGTTCCATACTGGTGTTTATGCCAGCTGGCTTCGTTCTGGGTGGCAAGCTACACCCAGAATCAAAAACCACAGTCCACAATGGGGGCTCCACATCAGGACCGGAACAAGGACAATGGGCTTCCCTAAGGCTGGTCTCCACACAGTAGAGCACACAGAGCTTCCTGCACAACCAACGTGCCTCCTGCATCAAACCAGGTCCTATAATATACCAAACATCAAACACTCATGAAGATTTATGCTAAAATTGTGCAGCAGAAGGGTGTGGTTAGATAGCTAGAAAAACTTTCCAACTATAAAACAAATTTATAAGGAAGTGGAGTCTTTGGCTCTAGCTAGGGGAGGGAAGGCAGAGGCAGAGGGGGCCTGAGGCTCTCTAGATATAAGAAGTTCGGCTGCTCACAAACACTGGAGTTATTGGAATGCTACAGGGAGAGACAGCAAATGAAACTTTGAGGAAATCTGGTGGTAAAGAGCTTTTGGTAGCCTGAGAAACTTTCAGAAACTTTGACGTACAAAAACTCTTCATTAGAAATGAAGAAAAGTCTTGGAATTGAACAATGTGTGGCAGTTTCCAGCTGACTGACCTACACAAGTTATTTAACCTCGTTGAGACTCAATCATGAATATATTTATTGACTCACCCTATTATTTATTGAGCATCTTGTATGTACATCAGGTATGGGGTTAAGTGAATCCTGAGGGGACTAAGGTGGGCAAAATTAAGGACTTTTTTTTTCATGGGGCTTACAATTTATTCATCTGTAAAAAGGCATACTGGGAATTATCTGGTGGTCCAGATGACACCACCCTTACTGCAGAAAGTGAAGAGGAACTAAGGAGCCTCTTGATGAAGGTGAAAGAGGAGAGTGAAAAAGCTGGCCTAAAACTCAACATTCAAAAAAAGAAAATCGTGGCATCCAGTCCCATCATTTCATGGCAAATAGATAGGGAGACAATGGAAACAGTGACAGACTTTATTTTCTTGGGCTCCAAAATCACTGCAGATGATGACTGCAGCCATGAAATTAAAAGACGCTTGCTCCTTGCAAGAAAATCTATGACCAACCTAGAGAGCATATTAAAAAACAGAGACATTACTTTGCCAACAAAGGTCCATCTAGTAAAGGCTATGGTTTTTCCAGTAGTCATGTATAGATGTGAGAGCTGGACTAGAAAGAAGGCTGAATGCTGAAGAACTGATGCTTTTGAACTGTGGTGTTGGAGAAGACTCTTGAGTCCCTTGGACTGCAAGGAGATCAAACGAGTCAATCCTGAAGGAAATCAATCCTGAATATTCATTGGAAGGACTGATGCTGAAGCTGAAGCTCTAATACTTTGGCCATCTGATGCGAAGAACTGACTCCTTGGAAAAGACCCTGATGCTGGGAAAGATTGAAGGCAGGAGGAGAAAGGGACAACAGAGGATGAGATGGTTGGATGGCATCACCGACTCAATGGGCATGAGTTTGAGCAAACTCCAGGAGATAGTGAAGGACAGGGAAGCCTGGTGTGCTGCATTCCATGGGGTTGCAAAGAATCGGACACGACTGAGCTACTGAACAACAACCAGTGGTTAGGACTCTGAGCTCTTACTCCTGAGGGCTCAGGTTCAATCCCTGGTGGAGGAATTAAAATCCCACAAGCCATGCAGCTTGGTCAAACAAAACAAAGCAAAACAGATGTAGTAACACTGAGATGACTGGATATCCATGTGGAAAAGAATGAATCTGGATCCCTATCTCACACCATATAAGAAAATTAACTCAGAATGAATGAAAAATCTAAAAGTGAAAGCTAAATCTATTAAGCTCTTGGAAAAAAGCATAGGCTCAAATCTTTGTGATTGTGGATTAGGTAATGCTGTCTTGGCTATGAAACCAAATGCACAAGTAACAAAAGATAATACAGATAAATTGGACTTCACCAAAATTTAAAACTTTTGTGCTTCAAAGGACACCATCAAAAAAGTGAAAAGATGCCAAGATATGAAATGGCAGCAACCTAAGTGTCCATCAAGAGATGAATGGATAAAGAAAATATGGTATGTATATACAATGGAATATTACTCAGCCATAAAAAGAGTGAAATTTTGCCATTTACAGCAACATGGATGGGCTTGGAGGGCATTAAGCTAAGTGAAGTAAGTCAGGCAGAGAAAGATAAATACTAGATATCATTAACCTGTGAAATCTAAAAAATACAACAAACTAGTGAATGTAATAAAAAAGAAGCAGACTCACAGATACAGAGAACAAATAAGTGGTTGCCAATGGGGAGAGGGAGTTAGGAAGAGAGAATATAAGGACAAGGGTTTAAGAGGTACAAACTATTACATATAAAATAAATTATAAAGATATACAGCACAGGGCATATAACCAACATTTTATAATAACTGTAAATGGAGTATAACCTTTTTTTTTAAAAAAAGTGAAAAGATAACCCACAGAATGAGATGAAAATACTTGTAAGTCATTGATCTGTTAAGGGGGTTGTATCTAGTAGGATATACAAAGAATTCTTACAATTCGGTAATAAAAAGACAAACCAATTTAAAAATAGGCAAAGGATCTGTATCAACATTTCTCCAAAGATATACAAATAACCAATAACCACATAAAAAGATTCTCAACATCTTTAGCCATTAAAAAAACACTTACATAAACCCACAATGAGATACCACTTTATACCCTCTAAAATAGCTAGAATCAAAAAACAGATTGGAGGGGCTTCCCCCGGGGGGTCCAGTGGTTAGGAATCCACTTTCCAATACTGGGCCATTGTATTCCACCCGTGGTCGGGGAGCTAAGATCCCACATGCCACAGGCAACTAAACCAACGAGCCACGAAGCCGGTGAGCTCTAACAAAATACCCTGCGTGACGCAACAAAGGTCCCGAGTGCCTTCAACTAAGACTCGACACAGCCAGGTAAATAAATAAATAAAAATCAAAGCATAATAATAGTTCTTACCTCATAGGGTCATTGTGAACAGTAAATGAGATGAACTTTGGCTGATGGAATAGCTAAAACAACATCATTTATCAACCAGGCCTGGAGAGAGGTGTTTGGAATGGGGGAGGGACACTTAAGCTTTGTACTTTATTTATCTATTGTTTAGATTTTTAAACTGGTACATTTTTGTAATTCAAAAAGTAAAGCACTAAAGAGCTGCTTATTCCTGTGTTACTGATTTATTCAAGACTTAACATCCACAGAGAAGTACATGAGGATTGAGAACAACATTCTATTCTTGACTCTTGTTTGACCTTCTGTGTAACTTTTTCCAGATTTCGTCAGCTTTGCTTACCTTTCTCCCCCACTGCCACTCAATTTGGTTAAGTCCATTAGTCACAAAATTTTAAACCTCCCCATCAAATCCCTGGATCCTCTGAATCAGCCCCAAGAAAGACCCCAGACCCCACACAGAGGGGGCCCTTGCCTATTCCTAGCCAGTGTCCTCTAAACTCCTCTTCCCCATTTTTATCTCCTTCCCTATACCAAACCCTCCTTGAGATCTGATTTAAAGCCTCTCACTTTGCAAACAGAGAGGTCTGCTCTTCCAGGAGGCCAGAGCTGGCCGGCTAGGAGTCTGGCCGGAAGTCAGTTTCCTGGGTGGGAGAACACTGGCTGAAATCCAGACGGCTGACGTCACCTGGTCCAGATGGCGGACACCATTGCCCAATCAGAGGAAATTGATGCCGGCAACACATTTCTCTGTGACTGTCTTCCTCCATTCAGAAAAGCATTTTCCTCAACAGGAAGTAGCTGAGTAGGAGTGGAAAATGCCCTGGCCTTTGAATCACGTGGCCTGTTGACCATGAGGCTGGCCGTGGCATTGACTGACAAATGAATGTGAGACCCGACACTGGACTCAGGGTCAGAAGACTCAAGTCTGGGTCTCTGCCACCTAAATTCTAACCTTTGACAAATCATCTCGGTAGCTTTTCTGAGCTGTGAGTAATAATACCTACTCACAGAAGCTACTGTTGCATGTCTGGAATGAGGTCATCCATGTGAAAGATTTCATAAACTTGAAGCAGGATGTCAATACATCATCATTCTGCCTTCCAGAGGGCAGCAGACCCTGAGGAGGCAGGCTGATCCAGAAGCCAGGTAGCCTACACCAGAATGTGCAGCTGAGACACATAATTTAAACTCTCTGTGCCCAGTTACCTCGTGGTCACAATGGGGGAATGATACGAATACCAACCTCATCACAGGCTTGTCGGGAGGGTGAAGTACCTACTCCACTTGCAGCACATAGATCATTGCCCAGCTGTGGCAGTGCTCACTAAGACTTAGCCGGATAATCCTCCCCTAGGCCATCTTTTGCACCTGCAGGCCCTGACCTGGGTGTTCAGTCCAATCCCAGGAGATCTCATGAAAAGAGATCCTGGGAATTCCCTGACTGCTCAGTGGTTAGGACTCCATGCTTTCACTGCCAAGGGCTCAAGGTCAACCCCTGGTTGGGGAACTAAGATCCTGCCAGCCTCTTGGCATGGGCTCCTCCCCCCAAAATGAGGGGGATTCTACCTCCACCCACAGTCCACACAGCAGGCAGAGCTCTTTAACTGAAATCTGACCGAGTCACTTCCCTGTTTCACCACCCAAATCTACCCCAGCCCCACTCTCGCACCCAGGTAGACACCAAGCCCTGGTGATAGGCCCTTGAGCCCTCTCCAACATCTCCCCTTGCCTGCTGCCTCTGATCAAGGGTCCAGCAACACCAGACTGCCTGGCACTGCTCACCTCCACTAGCTGGTCCAGCTTGCCTTCACCAGCCCTGCTTTGCCAACTCCTAGTTACCTTTTGGGCTTCCCTGGTGGCCCTTTAGGACTCTCAGATTCATGTCTCCCAGAAGGCCCTTTCTGACTCTCCTGAGCAGAGCTGGGTGCCCCTTCTCCTGTGTTCCTAGTAGGCACTTCCATCACTGCACAGGCCAAACTGTGCCCTAACTGTTCAGGTGACTGCTTCACACCAGCCTGGGGGATCCTTGAAAGGAAAGGCCAGCACTGGGTCTTGCTCATCTCAGTAAACTCAGCAGGAGTGCAGTGCCAGGCACACAGTAGGTGATCAGTAATGGTTGAGTGGAAAGACTGATGAATGGATGACCAGGAACTAGCAGAGCACCAGTTCGCTTTGGCCCGGCTGCATGACTTGTGGAATCCACCAGGGACTGAACCTGGGCCATGGCAGTGAGAGCATGGAATCCTAGCCACTGGACCTCCAGGAAATTCCCTCATTCAGCTGCTTTAACAGATGATGCTGTTTGCTGGGGTTGAAATGAACATCTTGGAACAGATAGTTTCCATTTTCCTCAGCCACTATTTTTCTCAGAATCACCCCTGTCTCTGTCTCAGGCACCCTCTGTAGCTATCTCTTTTCCCTGCCCTTATGCTTGGCCTCTCCTTCCTTAATACCTTGTTTCTCTTCCTTGTTCTGTGTCATATATCTAGACCCTTTGCTGCTTTGTATTCTTTTCCTTTCATCTTCCATTTGTGCTTGAGTGGTGGAGTGGTGGTCTCTGTTCTCTTACCTCTTATCAAGCATTCTGGGCTGTTTAAGAGCTTCCCTGAAAAAAAAAAAAAAAAAGAGCTTCCCTGGGCTCATGACTCCTCAGAAAGGAAGAAGGAGATTTTGAAACAAAGGAAATCAATCCTTATTATGTGTCCAGAAGTCCCACATGTTTTATTTCATATAATCTTAGTAATAAGCATATAGCATGGCATGTCATTCAAAGAAGCTAGGTTATGCTTCTGTCACAAAGAAGCTCAAAATCTCAGTGGTTTTTCACAACAAAGATTTATCTATTGCATTTATACAACCCACTTATCAACGATGGGTTGACTGAGGCTCTGCTCTGAGCCATCATTGCCTAACCTCAGGGCCCAGGATGACAGCATGTGCATGCTAAGTAACTTCAGTCATGTCTGACTCTTTGCAACCCTGTGGACTGTAGCCCGCCAGGCTCCTCTGTCTGTGGAATTCTCCAGGCAAGAATACTGGAGTGGGTTTCCATGCCCTCCTCCAGGGGATCTTCCTGACCCAGGGATCGAACTGGCATCTCTTATGTCTCTTGCACTGGCAGGCAGGTTCTTTATCACTAGCACCACCTGGGAAACCCCTAAGGATGACAGAGCAGCCACTACTTAGAACATCGCCATTTGCCATTGTAGAGGGGGAGAATGTGGAAAAGCACAGCATATGCTAGCTTCTCACACTTCCATGTAGAAGGGACACATTTTAATTGGTCACATAGCCATTCCTTAATTGGTAGGAGTTAAATGACAAACCCTAAAAGATGATGCTGTGAACGTGCTGCACTCAATATATCAGCAAATTTGGAAAACTCAGCAGTGGCCACAGGACTGGAAAAGGTCAGTTTTCATTTCAATCCCAAAGAAAGGCAATGTCAAAGAATGTTCAAACTACTGCACAATTGCACTCATCTCACATGCTAGCAAAGTAATGTTCAAAATTCTCCAAGCCAGGCTTCAACAATACGTGAACTGTGAACTTCCAGACAGTCAAGCTGGCTTCAGAGGAACCAGAGATCAAATTGCCAACATCCACTGGATCATCAAAATAGCAAGAAAGTTCCAGAAAAACATCTACTTCTGCTTTATTGACTATGCCAAAGCCTTTGACTGTGTGGATCACAACAAACTGTGGAAAATTCTTCAGGAGATGGGAATACCAGACCACCTGACCTGCCTCCTGAGAAATCTGTGTGCAGGTCAAGAAGCATTTGAATCAGTTCTAATGAGATGGATGAAACTGGAACCTATTATACAGAGTGAAGTAAGCCAGAAAGAAAAACACCAATACAGTATACTAATGCATGTATATGGAATTTAGAAAGATGGTAACAATAACCCTATGTACGAGACAGCAAAAGAGACACTGATGTATAGATCAGTCTTATGGACTCTGTGGGAGAGGGAGAGGGTGGGGAGATTTGGGAGAATAGCAGTGAAACATGTATAATATCATGTATTAAACGAGTTGCCAGTCCAGGTTCGATGCACGATACTGGATGCTTGGGGCTGGTGCACTGGGACGACCCAGAGGGAGGGTATGGAGAGGAAGGAGGGAGGAGGATTCAGGATGGGGAACACAGGTATACCTGTGGCAGATTCATTTCGATATTTGGCAAAACTAATACAATATTGTAAAGTTTAAAAATAAAATAAAATTAAAAAAAAAAAGAAGCAATAGTTAGAACTGGACATGGAACAGCAGACTTATTTCAAATGGGGAAAGGAGTACGTCTAGGCTGTATATTGTCACCCTGCTTATTTAACTTATATGCAGAGTACCTCATAAGAAATGCCAGGCTGGGTGAAGCACAAGCTGGAATCAAGATTGCCAGGAGAAATATCAATAACCTCAGATATGAAGATGACATCACCCTTATGGCAGAAAGTGAAGAAGAACTAAAGAGCCTCTTGATGAAAGTAAAAGGAGAGAGTGAAAAAGTTGGCTAAAAACTCAACATTCAGAAAACTAAGATCATGGCTTCTGGTCCCATCACTTCATGGCAAATAGATGGGAGAACAATGGAAACAGTGACAGACTTGATTTTGGGGGGCTCCAAAATCACTGCAGATGGTGACTGCAGCCATGAAATTAAGAGAAGCTTATTCCTTGGAAGAAAAGTTATGACCAACCCAGACAGCATATTAAAAAGCAGAGACATTATTTTGCCAACAAAAGTCTGTCTAGTCAAAGCTATGGTTCTTCCAGTAGTCATGTATGGATGTGAGAGCTGGACTATTAAAAAAGTTGAGTGCTGAAGAATTGATGTTTTTGAACGGTGGTGTTGGAGAAGACTCTTGAGAGTCCCTTGAACCTCAAGGAGACCCAACCAGTCCATTCTAAAGGAAATCAGTCCTGAATATTCATTGGAAGGACTGATGCTGAAGCTGAAACTTCAATACTTTGGCCACCTGATGTGAAGGACTGACTCATTTGAAAAGACCCTGATGCTGGGAAGAAAGATTGAAGGCGGGAGAAGAAGGGGACAACAGAGGATGAGATGGTTGGATGGCATCACCAACTCGATGGACATGAGTTTGAGCAAGCTCCGGGAGTTGGTAGTGGACAGGGAAGCCTGGTGTGCTGCAGTCCATGGGGTCGCAAAGCTTCTGACACAACTGACCAACTGAACTGAACTGAACTGAAATGATGTGGTAACGTGAAGTCTTCCTAGGAATCTGGAAGGAGAGAGAGACTCACATATTGGTGAATAGTCCTGATAACATGGTGTATATTCCTGTCCCCATTTTACAGATGAGGTTGAGGCACAGGAAGGTTATTTGTTCAAGACATGTAAATGTCAGTGGAGCTGGCCTGAACCCATGCCTTTTGATTCCTGGGACTGTGCCCTTGGCACTCCACTGGAGGTTCAGTTCAGTTCAGTCGCTCAGTCGTGTCTGACTCTTTGTGACCCTGTGGACTGCAGCACACCAGGCTTCCCTGTCCATCACCAACTCCTGAAGCTTGCTCAAACTCATGTCTATCGAGTCAGTGATGCTATCCAACCATCTTATCCTCTGTCATCCCCTTCTCCTGCCTTCAATCTTTCCCAGCATCAGGGTCTTTTCAAATGAGTCAGTTCTTCACATCAGATGGCCAAAGTATTGGAGTTTCAGCTTCAGCTTCAGTCCTTCCAATGAATATTCAGGATTGACTTCCTTTAGGATTGACGGGCTTGATCTCCTTGCAGTCCAAGGGACTCTCAAGAGTCTTCTCCAACACCACCGTTCAAAAGCATCAATTCTTTGGTCCTCAGCTTTCTTTATAGTCCAACTCTCACATCCATATATGACTACTGAAAAAACCATAGCTTTGACTAGACAGACCTTTGTTGGAGGTTCTAGGGTGCCTAAGCCTTGTCTACCATTTTCTACCCGGTCTTTGGACTCTGCTATGAAGCTTGATTTGCTGGAATGCCAGAGGCCAGATGGTAAGAAGCCCAGCTGTGCTCACCAACTTCTGCATCTCATCTGGTGAGGGGCAATGGAATCTCTCCCCAGTGTGCGGTTTGGAAGACTTCTGATTTCAAGACAAAAACTAAGTAGGTCACAAAACTTGGAGCACTGTCATCAGAAACCTTCTAGACAAAGTTAGTCTGGGTGACAGAAATCAGAATAGCAGTTCATTTAGAGGCGGGCAAGTCAGAGGTTTTGCATATTGACTAGATAGAGGTTCCAGGGAAACTTCTGGGGCGATACTATCTTGATCTAGATGGTGGTTAAATGGGTGAAGACAAATGTAAAAATTTATCAAGCTGCACACTCAAGGTTTGTACACTTTGCTATGTGTCATTTACATCTCAAAAAAGATGAATAATAAAAAAGAAATATTCTTAAAAATATATTCTTCATCAAAATAAAAATATTTACCATGCCAAAGATCCAGCTAATAGAATGAAAAGACAAGGGACTGAGTAGGAGAAAATATTTGCCAGTCACATATTCAACAAAGGACAAGGAATTCTCAAAGCTGAACAGCAAGTAAGACAACCCAACTTTAAAAGTAGGCAAAAGACTTGAATAAACACTTCAACAAAGAGGATAAGAGGAAAGCAAATAAATACAGAAAAAGTTGTTCAATTATTGGCCATTAGGGAAATGAAATTAAAACCAGGATGAAATACCACTACAGATCTGTTACAGTAACAAAAATAGGGAAATACTGACAGCACTGCCAAGTGTCAGCAAGAAGGCAAAGCAACAGGAACTCTTGTTCGTTACTGGTAGAGCACAAACTCCTGCTCTGGAACATAGTTTGGCAATTTCTTGTAAAGTTAATACACTTACCATACAAGTCAATAATCCACTAGGGATTTACCTGAGAGAAATAAAATAAAATAAAAATAAAAACCTATACACTATCTGAAAACTAAAGAAGAAAAACAAATTATTCATACATGCAACAACTTGGACGGATCTCAAAGGCATTATGCTGAGTGAAAAAAATCTCCTTTCAAAAAGGTTACATGCTATATGACTCCATTTATGTGACATTTTAAAAAAGACAAAACTAAAGTGAGGAGACTGGATCAGAATAGCAAGAGATGTAGCGGGGGCGGGGGGAATATGTGGCTACAGAGGGGCAGCAGAGGGGAGTTTGGGGAGCAGTGGAGCTGCTCTATGTCTTGATGGTAGTTGTGATTCGACTGCAAATCTGGGGCCCGTGGAGCCCCATCTCATTTGTTCACTCCTCCATCCTCAGTGCCTGGAACTTAGGGATGGGGTACGTGCTCACAGACACAGTGAAGGAATGTTCTGGCTCCAGCCCTGATTCATCTTGGCACCCTTTGCAGACTACTCTATATTTAGCTTGCTCTCCGGCTGCCTACTGGACAGGCTGCAGCTGGAAGGCATCACCAGCCCCGCCTCACAGCCCAGGCCTGGTTCACAGGATCAGCCCTCCTGGAAAGCAGAGTCTCCAGCTGTCCTATAGTCTGAAATCTGTAAATATTAGTGATCTGAGGAGTTTATTGTTGCTGCTGATTTAATTTTCTTTTTTTTTAACCACGCCACACAGCATGCACAATCTTAATTCCCAACCAGGGACAGAACCCACACCCCCTGCGGTGGAAACATGGAATCTTAACCACTGAACTAGCCAGGGAAGTCCCCATTTTAGTTTTTGAAGTACATTTTTACTGTAAAAATAACATTTATTCAATGTTCAAAAGAAACCTCAGTCTAAAAAAAAAAATTGTAGTCCCAGTAGTAGTTCTTTCTCCACCTATATAGAAACACGTCTATGTATGTAAGCGTATGTAGAGGGAGTTCTCTGGTGGCTCAGATGATAAAGAATCTGCCTGTAACATGGGAGACCCCAGTTTGACCCCTGGGTCAAGAAGATCCCCTGGAGAAGGGAATGGCAACCCACTCCAGTACTCTTACCTGGAGAATTCCATGGACAGAGGAGCCTGGTGGGCTACAGTCCATGGAGTTGCAAAGAGTCAGACATGACCAAGAAACTAATAAGCACAAGCATGTATATCCTTACAAATGTAATGGTTATGAATGAATTGATCCACAGCTCTTGGGGCTCATATAATGTCCTATTTCTTTGTGGACTCATACCAAATCTGGCTTCAACCCTGACCATCATTTATGGTATTCTAGTGTCTGACAGTCTTCAGACTCCCTGCCTTGGATCAAACAAGGAAGCCAAGGCTTCTGCAGTTCTGAGGACACAGATGAGATTCTGCTCCTCTGACCATGTGGTCAGCATCATCTTATTCCTTACCCAGGCCTCTGGGGTCCATCAGAAACAGGCCACAAGTCTGACCTGGGTAATTCCTAATCGGCCAAGCACACCATCAGCAAAGCAAGGAGAGAGGAATAAAAACACCAACTTGGAAATAATTTGATATTCAAGACAAAGAAGAAAAAGGAAGAGGAGGAGAGAGAACAGGAAGGCATCAAAGTAGTCAGGCATCTAGGAAAAATCACACAGTACATCCTTAAAGCTGTCTTTAGTTTTATTTTTATTTATTTTTTTGTCTTTGGTCTTATGCAGTTCTTTTCATTTTTAATTACACTGGGACGAGGGACACCACAACAGTTTCTGTGTTTGTCCACCGTCTCGATCTGGCCTTGCCTGGGGCGTGGGAAGCAGTTGTTGTAATTCTGAAAATACCCAGTGCAGTTCTTGCAGAAGCTGACAGCCAGTCCCATCAGAGAGGCTGCCCTTGAAAAGGCCCAGCTCTCCACATGCTCAGGAGAAACTGAGTCCCCACAGGTCTAAGAATCATCCAAGAAATAGGTTACAGCCTCTTCAGCCTCCCTTCTCAGACCAGACATCCAGCACCTTCCAAAACCAAGGCCTGTGTTGGTGTGGGCTTCCTACCCACCCAGCCTGATTCTTCTCTTTCCTTCTGAAACACACACACACATTCAAACCCCTTAAGGGTCAGAAAACCCACAAATTTAAGGACACAAAGTCCTAACAATGCAGAAGAGGAAGAGAAGAATTCCTTTATTCTTTGTTAATTCTCAATAGATTATTGTTATAATAAATACATAATAAGTGGTCTTGCTATATAACATATTTACTTAAATTTTCTCATTTCTTCAAATATGATGTCTGTTGGGATAGTTATTGTGGGGGAGATCAACTAATAATCATTTATGAAATGTTTCTTGGATGAAGAAACCTACAATGGTCATAGTGCAGGAGATTTAAAGAAAAGACAGGATTCTTCTGAGAAATTTTAGTCCACTTTAGAAAACCAAACACATATACTATCTGAGAAACCCTTTGAGGACAACGCAGGCCAATGGATACTTACGGAGCATCTACTCAGAAAAGCTGGTATTTGCTGTTGCCCACCCCACGAGGTGCCAGGCCCTGTACTTGTTCCCTGGATACTGCAACCATCCTGATGGAGATGCTTCCCACACAATGGAGCTCCGAAGGACAGACATGAGACAAACAGAAGTGAGGCAGTGACTCTTCTAAAAGGTGAAAATAAGTCGCCATAGGAATACAGAGCCAGAGGACAAAACCCAGGATGGGGTATCAGGGAAGACCTTCGTTAGGGACTGACGTTTAACTGAGACTTGCAAATGACAATCCAAAATAGAGAGACATCAGAGCTGGGGGAGGGGAAGGTGAGTTTATTGCTTATCTATAAGGGAGAGACATGTTCCTCAAGAAGTAAGTCCACTGGGTCTCCCTAAGAAGAAACTGAAAGGCCAAAATACAGACCCAGAAGGAGGAAGCTCACCAATAAAGCAGGAATTGAGTTCTGGTCTGTGACTCACAAAGGAGGTTGTACATGCCACCATCTTCAGTTCTTAGTTCTCAAAAGAGTATGTGATTCTCAAAGAGGTCCAAATCAGATCCCATGATGCCTTGATGGACTTGGGCCAAAACGGGGCAAAACCATATCTGCTTATCGCAAAGCTAGATTGATTTTTCTTTACAAAGACCCAGTGGAGCAGGCAAAGGAAGGAAGGAAGGTGATAGAAGGCTTAGATATGCAAGAGATCTGGACATATTTGAGGAACCAAGAGAAACTCAACTTACAGAAGCAGGAAGGCAGAGATTCTACAAGGTAAATGCATTACCAAGGACAAAATAAAACAATGGTGTCACCTCCCCCAAGGTTTAGGGACCCTTCCTCTATGTGTTACTCAATACCATCAATCATCATGTACTTAAAGATGTACTAGAATGTTCCACCTACTGCTCTGCGGATCCCCTGAAGGAGGGCATGGCACCCCACTCCAGTATTCTTGCCTGGAGAATCCCATGGACAGAGGGGCCTGAAGCCTGGAGGGCTACTGTCAACAGGGTCACAAAGAGTCAGTCACTTAGCATTCCTTCAAAAGGCTAAGGGTTCCTTGAGGGCAAGAACTGGGTATCTTGTACCTGGAGTCAGATCAGGCCTATGGTAACTGATTCACTGTATTTGTGAAATTGACTATTTTACAGTGCTGAGAGGATGATACACAGTAATTCAAGAAGGCATCTTGGAGCCAGGTGGTGTGGTTTTCTTTGTATCCAGGGCACTGTGGTAGATGCTAGGGTCATATGAATAAACAAGAAAGCCAGTCATGGACCTTAAGTCACAAGACAGACGTTAAACACAAGAGGACAAAAATTATGGTTTATTTCTAGCTGTGGTAAGTGCTACAAGGAAAAGTACTGAGTACTGTGAATGCGTAATAGGGAGACTTAACTGAGAGAATGACCTTTATGATAGTAAGGGTGAGTTGATTGACTCACAGAACTAGGAGGTAAAGAAAGAAAGAAGAGGAGAGGGGGAGAGAGGGAGAGACTTTAAGAGTAATAAAAAGGAGCAATACAGGTACATGAAAGCTTGAAGGGGGAAGGAGTGCTGGTGAGAATACTGGAAGGAAATCCACTGGAATGGGAACATTAGCTACATTGGGATTGTGGAATTTGGGGTACTTATTATTTTCTTTTGTATTTTGTATTTCACAGATTTTCCACAACAAACACGCATTATTTTAATCATCGGAGGGGGGTGGGGTTGGGAAGGGAACATTGTAAGTTTAAACAAAATAATAAAGGATGTGGGGAGAATGGGTGTCATGGAAGAAGGGGCACATTCCAGAGAAACTAGTGACTTAAGCGGTGAGTAATCTGCCTGGGGGAGAGCAACAAGCATGTTGATGGGGCTGGAACAAAGAAGCAGGGGTGACTCACAAATGATACAGTTGAAGCCGGTCCACCAAGGTCCACGAAGGTGAGGCCACAGAGTTGGAGGTGATATGAAAAGTCACAGTGAGCTCCCTTCAAAGGGCATGAGCAGGGAGAGCAGGCACTGTAGCCGAGGGGAGCAGGATGGGAAGAAACCTGAGACAGAAGGACCCTAAGTGGTCCCTTCGGGGCTGGTGGGTGGCAGCGGAGAGCTGGTAAGGCCAGTAGTCCTACAACATGGAGTAGATTTGGTCTCTGTCACTTCCCAGGCACCAACGGCTTAGGCTGTCCCATGCTTTCTGCCCAACAGCGGAAGGGGAAACTGCGGTTTCCAAAGATCCTTCCTGATCTGCAATCTCTCAGAAATAAACTGTTAGCCTGGAGACATTTTTAAAGAGATAAAGTCGAAGATTGGTGTGAGAGGGTGGGGGTGGCAGGGCACAGTCAGGATTTGGAAACTTGGGGCCTGATACAAGTTCTAAGATCTGTTCCACCCACTCCTGATCTAGATAAGCATTCCTGCCACCCACACTGGATATTTGGGCAGAATTTCCTCCGGAGCCTGTGATACAGTTGAGGGCTGGGATGTGAGTTGGGGAGGGGATGGAAATTGGCTCCCTTCTCCCCTCCAAACTGGACCTACCAGAACTGCCTCAGGCACTTCCGTTCAGGCTATCACCACCCACCCACACCCCCACCCCCCGCCTCTTCCCATGAAGTTGCCTCAGATCACCATCTGACTGTCCCAGCTTTTGGCATCTCCACTCACCCCACACTCCTGACATGGGTGCTGCCCACTTAGAGAGATGAGGACCAACTGGCCTTCTACCCAGCTCGGAAGCTGAGTGCAGCACGAAGGTCTGTGACCTAGCCCTCGCCTGCTCTCATGAGAAAAGAGATTCACTATCACATTAAATGATGGTATGAAATCACCATGCTAAATCAGTGTATCAAATGCAGGATTGGCCAGTCAGCAGCTGAGGGATCTCTGTCCATAGCCCCGTAATTGGCCCTGGGCTACTGTAAGGATGGAGCAGGCAGGGGCACTTAAGGGACACTTCTGCTGGAGGCATCAAGTTCTTAACAAAATAGCTTCAACCCAGAAGACCTGGGTTCACATCACCAGCTGAGCTCTTGCTGGCTGAGTCATCTGAGGGGTAGACCACTTACCCTTTTAAGTCCATTAGTTTCTTCAACTGTGAAACAGTCATGATAGCTAGTTTAGGATCAAGTGATGTAGCATTTGAGAAAAATAGACTTAAAAAGAGTTCTTCCTTCCACAAGATCAACTGCAGGCCTACTATTCCTCAAAATGTTCAGGATAAAAGATAAAAAAGACAATAGTAACAGACCAGAACCCTGCCCTCAGGAAGTTCCTCCACTTTCTATTATTACTGCTGCTGCTGCTGCTAAGTCGCTTCAGTTGTGTCCAACTCTGTGCGACCCCATAGACAGCAGCCCACCAGGCTACCCCGTCCCCAGGATTCTACAGGCAAGAACACTGGAGTGGGTTGCCATTTCCTTCTCCAATGCATGAAAGTGAAAAGTGAAAGCGAAGTCGATCAGTTGCGTCCGACTCTTAGTGACCCCATGGACTGCAGCCTACCAGGCTCCTCTGTCCATGGGAGTTTCCAGGCAAGAGTACTGGAGTGGGTTGCCATTGCCTTCTCCGACTTTCTATTATTACTGATGACTATTGACCGAGTGAGGAGGAGGCATTTCTTATGGGGCCACCCATAAGAAGCAAACGGAGAACTCTGACAGAGAATGAAAGGTTGCATTTTCCAAAGATGTGTGCCCCTCCCCCTTGCTCATCCTGTCCCAGGACTGACATTCCAGGGTGAGTTCATGTTCCTTCCCCATGAATCTGGGTGGGGCTGTGACTGCCGTAACCAATGGAGTATGAGGAGAGCAATATGGATCATAATAAAGTGAGGTCACACTTTATTAAAAAGAACCCAGTCCATGCCTGGTTCTCCTTCTCTGTAACCCAGACACCATGCAAGAGAAGCCCGATTCAGACCACTGGAAAGGAACTGAGGCCCCCAGGTGACAGCCAGCATCCTTGGCTAAACGCTGACAGAAGGATCTTGCAGATGAATGACCCCAGTCTCCAGGCATCCAGTCTCCCAGCTTCGACCCCAGACATCCTGGAGCACAGACAAGCCATGCACATCCCCCCTGCACTCCATCCAAACTTCTGATCCACACAACCCATAAAGGTAATGTTGACTAAAAAGATACACAACGTGTGTTTTTGATTAGTCACTAAGTCGTGTCTAACTCTTTGCAACCCCATGGACTGTAGCCTGCCAGGGTCCTCTGTCCATGAGATTCTCCAGGCAAGAATACTGAAGTGGGTTGCCATGCCCTCCTTTAGGGGATCTTCCCGACCCAGGTATTGAACCCATGTCTCCTGCATTGGCAGGCAGAGTCTTTACCACTGAGCCATTAGGAAAGCACAATGTGAGAGTTGTGAGTTAAGTTTTATTTGGGTCAAAATGAGGATGACAGCCTGGGAGACAGCACCTCAGATAGCTTTTAGAGACTTCTCCAAAGAGGCGGTGGGGAGAAATCAATATAAGATTTTGGTGAAGGGGGAGTTCAGTACAATGAAGCACTAATTTTACAAAAGGTATTCTGCTAGTCACCAGGAGCTGATGTCACCAGGAAGGGATTTAGTGCTTTTCTAGACAGAAGGAGCTGCGAGGATTGGGATCATGAAATACGTTCCTGAAAAATACAACTATCTAAAGACCTGTTCCACAAGTTTCCCTGGAGCACAGAGTGCCTCACTTTCTACCTTGAACTCTCTTCAGGGAGGGTCAGCAGCCACAGCAGCACAAAGAAAGTGAAGTCGCTCAGCCTCAGTCGTGTCCAACTCTTTGTGACCCCATGGAATGTAGCCTACCAGGCTCCTCTGTCCACGGGATTTTCCAGGTAATAGTACTGGAGTGGATTGCCATTTCCTTCTCCAGGGAATCTTCCCAACCTAGGGATCGAACCTGGGTCTCCCGCATTGTAGATAGACGCTTTACCGTCTGAGCCACCAGGGAAGTCACAGTAGCACAGGCAGATGGCAAATGCCCTTGTTGATGTTCAGTCGCTGGCAAATGCTCTTGGCAAGTGCCAGTTAGTAGTTGACAGTAACAAAGAGTGTCATGCCCGCTAAATCTTGGGGTAATCTTCTAGGCCATGTTAGATAATCAGATCATTTAGGACTAGCAGGAATGTTCAGTTCAATTCAGTTTCTCAGTCGTGTCCAACCCTTTGCAGCCCCATGGACTGCAGCATGCCAGGCTTCCCTGTCCATCACCAACTCCCAAAGCTTGCTCAAATTCATGTCCATTGAGTCGGTGATGCCATCCAACCATCTCATCCTCTGTCGGCTCCTTCTCCTCCTGCCTTCAATTTTTCCCAGCATCAGAGTCTTTTCTAATGAGTCAGCTCTTTGCATCAGGTGGCCAAATATGGGAGCTTCAGCATCAGTCCTTCTGAAGAATAGTCAAGATTGATTTCCTTTAGGATTGACTAGTTTGATCTCCTTCAAAGGGATTCAAGAGTCTTCTCCAACACCACAGTTCAAAAGCATCAATTCTTTGGTGCTCAGCTTTCTTTCTAGTCCAACTGTCACATCCATACATGACTACTGGAAAAACCATAACTTTGACTAGACAGACTATTGTTGGCAAAGTAATGTCTCTGCTTTTAAATATGCTGTTTAGGTTGGTCATAGATTTTCTTCCAAGAAGGAAGCATCTTTTAATTTCATGGCTGCAGTCACCATCTGCAGTGATTTTAGAGCCTGAATGGGCAATGTAGAAAAAAAATTTTTTTTTAGTATTTATTTATTTGGCTGTGCTAGGTCTTAGTTGTGGCATGAGAGATCTTTGATCTTCCTTGCAGGATACAGGATCTTTAGTTTGTGGTATGTGGGATCAGTGATCAAATCTCGGCCCTCTGAGCAGCATAGAAATTGAAGGAGAAAGTGCCCTAGAGGAACTGAGTTAGTCAGATGGAATGGCGTTAAATGTGGAAAGCATTACTAGCCTTGACCACGTGGTTTCTAATTCTGTCCTGCTGTGAAATTGCTCCCTCAAAGGCCACCAACAAACTCCCAAATGACCAAACACCTCAGCCTTTTCTCCATACTCATTCTCCTTTGACTTCTTTCCTTGACTTCCCGTCAAAATATACAGTCAATTACCACATGGACGTGCTTCTCTACCCCTCTCTGCTTTGCTTTAGTCATTGATTCCTCTTCTCTCTCCCACCTTCCTACTAGGCTGTAACCAATTTGCTTCCCAAAGGCTTGCTCCTCTCTCTCTAACCTTGGCTCTCAAAGAGCTCACTCCTTGATGAACCACCACCTGTGTATAGAGTCTACCATGCCAGTATCTCCATAACTAGTCCTATTCATCAACTTTGCTGTGCTCAGTCACGTCCGATTCTTTGTGGCCCCATGGACTGTAGCCCACCAGGCTCCCCTCTACCCATGGAACTCTCCAGGCAGGAATACTGGAGTGGGTTGCCATTTCCTACTCCAGGGGAATCTTCCTGACCCAGGGATTGTCTCCTGCTTTGGCAGGCAGATTCTTTACCACCAGAGTCACCTGCGAAGCTCTATTCATCAACATGAACTCCTATCTTGTATTTCTAGTTTCCCTCTAGTCATGTGTCAATGCCTTATTTCTTTGCCCCCTTGAATCCAACACATCCAAAGTGGACCCTCTGTAATGGATTGCTATCTGGGTCTCACCCAGATCCACTTTACCAGCTGGTCTACTCATCCCCAGGAACCAGGCTTGTTGTCTGATAATCCCACACAACTGTCTCCTTTTCTGGAGAGTTGACCTGGACCCAATGGTAGACAAGCCACTGCCCCCACTACACACTCTGGACCAGCCTCCACCATTGACTACCTGATGTGTGGCTGCAGACCACCAGCCCCCTCCCCTCAAGGTGGTGGTGGCTCTGATGCAATTTGTGCCAGAGAATCTCCCTGTAGACTCAGGTTACGGCTTAACCCACATCCTTGCCTGGACTCTTCCCTTTGTCACTTCGTTCCCCTCACCCTTCTTCTTTTTCCCCTATCAGTCCTTTGGAGAAAATTTCCATGCCAGGCTCTGCCTCTAGGTGACCCAGCCTAATACATCTATGAATCCAGGTTCACTTGTTTACCTGTTTCTTGGCCACCCCACCCTGAAACTCTACCAGATTAGCCATCAATCCTAACATATGTTCTGGCAAGTGCCTCTCAGATGTATTTCTTCCTCCTCATTCCCACTGCCCCCACATAATCACCTCATACCTGGGTTGTGAAATTGGTCTCCTCTCCAACCTCCCTGCCCTTTCCTGTTTTTCCTCCCCCGCCCCGCCCCCCACCAACCGGACTCACACGTAAATGCCAGATTAAAATCTCTCAAATGCCTTTGATCGTGCAGCTCGCCTATCCCAAAGTTCACTGTGTCCTGTTTCTAATGGCGCTAGATAAAGATTCTTTTGTCTGCTTTCCTGGACCCTCACTGAGATCTCACTTTCACCTTGCTTATTTAACTTCATTTTCCAGTATTTCTAATCTTCTATTCCCGCTGGCGCCTTCAAAACTCCACAAAGCACACTTATTCCCATCACATCAGCGCCGCTCTCCCCTTTCTCCTATGCTTTCCTAAACCCTGCCCAGCAGTGGGAGGGCCAGCCAGCAGTCCCCCAGTATCCACCCTTCCCTTCCTCTCGGTTTCCAGCTGGGCACAGGGCTGCCTTGAGTAAATAAGATATATCCCAGCCTCCCTTTGGAGAAGGAAATGCCAACCCACTCCAGTATTCTTGCCTGGAGAATTCCATGGACAGAGAAGCCTGGCAGGCTACAGTCCATGGGGTCACAAAGTGTCGGACACAACTGAGTGACTAACACACAACCTCCCTTGCTGCTGGATATGGTTAAATAAACTTTGCTTCAGCCTATTTCATATAAGCAGAAATTCTGTGCTTTACTTCTGTCAATGAATTTACAGAAAGGGATGTGTCTCTTTGCCCTTCTCTGTCCTACCAACTGGAATGTGGAGTTTGGGCAGCCATCTTAGATCATGAAGTAAAAAACCATGTATTCAAGACACAAGAGAACAAAATAGAGCTTCTAGCCAAGCCTGAACTGCCGATGTCAATCTAGACTTTGCTTCTGTCAGAGAAAATGAATTTATAGCTGCTGCTGCTAAGTCGCTTCAGTCATGTCCGACTCTGTGCGACCCCATAGACAGCAGCCCACCAGGCTCCCCCGTCCCCAGGATTCTCCAGGCAAGAACACTGGAGTGGGTTGCCATTTCCTTCTCCAATGCATGAAAGTGAAAAGTGAAAGCGAAGTCACTCAGTCGTGTCCGACTCTTAGCGACCCCATGGACTGCAGCCTTTCAAGCTCCTCCATCCATGGGATTTTCCAGGCAAGAGTACTGGAGTGGGGTGCCATTTCCTTCTCCAGAATTTATAGCTAGTAAACCACTATTCTAATTTTTTGTCACTCACAGCTGAACCTAATCCTAACTGACACACATACTCAACTTTTCTGTTAAAGTTAGCCATAATGAGTTTCTATGGTTCGAGAGCAAAGGAAACCAAACACCAAGCAAGGAAGGTAAACGCTTTGGAAAAGTTAAAGGAAGCTGAGGCAAAGTGCACAGGGCTTTAGAAAGATATTTCTAAACCACTACTGGCAGGGAAGTGGCGACGATTATGTAAGGAGAACCTAGGCAAGCCCATTCAGTATGCAGGCTGGATTTCTAGGCACTGCAGAAATTCTGAGCAGAGCTGACCTTGT